>NC_091445.1:74138480-74460980 GCF_964237555.1 Oryctolagus cuniculus
TCCTGCTCCCTCTCCCATTCCATTCACATCAAGATTCATTTTCAATTATCTTTATATACAGAAGATCAATTCAGTATATATCAAGTAAAGATTTCATCAGTTTGCACCCACACAGAAACACAAAGTGTAAAATACTGTTTGAGTACTAGTTATAGCATTACTTCACATTGGACAACACACTAAGGACAGATCCCACATGAGAAGTAAGTACACAGTGACTCCTGTTGTTGACTTAACAATTTGACACTCTTGTTTATAGCGTCAGTAATCTCCCTAGGCTCTAGTCATGAGTTGCCAAGGCTGTGGAAGCCTTTTGAGTTCGCCGACTTTGATCTTATTTCGACAGGGTCATAGTCAAAGTGGAAGTTCTCTCCTCCCTTCAGAGAGATCTCTCTCTTTTTTTAAGATTTTATTTATTTATTTGAAAGGTAGAGTTACAGACAGTAAGAGGGAGCGATAGAGAGAAAGGTCTTCCATCCATGGTTCACTACTCAAATGGCTTCAACAGCTGGAGCTGAGCCCATCCGAAGCCAGGATCTTCTTCCAGATCTCCCATACAGGTGCAGAGGTCCAAGCGCTTGGGCCATCTTCTACTGCTTTCCCAGGCCAGAGCAGAGAACTGGATCAGAAGAGGAGCAGCCAGGACTAGCACTGGCACCCATATGGGATGCCAGCTCTGCAGAAGGAGGATTAACCTACTGTGCCACAGCGCCAACCCCAGTGTCTATCTCTTTCTAAAACAAACAAGAAAATTTCAACAAATTTTGTGGAAAGGAGAATCCTTGATCCAAAGAGTAATGGATGTTGAAGAACTCAGAGCTTCCTTGCAACCATCTATCTCCAAATGAGAATGGACAATGTCAAGGAACTTTGCAGTGAAGAAAGAAGTGCTAGTTAATGGTATGTCCTCTTTCTTCATCTCACAAATCACTGCCAGCTTTTTCAAATTTCATATCTTCCTCCAAGAGCTTAGCAAAGTTTCCAAAGTGAATTTCAAAATACTAAAGTTTAGAACTGATTTTAAGCACATTGCTTTGGAAGCAGATTTTTCATTTCCAGTTCCAAGATCCTTCTGAGGGCTTGGCTTGCTTCCTCTGTAGGTAGGGATACATAAAATAGCTTTTTGAGATATTAGTCATTCATTACAAAAGTATATTTTATTAATAAAGGCTTGGCATCATTAATACCTGCACATATGTAACAATGTTGTGATGCAGTGGGTTAAGCCATCGCTTGTGAAGCCAGCATCCCACTTGAGTGCCATTTGGAGACCTAGCTGCTCTGCTTTCAGTCCAGCTCCTCTGCTAATGCACCAGAGAAAGCAGCAGAAGGTGAGTCAAGCACTTGGACCCTTACCATCCGTGTGGAAGACCAGGATGGAGTTCCAGGCTCCTGGCTTCTGCCTGGCTCCACCCTGGCTGTTGTGGCCATCTGCAGAGAAAAGCAGCAGGTGAAGAGAGCTCTCTCACTCTCTCTTACCCTCTTTCTTTGTTGTATTGCCTTTCAAATAAATAAAATAAATCTTTTTAAAAACCACATATAATAAAGCCAGACACATTCTTTTTTTTTTTTTTATTGTCCAGAATTTTAGATTGCGCACTCTAAGAAAAACTTGTACAGAAGGAACAACAAGGACTATCACTCCTGGAAACAACCTCCTGTCCCATCCCAGCAATGGGGTCTTTCCTATCTGCATTATATATCGGGGATTCTCATTCCAACTCACAGAAATACAAATTATAATAGGTTCATCAATAACCACAAGAGAGGTAAATTACTCTATTCATTATTCAACTCTTGGATTCTTTCTTAACAGGATTTGGGGATGACTTAAAATAAATGACACATCAACCATAAAAAACCATTGGGTCAGGCATTGTGCTGCAAAGGGTTTAACCCACCATTTGGAGTGCCTGGGATAGAGTCCTGCCTCCACTTGCGACCCAGCTTCCTACTAGTGTACATTCAGGGAGCAGCACATGATGGTTCAAGTGCTTGTGAAGCAGCTCAGGTGCATGGGAGACCCTAGTTGAGTTCCTGGCTTGGAACTTCAGCCCGGCCCTGCCCAGGCTGTTGTAGGCATTTGAGGACTGAAACAATAGATGGAAAATCAATCTCTCTCTATCTCTCTCTTTCTCTCTCTCTCTCTTTATTTCAAATAAAATCAACTTTAATAACAACCATTTACTTAAGAACAAAAAAACAAATGAAAAATAGATGGACGTACTAGAACATTAGACATGAAAAGCATCTACTTTTAAACGTAACCTATCTATGTTTTCCTAAATGAAGAGAGATTTCTTTCTTTTACACTATAAAACTTTAGAAATCACTGGAATCTTCCCAAATATATTTGTTAGCTTTGAATAGTTAGAAAATGTGGCACAATTGATGAATTTGTGTTTATTCTAAACCTGAATTCCAAAGCAATCAGTCAAAGCTTATTCTTTGTCAAGAGCTCAGGAATTTCTTGGTTCTACTGACATCCCTGTATATCTGATCTTGTTATAATGAAACTTTGTTTTAGAGTTTGTACTAAAGGTTTTCCCAACTGTTCTTGGGTCATGCTACCATTTACCAGAATGGCCTAATAATTATAGAGGTTTAGACATTCCTACTCTTATGGATTTACATTCCCTGGGAGACACTTAGAACATTCTTTTAGGTCATTTAACCAAAAACAAATTAATAAACAATTATGATTTCATCTAACAATGCAAATAATTGATTCCTTTCATCCCTTCTCTTGGTCATTTTCATCTTCAGGTAACAAGAAAACAAACTCTTCAGGATTTCTTTTCAACATTTCATTTCGGAGTAGCTTTAATTTACAAAACAAAAATTGTGAGATAATAATACAAATAGCTCCCATTACCCTTCACCCCATTTCCCCTATTAATATCTCATGTTAGTATCTTTGTCACAATTGATCATTTTTTTAAAGCATTCAGAATTATTTTATTTAAACAGGTGGCACCTGATTGATATATAGTCAGTGGTGGAAGTATCCTCATGAGTTCAGCAACTCTGTGCTGAGTGTTTCCTTTGGGTTGTTCTGAAAACATCAGTATTTCAATGCCGGGTACATTAAATTTCTTTCAGTTGCATGATAAAAACCTAATTAACCTCAAATAAATTAATAAAAGAGAAGGGAGGGTCTGAGGGAAGAAACAGGGCACTTGTTGGAAACACAGAACTCTCCCAGACATGAAGTTCCGCCAGATGGGACTGGCTCTCCCAACTTTAGAGACTAAACCCGTGTCTTGTTACCCCGCTTCTTTCTCAGCCCTCAGATTTTCTTGTTTCTACTTCTTTGGGGCTCCTGTCCCATTCTCTTCTCTGTAGGATGACTTTCTTTTTGGCAGGGGAAGGGAGAGGCTCTTGAATGCTTCTCTTTCAGGACCCTAAACTCATGGTTAGGCACGGCCTGCTGTGCCACAGACTCAAGACCTGATTCTCTGACTGTTCCATCCAGCTCACTACCGTTATCTGGACCACACAGGGTTCCAGCACTCCCTGGATGAAATCGCCTCTTCCTGTATTCAGTTAATACTTACCAGGCAGAATAATGCACTAGAGGCTAGTTACCCTCTGCTTTTCAAAACCCATTTTCTGTTTCTGTTTAATATCTCAGTACAGCATCATTTATTATTTATTCACCAAAGATTATTGTCACTGGGTGTAAAGATGAGTGACACATGTTCCTTACCCTGGGGCACTTTCAATCAGTGGGTGATAGGTATTGAGCAGATTCATGAGCTACATACACACCTATGTACCTGATAATGTAGGACTTGGAGAGAACCAGAAAATTTCCTTTGCCCATGCATATCAGTGTTACTGCAAATACAATATTTTGTAAATCTTTGCTTTATATTTTTGTCAAGCAAATTGTTAAGAATTATAGAGTACTGTAGTTTTAATGATTTTGTGACTTTTAAAATTGACTTTAAATAAGTAAAAAAATCATAAAAAGAGAAAGAAGAGGGCAGCATCTCATACTTGCAGAGACATGAGAGGCCACAGTGCATTCAAGGGGTTGCAAGCAAGCCAGAGAGGCTGAGACATCCAGGCTTGTGCTGCATGGGGGAGAATGGGACTGGCATCTTGATAGGAGTTGAGTCACGAAAGGTTTTGTAAGCCTCATTCAGAAGTTTTGATTTTATACCAAAGACAATAGGGAGCAATTATCTAGTTGTTAAGCAATGCCAACCCGATCAGAAGCACAACTTGCGAAGTGCATTCTGGCAGTGACATACTGATAGGTCACAGTGACCCAGCCCAGTGTTAGGCAGATGACCTTATGGGCTCTTGCAGAATGCAAGTGGATTGAGACCAGCACAGCCGCACCAGCAGGCCCAGCCTAGAACAACTCCAGTGGTGAAAAACTTCTTCAGAGGGTCCTATTTCCCTTGCTGTTAGGATTCCTATTTAAGAAACAGCATCTACATCAGAACAACACCATTTCATTCTCTCATATGCTTCTTGATCTACCCACACAATTATTCTTGGAATTTAATAAGCTGAAATCTCAGTGTAGTATAGAATTTCCCTGTTATCCTGCTCTTTGTAGACCATGGAAGATGAGGGCATTTAGCCTCCACTGTGCCTATTCCTACCTCTCCTAGGGGCACAAAAGCACAGACGTGGACAAGGAGCACTGCACTGGTAATCCTCACTCTGGTGCACTGCTATTAGGATGATTATCACTGCATGAAGCCTGTCCTTCCCAACCCAATTTCCACCCCGGTGCTGAAATGAGATTGGACTAGATTTTGTGTTTGTCTTCACTTGGTGCAGTTATCCTCAGTATGCTTCTTTAAAAAAATTTTTTTTAAATTTTTTTTTGACAGGCAGAGTGGACAGTGAGAGAGAGAGACACAGAGAGAAAAGTCTTCCTTTTGCCGTTGGTTCACCCTCCAATGGCCTCAGCGGCCGGTGCACCACGCTGATCCGATGGCAGGAGCCAGGTACTTCTCTTGGTCTCCCATGGGGTGCAGGGCCCAAGCACCTGGGCCATCTTCCACTGCACTCCCGGGCCACAGCAGAGAGCTGGCCTGGAAGAGGGGCAACCGGGACAGAATCCAGCGCCCCGATCAGGACTAGAACCCGGTGTGCCGGTGCTGCAAGGTGGAAGATTAGCCTAGTGAGCCGCAGCGCCAGCCTAAAAAAATTTTTTAAAAATTTTCCACAATAAATATTTGGGCTTCCCTGACATGAACACCAAATTCTGCCTGTAAGTGCCCCCACATCCACCAACCAAGTCATATGTACTATTCTTTCTTTAAGTAAGTCACCAGCTGTGACTTACAATAATATTGCAAGGAAAAGCCTCCCACTTGGCATCACACTCAGTTCTCGGAGGCCTGTGTAACCTTGTATGCTTCTTCATGTGGCCCCTCAGTATCAGCTTTTTCATTTGTAAAAACGAGAAGGAAAATCAAGCTCCCTGTTAAAGGGTGGTCTTCCACATCCCTCCGACTCTGATTCTTTGATAAATGCCCAAATAAAGCCGATATACAAACCAGCGCATTCTTGATGTTGCACTTGAGCAAAAACAGAGCTCTTGCCTTAAATCTTTTCTGTGGAAAAGTTCTTCCAAGTATCCCCTTAAGATTTACCTTAGTTCAGTAAGGCTGCCCACGTACCAGGAGACAAACCACAGTGACAAAAAAAGAATTTGCCTAAAAACCAGTATGCCTGTGGTTGGGCAGAACTACTTCTATCTTTTCTCTACTCTTTGCCTATATTTAAATTTTCCTGTAGTTCCTGTTTTTGAACAGATGATACATACACATTGGACAAAAGGGTATTCCATAAAATGAAAACCACCTTTCTGCTTCCTTCCCCTTTTCCCTAGCCACCCAGTTTATCTCCTGGGAGACAACACTTGCTCTTAATAAGATTTACTTTGGCTATTAGATATCAGAAATATTTTTTATTAGTGCAAAAAAGTAGTCCTAGTTGCATTTATAGTTCCTCCATTTCAGCAGGTGATTATAGTAAACATATAAGGCATGTGGGCCTATTTGTTTGTTCTAACTCCTACTTAACTACTTCCTCCAGCTTGAGTGCTTTGAGGTAAATCCGAGGTCAGCTTCTTGCTGAGTCAAGGTACAATGGTGACACAGCAACACATCTGGTAAGTAAGACAGCCAGGCAAAAAAAGAGTTTTAAGAATGGAAATTTCAAAAATCTTGCTTTATTGTAACCACAGCTCTTTAGAATAAGAGGCACACGCCTGAAATAGACAAACTTTCACAAGCGCCACTGAGCCAAAAATTCTACCTCCCCAAAGAATGCGGGGACCCAAGTGTAAGCCTGTGGAAATCACTTGGAACCTTTCAAAGGAGACACTGGTTTTAAGGGAAGCTCACTTAGGTTTACTGGATTGCAGGGACTTTGTGGACCACAATCTAATGCTAAACACAACACAAAACGGACTGTTCCATCTTAGCAGAAACCAATCAAGAGCCAAAGCCTATCAAGGGCCAATCAACACCAGGAGAAGTACAGGATTTTCAGCAAAAAGGGTAATAAAACTGGCTCGTATAATTTAGAAAGAGCCTGTTGCATCCCTTAGCACCTACCCACTGACAGTGTTAATGGCATCCCTTCAGGGCAAGAATTTTCTACCTAAGAACAAACATAAAAACTGAACTTTAAAGATGAAGCCAAAGATGATACAATACAATGCAATGAAACAAGCCTTCAAAAGCCTGCATCGTTAATATTTTGGCATTGCTTTTCTGATGGGCTGAAACACATTATGAATAAAGCAAGTCTAGATGATGCAAGAGAATGAAACTGATCAAATACAAATTTCAAGTCATGTTTGTTTCCGTTACATCCACAGTGCCAGCTTTACAGGACTTTTTTTTTTTTTTTTGGTCTTTATTAGGACAATCTAAAGACATTGGACTTTCTATTGCAGTGGTTTACAACAAAATCTCATTAAATGGATATTCATATTGGATATTAAAGGAGAGATAATAAGGAAACATGAGATTCAGTGATGAGATCCAAAAAAATGTTTGCATAATTTAAGTTTTATTGACTCCAAGAGTTGAACTGAATAACATTTGATATGCTCCAAACGCTCACTAGCAACCTAACCAGTGCATTGCAGATCATCAACATCGAGTAGACTGATCTCTAAGGAGCTCATAGAATCTTCTGACTCTCTTTTCCCTGATTATGTTTCCCCAGGGTTGTTCTCATGCAGAAGAAATCATGTGGAAAGAATCTTGCTAGCTTTCCCTCCCAGGAGAATGGTGTCCACTCGACTTGGAGCAGAACAGACCTCAAGTAAAGCCGTGAAGCAACACTGACACCTTAGAAATTTAAAGCTTTGAGATACACCAGCCTGAGTCGCTGAAGGCACTAAACAAAGCTTGCTGGACTGAGGATACGGATAGATGTAATAGTTCTGTTAGATCACTTGAAAATGAAGCCTCTATTTCTAGAAAGTTATTTATAAGTTTGCATGGTTTTTGTTGGTGTTGAATGATTTTTTGGATATAATAAATCTTTAGCCCCACAATGCTTAAATATGAATAATATCTCAGATCAGTGTCTTTAAAATATTTCTGCCATGACCCAGAGTAAGAACTAACTTCCAGGGGGCAGGCAATTACCCTAGTGGTTAAGGTGCCCATGTTCCACATCCCAAAACCTGCATTCATTGCCCACCTCTGGCTCCTCATTCCAGCTTCCTACCAATGCAAACCCTGGGAAGCAGCAGAGATGGCTCAAGTAATCGGGTTCCTGCCACCAATGTGGGAGACCTGGACTGCATTCCTAGCTCCCAGCTTCCATCCTGGCACCATTCAAGCTGTTGTGGGCATTGGGAGGTGAACCACCAAATGGGGGAGCTCACTTGCTCTCTCTCTCTCTCTCAAATAACCATGTACATAGACTCATGTATGCACTTACATACCTGAAACAAATTTCACAGAACACTTTTCCTCACAATATGAAGTATGTTCTCATAAATCCTATTTAATAGAGTCAGTTCTCATTATTCATGATCTGTTTATATGTTTATAAAGTAACCAAAAGCCCTGAATTAACAAACACTAAACCATTGCTCCCAGGGGAAAATACAGATTTCGGTCCCTCTAAGTCTCTGGTACAGTATTTTCAACAACTGATCCATACATAACCTTGCTGTACATGTGCTTCTGTTTCAAGACATCTAATTTAATATATATTGTTGATTCATTAACATTGAACTCAGCCAACAACCCTATGACTCATTCCTGAAGGAAGTTTATCTAACACTTGTATTTTCTCCTTAAGGCACGTCGCAGTTAGGAACATCAGGAGCATTTCAGCACTGAGTCCATTTTAAACAGTGAAATCACCAACACAAAGTGCAAAAAAAAAAAAAATGCAAAGCACATCATGTAAAATAGACCCTGTAGAGGCTCCTCATTCACAGCACCAGCACGAGAGGCAGCAGAGCGTCACGTGGCTCCCCCTCAGCAGGGAACATGCGCACTTGGCACCTCCCACCTTTGGATGCTCTGTGTATGTGTGGAAATGACTTCAAGAGGCACTGGTGTTGATTTGGGGATTATAGAGATATTTCAGTAAGCAAGTGAATTTACAAATATTGAATCCACAAACAATGAAGGCCATAAATATGCTTGTGCATGTATGTATGTACATATTTGTGTGTATAAAACACATACGCATTCTACTAATATGACTTTATTACAGACAAATTGATTTAGATTGGTAACTAGAAAAGTTCTACAGTAAGATAAGCAATTTGGATATAGGATTCTGACTTGACCATCATTCAACCTCCATATTTGAGTAAATGAACACACTTATTGATAATGAGGATCTTGTTAAACAAGACTACTGTAATCAAAATAATGTAGAAACCACGAAATCAACACTGTATTATCAATATTGTGCATATATTTGTGGTATGATAATTCAAAATAAAAACCTCATCCAATGTGCAATTCAATATAGTGGCTGACACTGAGAACAGGGGGAGGTGATAGGACAAATCAAAAACCTATCAGAAACACCTACCTGTCTTCATTATAGCAGTGTTTGTATTAATTTAAAAAATCTCAATTACCATCAATAAGAGACTGAAGAAATTATACCATTTTCATATCATTGGATTATGGTAATAGTAATAAATAATGCAACATGGAAAATACCCAAAAAAAAACAAAAATAATCATTTGTGTGTGTCTATGTATGTGTGTATATGTATATATATACATATACATATATATATATATATATATATATATATATATAAAGAGAGAGAGAGGGAGAGAGTGAAAGAGACCCAGACAGTAAGCAGGCATTTGGCATAAGTTAAGATGTCGCTTTGGACAGCCTCAGAGTGCCTGGGCTTGAGTCCCATTTCTGCTATCAGTTCCATCTTCCTGCTAGTAACCACACTAGGATGCAGCAGATGATGGCTCCGGTAGTCAGGTCTCTGCCTCTGCCATTGGAGACCTGACTTTCATTCCTGGCTACTGGATTTGACCTGACCCATCCTGGTTCTCACAGGCCTTTGGTGTCAAGAGCAGCAGGTGGAAGCTCTCTGTCTTTATTTTTCTACTCTATCTCTCCCCCATTTCTCTCTCTCTCTGCCTCTCAAGTAAAAAAAATTTTAAATTCTATTATATAGCTAAGTAGAAAATAGGCTATAATATATACAGTATGTGGTAATCAACACAAAGTTAAAAGCTCATGAACTGGGGGCCGGCACTGTGGCGTAGTGGGTAAAGCCGCCACCTGCAGTGCTGGCATCCCATATGGGCGCAGGTTCAACTCCCAACTGTTCCACTTCCAATCCAGCTCTCTGCTATGGCCTGGAATAGCAGTAGAAAAAGGCCCAAGTCCTTGGACCCCTGCACCTACGCGGAGACCTGGAGGAAGTTCCTGGCCCCTGGCTTCAGACTGGTGCAGCTCCAACTGTTGCGGCCAACTGGGGGGTGAACCAGCAGATGGAAGACCTCTCTCTCTCTCTCTGCCTCTCTTTCTCTGTGTACTAACTTTCAAATAAATATATTTCAAAAAGTTCATGAACTGATAATACATTTTGTTTAATAATACATGGAAATTAGTTTTTAGAAAAGCAGAAAAATTCAAGACCATGTTTGATTTTGTCAAGGAAAAAGTCTTATTTCTTAAGCCAGACTGAAAAACATCAACGTTTTTGTCTTTAATTCTTCTGCTAATTTTTTCACCCTGAAATGTTTTGTTAAAATACATTTTTAAAGATTTATTTTATTCATTTGAAAGGCAGAGTTACAGAGATCATCTAATGGCTGGTTCACTTCCCAAATGGCCACAATGACCAGGGCTGGGCCCAGGCCTGAGCCAGGAGCCAGTAGCTCCATCCAGGTCTCCCAGGTGGGTGGCAGGGGCCCAAACACTTGGGCCATCTTCAACTGCTTTCCTAGGTTCATTAGCAGGGACCTGGATTGGAAGTTGAGGAGTTAGGACTCGAACCAACATCCATATGGGATGCCAGCATCTCAGGCAGTGACTTAACTCACTATGCCACAATGCTGATCCCTATTAGAATATTTTAAAACACTTCTTTATACATATACATTATACAACTTCCTTGTTACAGAAAAGATAGCTGTTCATTAATGACATTAGTATATTTAGAATAGAAATTAACTGATGAGAGAGAACTTATCCAGATAAATATGCTGCTTCTGTTCAGGAAGTGCTCACTGCCATCAGTTAGAAAAGGATGTGGAGCAAACACCTGCTGTGATTTTGAATGGGGGCACTTTCCTCCCTAGGTATCACATTTTGGCTTTTTTACATAAACATTCCAAATAGATATTGGAATCTAATTATTTAGAAACAAAAATAACATTAACTTGGATGTCTTAATACTGCCTCTACAAAGTCCTTTTAGGATAACTGGTAAAATACAATGCCAAAGGAGCCCTCTACCATTTAGTACCCAGATTTTAGTTTCTAAAACCAACCTCCACTAAGAAAGGGACAAAAAAGAGCCAGTTCTCTTTGGAGAAAAGTAGTTCCACAGTTGGAAAAGAGAAGTGTGTAGAATCTTGTTGCCTCAGAATGTACAGAGAAGTGCACAAAAAAACAAAAATCCACCATGATGGGACATCAAAAAGGTGTAGGAGCACCCAACAGTCAAAACTGGGTAAATGAACAGCAAAATAAAATAGTCTTGGGTTAAAATCCATATTATAAAGTAAATACGCTTGACTCCATGCTGATATTAAAAAATAGTTGCCTTTAGGGCTGAAAAGCCCATGAGAGTATTTCAGGCATGGAAAGCCAAGACACTCTGGCAAAAAGATCTCTGTGAGTGAGATCTCAGTGGAAAGAACAGGTCTTCAAAGAAGGAGGTACCTTTCTCTGAAGGGAGGAGAGAACCTCCACTTTGACTATGACCTTGTCTAAACAAGATAAGAGTCGGAGAACTCAAGGGGCTTCCATAGCCTTGGAAACTCATGACTGGAGCATAGGGAGATTACTGATGCCATAGACAGGAGTGTCAATTGGTAAAGTCAACAACAGGAGTCACTGTGCACTTACTCCTCATGTAGGATCTCTGTCCTTAATGTGCTGTGCATTGAGATTTAATGCTATAACGAGTACTCAAATAATATATTTCACTTTGTGTTTCTATGGGGGTGCAAACTGTTGAAATCTTTACTTAATGCATACTAAACTGATCCTCTGTAAAAAAAAAAAAAAAGAAAAAGAAAAGAAAAGAAAAGAAACTATCAACTCCCAACTTGACTCTCACTGGGATTAAACATGACAATAGGTCTGATCTGATTTCATCATCATTAAAAAAAATCATCTATTATTTTTCACTTTATGTTTCTGTGTGGGAGCAAACTGTTGAAATTCTTACTTAATGTATACTAAGCTGATCTTCTGTATATTAAGATAATCGAAAATGAATCTTGATGTGAATGGAAGGGGAGAGGGAGTGGGAAATGGGAGGGTTGTGGGTGGGAGGGACGGTATGGGGGGGAAGCCATAGTAATCCATTATTCGTACTTTGGAAACGTATATTCATTAAATAAAAGTTAAAAAAAAAAAAAAAAAAAAATAGTTGGATCTAGGCAAATCTCCCATGTAGAAGAATTCCAAATAATTTATCTATAAAGTGAAGAATAACTCCCTACCTCTTTATCTAAGAGATAAACAGTGGCTTGTAGAGAACATAGAAGTAAAAGAATATGGGGCTGGCACTATGGTGCAGTGGGTAAAGCCACAGCCTGCAGTGCAGGCATCCCCTATGGGCGCCAGTTCGAGACCTGGCTGCTCCACTTCCGATCCAGCTCTTTGCTATGGCCTGGGAAAGCAGTAGAAGATGGCCCAAGGCCTTGGGCCCCTGCACCCACATGGGAGACCTGGAAGAAGCTCCTGGCTTCTGGCTTTGGATCAGTGCAGCTCCGACCACTGCGGCCAGTTGAGGAGTGAACCATTGGATGGAAAACCTCCCTCCATCTCTCTCTTTCTCTCTCTCTGCCTCTCTTCTCTCTGTGTAACTCTTTCAAATAAATAAATAAATCTTTAAAAAAAAGAAGTGAAAGAATAAAAAATACTTTTATGGTGGCAGGTAGCTGGCACAATGATTAAGACTCCTTCTGGGATACCCACATTTCATTTCAGACTGGCTGGGTCCAAGTCCCTGCTCTACCCTCCATTCCAAGCTTCCTGCTATTGTACACCCTGGGTGTTAGCAGATGATGGCTCTAGTATTTGGGTACCTGCCTCCGACATGGGGGACCAGATTGAGTTTCAGGCCCCCATCTTTGGCCTTGCCTGGCCCAGTCCCTGCTGTTACAGACATTTGAGGAGAGAACCAGCAGATAGGAGATCTCCATCTGTCTGTTTTAACCTCAGTCTCTGTTCACTGTCTCTCAACTTTTCAAGTAAATGAAAAATAAAATTTTTTAAAAGAATAACTTTATAATGGAAAAATGATAAAGAAAATCTCACCCAGGTAATGAAAGTTCACATCATTAGTGATAGGTAGTTGCATAGTAAGTACCTTTGGCATGATGTGTTGAAAACAGCATCTTAACTCTCTGGTTTTCCTCCCAAAAGCCCATAATCCCAACATAGTAGAGAGGAAAATATTACACAAACTCAAACTGAGGTGCTTTGCAAATATATAGCCAATGTTCCTCAAAACTGGCAAGGTTACCAAAAACAGGGAATAGCTCAGAAACGGTCACCATGCAGAAGAGCCTCAGCAAACATGAGAACCAGAGTGGGCTCTGAGAACATGGGAAGCTCAAATAAAGTATGGATATTCACTGATAATGATGTAACAAGTGTTAATATTGGTTCACTAGTTGTGGTAATTATAACATAGAAGTGTTAACAATCAGGGAATTTGGGTGCTAATTATAGGAAACTTTTGTAAAGTAAAAATTTATTTGAAGATGTCCCCCTTAGGGTCAGTGCATTGCCACCTGCAATGCCGGTATCCCATATGAGCTCTGGTTGGAGTCTGAGCTGCTCCACTTCCGATCCAGAGCCTTGCTAATGCACCTGAGAAAGCAGCAGAAGATGGCTCAAGTTCTTAGGTTCCTGGCACTTATGTGGGAGACCCAAATGGAGTTCCTGGCTCCTGGATTAGGCCTAGCCCAGCCCTGGCTGTTGCAAGCATTTGGAGAGTGAACAGTGAGTGGGAGACATTCTCTCCACTTTCTCTCTCTCTCTCTCCCTCCCTCCCTATCATTCTTTCACTCTCTCTGTAACTGCCTCTCAAATAAATAAATGAGTAAATCTTTTTTTTTTACAAGTCCCCCCCAATTGTGACAGGAAATCTGGAAATATTCAAACACCGAATATTTGTTTTTGAAATTTCACTGTTTTTCTCATCCCTTCCCCCAAAAGTTGAACGCTGTGACCTCTGAGTGAGGTTGATTATCTAACATCTGAACACAAAAATAAAGGTATTGCAAAAATCCTCTGAGAGAAGTTTCATGGACAAGGCCAGAAGCAAATTTCTTCTACATTGTTTCTACTTGTAGTCAGAGACACTATGTTACACAGCTTATACAGAGAAAGAACGAGAAGCAAGGAGTGGAGTTAGATGCAAGAATTACAGCCTAGTTTTATGAACCGGTGGTCAGACAGGAGATGTTACTGGGTGCAGGGGTGCAGTTGGGTACGAGGAATAACAAATGTTCTATAGCACAGTGGAATAACTATGGGTGACAGCAATTAACTGTTTCAAAATAGCTAATGGAGTGGATTTTAAATGTTTCCAACACAAAGATTTAGGTATGTCAGAGATGATAGATATGCCAATTATCCTGAACTGATCATTACACACTGTATATATGGATTGAAATGCCACTTTATAAATATGTACAATTAAGAAACAAAAAATGCATTCTCAGAAAAATATCAACAGAGAAATAGCAGAACTCTAGATAACAAGCCTCAGACAATGCTGTCACCAGATTTAAACCCATAGTGACTTGAAATCAGGAGGTAAGACCATTACATCATTGAGACATTAGTCTTTCTACCTTTATAATCAGAAGACAATAAAATAAAGAGCTTAATTTGTCCACATTAAACATGAAGGACATGGTATAAGGGTGCAGTTTCAAACTGAAAATGAAGCATAATCTACATGTGCATTAAACATAAGAAAAATATAAGCCTTCCTGGAAGTAAATGACTCATTTCTTGAAAGAAAGACAGATGGAAAGGAAAGGGAAGAGAAGGGGAGGGGAGGGGAGGGGAGGAGAGGAGAAGAGAGAGGAGGGGAGAAAGAAAAGAAATTGAGTCATCTTCGAATTGTTTCCTTCAAATTTGGGTGCAATCTATTTCTAAAAATATTTCTCCAACACAAAACTGAGCTTATTAGCAGCATATCTATTATTAGGCATATCTCTGGATCAATGCAAGACATTAATTCACCAGTCACCAGAAGTTATCTGCATGAGAAACACTTCAAGTGAAAACATCAGCCTACCAAGGAAGGGGAAGACCAGATGCCTTACCAGGATCCTTGGCTCTTCACCAAAGGAGGTGGAATGGGAACAGAGAGGAATAGGGGTTAAGGAGCATGTAAGCAAAAGAGAAAAAAAAATCAGAAGAGAAATAATAACTGACTTCTAAGAAGATGTATTTATTTTGGTTTCCTCTTTTTTGCAGAATTGCTGGCTGGTTATTTTAGGGAATCATGTTTAAGCCTCAGATCTCTCAGATTTCTTGGGTGAAAAGAGAGGACAGAGGATAAATCTTCATCCCTTTATTTGTCATTTATGTATGTGGTATTTTTTTTTTACTTATAAAGCAGTTTTATTCAGTAATGAAGCCACCAAAAAATAAATAAATAAGAAAGAGGAGGCAGAAGAGGAAGAGAAAGACAAAAAACCCAGGCGATTGATTTCATTTTATTTTTTAGTTTGAAAATAAAGTGCTAGTTCATCTGTAAGTCAACAGATTTTTATTTTAAATAAATGAAGAAGGTTCAAGTTCTAGGTCGAAGTTCCAATGTATTATTGTATGTGCTGTAGTAGAACAGAGATTATAGTTTGGCTTCTGCTAACCCAGGCAGTGAGGATTCATTCCATCAGAATCTGGGCAGGGATGAAAAGAAAAGAAAAAAAAAAAAAAAAAGGAAAGACAAGAAAAGAAATGGAAAGGAGAACTCAAGGGAAAATATTCAAGAAAGACAGTATGCAAGGCAGACCTATTTTGTGACAAGTTTCACAGGGAGAGGGACCACAAAGCACTTGGCTGTCATTGCCAAGGGTCCTTTTTCAAGGTCAAAGAGATGGAACAGGGAGAAAAAAGAGTATTTGCAAAGGAACTACAATGCTAGTGTGTTTCTGCCATTTTTGACTGAGTAAGCTGAGGCATATAGGTGTCAAAAAGGGAACATGATGGTGACCTAAGCATATTTACAACACCACTGCCTTCGGATCACACAGCTGAGTATTCACGTTCTTTAAAATATGGTATAATCCAGGGCCGGCTCTGTGGCACAGTAGGTTAATCCTCTGCCTGTGGCGCCAGCATCCCATATGGGTGCCAGTTCAAGTCCCGGCTGCTCTTCTTCCAATCCAGCTCTCTGCTATGGCCTGGGAAAGCAGTAGAAGATGGCCCAAGACCTTGGGCCCCTGCACCCACATGGAAGGCCAGGAAGAAGCACCTGGCTCCTGGCTTCAGATCGGCACTGCTCCAACCATTGCGGCCACTGGGGAGTGAACCAATGGATGGAAGACCTTTCTGTTTCTTCCTCTCACTATCTGTAACTCTACTTCTCAAATAAATAAATAAAAATCTTTTTTAAAAATATGGTATAATCCAGCCAAATATTGACAGATGGAGTAGAGGGCATGGGGAATGCAGAATCTTGAATGTATATTACATCATTTGAAATTTTTTGCTATAAAGCATTCCAAACATTCAATAAAATTGTTTTCAACCAGTAATACATGCAGATTATTAACTGATTAAGAAAAATAAAATATTATGACCTTTAATGCATACATAAAAGACAACACCTTCTCATCAATTTAAGCTCCATTAATCTGGAATTTGTGATATTTTGCTTGGTCTTCCTTTGCAGTATTTGTAAAGAAAGCAACTTATGTTCATTAAATCTCTCTGATGTAAACAAGTTCAGGGGGAAATGCTTTGACCTACTTAAGAGAACAAACTGTTTTCCAGCACCATGTAATAGCATCCATTTGTATATAAACAATTAATGTGTTCTTTCATATGCCATCTTATCTGTTCACCAAAACACAGCAGGCTTCCTCCTGCCTTGACAAAGATTTGTTTGCAGGTAATTCAAAGTTTTCCCTGTGTTTGAACATTTAGCTTTTCTTTAAATCTAATGTGTTTGAACTTTCCAGCTATGCAGATTTGCCCCACTCAGAACTAATTCCATTTTTATGTGACATAACATTTTCATGCAAATGATGGTATACAAAACAACTATAGGAAGTCAGGTCTAGGACTCTGATATGTTTTAAGTCCAAGAATATTTTGGAGAGTAAACAGCATTTGTGGGGAGCTGAAAAAAAACTAAGTCAAAGAGGGTTAAGATTCAAATCCCAGAGAGGTAACTGTGTTGTACATTACTTTTGCCTAATAGAATTTGGAATCATCTTCCAAAGGTTAACTGCATCCCTGATATCACCATTACTTTCAAATGATTTCCATGTCAGATACTTTTGTTCTACATCCTGTCATTTGAAGACTTATCTTTCAGTAAGCATCCCTCTCCTAAGAATGTCAAAATGAACCAGTTGCAGAAGATTCCACCCCACTCACTTTCTAAATAAATTCACTTAAATCAAGATACCCCGAACACTTGCTTCAGAATAAGATGTTCCCAAAGCCCATTGTTTCTGTTGCTGAAAACTGGTTCTCAAGTGTGACAGCCTTACAATTTCTATCAGGAAAAACTGAAGCCACTCACAATTTATTCTATTGTTGGGATTGCTCTAGGTTTATTCAGATATCCTTTCTAATAATCACAGGTTTAACATGTACATTATTTACTATGCATGGCTAACACTTTTTAAATAAAAGAGAAAGAAAATAGAAACACCCACTCTGCAACCACTGGAAAATTAAAATTTTGGAAAGTCAAAGTGAAGCCTTGGAAAAAAATATGCACATAGGACTATCATTAAGGGTTTCTCTGCGCTACATTGACTTGTAAAGGAATTGTTAGCAAACATTCCATTCTCAATTTTACCTTCCCTCTATTTTTATTTAGCCCAGGATGGAAAGTCTTTCTTGGTCTTCTAAAAGTGCTGACAGCACTTTTTTAAAATTTTTGTTTTATTTATTTGAAAAGCAGTGCATCAGAGAGAGAGAGGGAGGGAGAGACAGTTCCTCCATTTGCTGATTTACTCTCCAAATCGCTGCAACAGCCAGGACTGGGTAAAGTTGAAGCCACAGCCAGGATCTTTATCCTGCTCTTCCTTCTGGTAACAAGAGTCTAAGGACTTGGGATACCTTCCACTGCCTTCCCATGCACATTAGCAGACAACTGGATCTGAAGCGGAGTAACTGTGACTTGCACCAGCATGCAAGTGGCCTGCTAAGCCGCAATGCTGGTCCCCCCACCACACAGTCCTGCACAGCACAGCACTTCTATTTTCCCTTTTGGACTAATCACTTTTTACCTTAAATTCTAGTTATTAACAATGTTATAACTAGAAGGCATCTTTATAACAATAGCATTATATATGTCTTGATTTCTTGATTAGATATTTCTTTTATCTTTAATCCACAAGCACTTAATAGCTTGCTTTGAGCAAACTAGTGCTCAGTACTTGTTTGACTAATGATGAACTCTGAGAAAACTGCTCTCTTAATATCCTGGCTGATATTAATAATTTATGGTTTTTGAAAAGGTGAGTGAACCCCAAATATTGACCTACCATTTATAACAAGGCATATCAACAAGCTATATAACAAATCTTCTGCCACCAAACAATATAACTTATTTTAGCTAAGCTTGCCTAATTGTTATGCATATACAAACTTTGAAACATATTGTAATTGCAAATTATGAATGCAAAAATTGTTATTAACAGAAGTTGGATAAGTTCCTCAGATTATCTTTTTTTTTTTTTTTTTTTTGACAGGCAGAGTGGACAGTGAGAGAGAAAGGTCTTCCTTTACCGTTGGTTCACCCTCCAATGGCCGCCACGGCTGGCGCGCTGCGACCAGCACACCGCGCTTATCTGAAGGCAGGAGCCAGGTGCTTCTCCTGGTCTCCCATGGGGTGTAGGGCCCAAGCACTTGGGCCATCCTCCACTGCCTTCCCGGGCCACAGCAGTAGAGCTGCCCTGGAAGAGGGGCAACTCGGAAAGAATCTGGCGCCCCAACCGGGACTAGAACCCGGTGTGCTGGCGCCGCTAGGTGGAGGATTAGCCTATTGAGCCGCGGCGCCGGCCCAGATTATATATCTTAAGATCTAGTTCTCAAGTTCAGTGGTGGCCATTGCAGCGGCTCACTTGGCTAATCCTCCGCCTGCAGCGCCAGCACTCCGGGTTCTAGTCCCAGTTGGTCCTCTTCCAGTCCAGCTCTCTGCTTTGGCCTAGGAGGGCAGTGGAGGATGGCCCAGGTCCTTGGGTCCTGCACCCACATGAGAGACCAGGGGGAGGCACCTGGCTCCTGGCTTCAGATTAGCGCAGCACGCCGGCTGCAGTACACCGGCCGTGGTGGCCATTTGGGGGGTGAACCAATGGAAAAGGAAGACCTTTCTCTCTTGTCTCTCACTGTCTAACTCTGCCTGTCAAAAAAAAGAAAAGTTCAGTGTTGTTTACTTTATATCTATTGATATGCCTTGTTTGAATCTGTTCCTTCATATTGAGTCAATATTCTCCATGCACAATATAGTTTATTTTTTTAAGATTTATTTATTTACTTGAAAGTCAGCATTACACAGAGAAAGAAGGAGAGGGAGGGAGGGAGGGAGGGGGAAAGGGAGTGAGAGAGGGGGATAGGGGGAGAGAGAAAGAGAGAGAGAGAGATCTACCATCTGCTGGTTCACTCCCCAGATGGCCGCATCAGCCAGAGCAGCACCGATCCAAAGCCAGGAGCCAGGAGCTTCTTCCAGGTCTCCCACGAGGGTGCAGGAGCCCAAGGTCTTGGGCCATCTTCTACTGTTTTCCCAGGCCATATCGAAAGTGGAGCAGCTGGGTCTCGAACTGGTGCCCATATGGGATACAGGCACCACAGGCGGCGGCTTTACCCACTACGCCACAGCCCCGGACCCTCATCATATAGTTTACTAAGCAAAAGAAAGGAGCCTTGCCTCAGAATCAGCCCTTGAGGCATTCAATCTGGCCAAAAAGCCCATGAGAGCATTTCAGGCATGGAAAGCCAAGACACTGTGGCAAAAAATGATCTACATCAAAGATCTCTGTGAGTGAGATCTTGGCAGAAAGAAGGGACCATCAAAGGAACTACCTTTCTCTGAAGGGAAGAGAGAACTTCTACTTTGATTATGATCCTGTCTAAATAATGTTGTAGTTTGTGGATTCAGAAGGCTTCCATAACCATGGAAGCTCATGACAAGAGCCTTAGGTGATCACTGACGTCATAAATAAGAGTGTCGATAGTTAAATCAACAACGGGAGTCACAGTGCACTTGCTCCCCATGTAGGGCCTCTGTCCTTTATGAGTTGTACTATGAGAATTAATGGTAAAACTAGTCTTTGAACAGTTCTTTATACTTTGTGTGTCTGTGTAGGTGCAAACTGTTGCAATCTTTACATAGTATATAAAGGTAATTAAAAATGAATCTTAATGAAGAATGAGATGGGAGAGAGAGTAGGAGGTGGGATGGGAGTGAGGGTGGGAGGGTGGATATGGGGGAGGTGAAGAACCGCTATATACCAAAAAGCTGTACCTATGAAATTTATATTTATTAAATAAAAGCTCTCAAAAAAAAAAAAAAAAAGGAAAGAAAGAAAGGAGCTTTGACACAGGTATCAACTCTCTTAGACCGCCTGACTCTGGTCCCAGTCTAGTTTTTATTCCCAAAATACTACCGTTTCTATTCTTTGAAGTTCAAATTTATTCTTTACACTAAAAGGTATCGTATTTCTTTATTTAGACTTGTCCTACCCACAGGACATTAGCCCAGTCCTGGCCAGACTCACCCGGAACACAGTTCAGCTTTCTCCAGTGTTCTATGCTAAGAAATCTAACAGAGAAGTGAAGAAAGAGACTTTGGCACCTTGACCATTACAGGCTCCATGGCTATAAATGACATGCTAATGCTTTGAAAGCCATTTTAGGTGTCCTCCATTAGAGGGCAAGTACTTTAAAGAATTACAGAATTTTTTTTTATCTTATTGAAGGACGGTACTTTAATTTTCCACTCCAAATGAAAGTCTTTCAGCTAAAGCCTAAATGCCTCATTTTGTTAATATATATTAAGCATTTGAGATATCCAAGGTGGAGCTAACTGGCAATGGATCTGGCATTTCTGTTGCAAATACTTGTCATTTCCTGACTTTGATTCTGATCCATTAATTCATTTATTCACAAATATTTATTAAGCACTTGTTCTGAATGAAACATTGTTTTTAGACTAGCAGTTTAGTAGCAAGTAATAACACAATGTTGCTGTCCTCCTGAGAACTATATGAGGTAGGATGTTAAGAGAAATAAACATTTAACATAGTCCATCAGTTTTATGAAGAAAAGTGTCATGATGAAAATTTTAAAAAGGGCAGAATCAAGACAAGGAAATTTGATAATATGTAAACTAAAGAATGAATAAAAAGAAATCTAGCACAAAAAATATCTGGGGAAAAAATTTATGGAGTAACTAGGAAAGTAACAAAAGGCCAATTATTGCATAGCTCTTTAATCCAAGAAAATAAACAGAAATCTACGGGGCTGGCATTTGTGCAAAGCAGCTTAACTCACTACTTGCATCGCATATCACTGTGCTGGTTTAAACCCTGGCTGTTCCACTTCCTATTCAGATTCCTGGTAATGCAATTGGAAAGGCAGCAGAAGATGGCCCACGTATTTGTGCCCCTGCCACCAATGTGGGAGGCCAGGATGGAGTTTCTGGTTGCTAGCTTCAGCCTGGTCTGGACCTGGCTGTTGTTGCCATTGGGGAAGTGAACCAGCAGATGGGAGATCTCTAACTGCCCCTCTCTCTTTCTGTAACTGCCTTTCAAATAAATAAAATCTTTAAAAATGTATTTTTAAAAAAGAAACCCCCCAAAATGAAAATATATATATATTAACCAGGAGATATGGTCATTTAAGTGATGACCTCAAAGCTATGCATACAAAGCCAATAAAGTTTCTGTCTCAGAGAATTGAACAGTAATTATACAATTTCAGGAGTCAGTGCTGTGGCATAGTGTGTAAAGCCACTCCCTGCAGTGCCAGCATCTCATATGGGCATTGGTTGGAGTCCTGGCTGCTCTACTTCTGATTCAACTTCCTGCTATGGCCTGGGAAAGTAGTAGAAGATGGCCCAAGTCCTTGGATCCCTGCACCCACATGGGAAACCTCGAAAAAGTTCCTGGCTCCTGGCTTCAGATCAGCCCAGTTCCAGCCCTTGCAGTCATTTGGGGAATGAACCAGCAGATGGAATATTCATTCTCTTTCTCTCCCTCTCTCTCTCTCTCTCTCTCTGCCTCTCTGTAACTCTCTGCATTTCAAATAAATAAATAAATATTTTTAAAAAAATTATACAATTTCACTGGAGCTTTTATTTGGCTAAAAATTCTTTCCTCCCTAATCTTCAAAGGGAAAAACTCATTAGACTTATTTTACTGTACAAAATTGCAAAGTTCTAACCATAGAACCATTTCTCCAAAACAACTTAGGAGTTTTGACATTGCTTTGTTGCTACAATGGAACTTATCATCTTGCACCATTTTAAAAGATCTACAGTTGTGACAAACCAGTAGGATAACTGCGTGGTTTTGTGGGTCTTGGGAATTTCATCAAAGCACAATTATAGAGAATAGTTTCCTTAAATATATTAATGTTAATTTTATGAATAACCACAAAGTTGACATATCCTTGTTCACACCTGCCCTGCTCTGATGTCTATAATGACTGCTATGTTGGAAAAAATGATTCTTATCACCCCTCCTCAAGCTTAGCACTAAACACCATCACTCTTTCAACATGAGGACCATGATTCTACATCAATAACTTTTATAGTATGGTTCTTGGCCTATCAGATGATCCTAATGAATCAAGAATTAACCACAAAACTACAAATTCCTGAGAAGATAAATTCTCTTGATTCTCATTTTTTTCATGTCTTATGACTAAGAGACGTTACCTTACAATAAATAAAATGACTAATGAAAGGTTACTACAATTTTATATTCACAGTTAGTATTACTCATTCTTATGGCTTTTGAAGGTTTTCTTTTTCCTTTCAAGTCTGGATATCATGAAATTTTTGAAATGTTGCAAAGTTTAGACAAGCAAAACGTTAGAATTCCTGCAGGCTTGGGAATCAGTGTATGTATTGACTTGACCAGATTGTGGTTTTTCAATTGCTGCTTTCCTTGCCATTTAAATATAAATGAATGTTAGTTTAGTTTCATCATGTTGAATTTTTTGCGGTTTGTTTAGTTAACTCAATAGTACAAGTATCTCTAATTTCTTTTAAGAAATGTAATTTTCCAATAAAAAGACATGAACAACATATCCATATTTCTGTTATAGAACTATATTTGTGTGCATATATTCTCCTGCCCAATCTATTCAGATAGAAATCACTCAGAGGAGAAAACATTCTTCTGTCTGAATTTATACTATTTAAATCACTTGTAAAAGAATTTCATGGGCCATTTTTAATGTCATTTATTTTCATCTACGTGAAAGGCAGGGAGAGAGGTCTTCCATCTGCTGTTTCACTCCCTAAATACTCTCACAGTCACATTTAGCCAGGCCTAAACCAGGTGCCAGAACTCCATCCTGGTCTCCCACAAAAGCAACAGAGACACAAGCACTTTAACTATCATCTGCTGCCGCCCAAAATGCATTAGCAGAAAATTGGATCGGAAGTGGGGGTGGCACTTGGATAGTGGGCATCCCAAGTGGCAACTGAACCCGCTTTGCCATAACATCTGCCTTGCATGGGCCATTTTTAAGTTTGTAAAATATTTTTTCATAATAGAGGTCTGAAAGCTCTCATATAAAATCCTTAGGACAAGAGGTGTTTTAGCACTTGGAATATCTCAAATTCTAGATAAATAATACAATGTACAATGCTACATATTATAAAACAGCTCTAGATTCTGGAGCAGAATATCATAAACAACCACATCAAAATTTTTTCAGTGACATCTATGAATTCTTACACTAAACTGATAATGAAATGTTATGAAAAACCTCAATAGTCATGTTTTTCATCAAATGAATCCTCTCCAACCTTGCAGAAAAACTTCCATTTTCTGAGATTTCTGATTTTAGAATTGTAAATACATCATTTTTCTTGCCCTTGCAAACTGAATATGATGCTAATTTTTTAAAAAAGTAAACACAAAAATCTTTGCTTAACTGTTTGTCTCAATATTCCTCCTTAGGGGGTAGCTGCATTTAATTAGTACAACACTTGATAGCCATTTTATTAGTGGGGGGAAAAAGGAGCTTTCAGAGGATTAATTGAAAAAGAAATGAGACTATTACTAAACTTCTCTATGAAACTAATAACACTTTTTGAAGGTCAGCGAATTCGCTAGAGAAAAGTTGAGAGGAGACAGGAAAGAAAGCAACACAGCAACGCCTAGTGGAAGATGACTCAGAAAAATCATCTGGTGCTCGGGGAACAGCCTGAAGTCTTGTAAAACAGACATGTTTACTCTTCAATTTTAAACTATTGGCTCTTCCAGGATTAGGATAATTTCCTCCTGTCCTAGTCCTACCACCTGAGGGAGAAGGGATAGTCGCACTTAAATGGAGAAGATCGAAAAAGTTAGAGCCTTTACTGTATGGAAATGCTTCCAGAAAGGATGGTTTCAAGCTGGATTTTGAATATAGAAAATCCAGGATTAAAGACTGACTCTCTTTTGAAAGAGGAGAAGGGCATGAAAGGAAGAAAATTAATATTTACTTGTTGCCTGTGATGCTTAACTTTGTGCATCAACTTGACTGGACTAAGGGATGCCCAGATAGCTGGAAAAATGTCACTTATGGTTGTGTCTATAAGGGTGTTTCCAGAATAGTTTAGCACTGGGTTCATAGACTGATGAAAAAGAGCCACCCTCAACACTATGGGCAACATCATCTAACCAATTGAGGGTCTGAATATAACAAAATGTAGGGAAAGAATGAATTCCCTCTCTAACTTCTTGATCTGAGACATCCATCTTCTCCAGCCATTGGACACTAGAGCTCCTGATTCTCAAGTCTTCAAACTCCAAGACTTATAGCAACAAAAACTACCAACACATTCCAACTCCCACCCTGAATCTTAGGCCATCTGCCTGGGACTGGCATTTATACAATCAGCTCCCATGGTTCTTGGGCCTTTAGAAGCCTACAGAATTATACCACTGGCCTTCATGATTCTCCAGCTTACAAATGGCAGGTCACGGGGCATACAGTCTGCATTATCACATGAACCAATGATCACTATGAATCTCTTCTTAAGTATGTCTCTTTATCTTTTTTTTTCAGTCTATTCTCTTTTTTTATTCTTTTAAATTTATTTTTTTATTTATTTTTCCCCCAAAAGAAACCTTTTACTTAAGGAATACAAACTTCATGCACTTCATAAGTACAACTTTAGGAATCTAGTGATTCTTCCCACCACTCTCCCACCCCTTCCCCTCCCCCTCCCTCTCCCATCCCTAGTCCTGTTCTCTACTAAGATCTATTTTCAATTAATTTTAAACATAGAAGTCCAACTCTGTACTAAGTAAAGAGTTCACAATTCACACTCATGTATGACATCAGTGATCACCCAAGGCTTTTTTTTTAACTTTTATTTAATGAATATAAATTTCCAAAGTACGACTTATGGATTACAATGGCTTCCCCCCCATACCGTCCCTCCCACCCACAACCCTCCCCTTTCCCACTCCCTCTCCCCTTCCATTCACATCAAGATTCATTTTCAATTATCTTAATATACAGAAGATCAGCTTAGTATACATTAAGTAAAGATTTCAACAGTTTGCTCCCACACAGAAACATAAAGTGAAAAATAATAGATGATTTTTTTAAATGATGATGAAATCAGATCAGACCTATTGTCATGTTTAATCCCAGTGAGAGTCAAGTTGGGAATTGATAATTTCTTTTTTTTTCTTTTTTTTTTTTACAGAAGATCAGTTTAGTATGCATTAAGTAAAGATTTCAACAGTTTGCACCCCCATAGAAACACAAAGTGAAATATATTGTTTGAGTACTCGTTATAGCATTAAATCTCAATGTACAGCACATTAAGGATAGAGATCCTACATGAGGAGTAAGTGCACAGTGACTCCTGTTGTTGACTTTACCAATTGACACTCCTGTCTATGGCATCAGTAATCTCCCTATGCTCCAGTCATGAGTTTCCAAGGCTATGGAAGCCCTCTGAGTTCTCCGACTCTTATCTTGTTTAGACAAGGTCATAGTCAAAGTGGAGGTTCTCTCCTCCCTTCAGAGAAAGGTACCTCCTTCTTTGAAGACCTGTTCTTTCCACTGGGATCTCACTCACAGAGATCTTTTGCCAGAGTGTCTTGGCTTTCCATGCCTGAAATACTCTCATGGGCTTTTCAGCCAGATCCGAATGCCTTTAGGGCTGATTCTGAGGCCAGAGTGCTGTTTAGGACATCTGCCATTCTATGAGTCTGCTGAGTATCTCACTTCCCATGTTGGATCACTTTCCCCTTTATTTATTCTATCGGTTAGTGTTAGCAGGTACTAGACTTGTTTATGTGCTCCCTTTGACTCTTAGTCCTTTCATTATGATCAATTGTGAACTGAAATTGATCACTTGGACTAGTGAGATGGCATTGGTACATGCCACCTTGATGGGATTGAATTGGAATCCCCTGGTATGTTTCTAACTCTACCATTTGGGGCAAGTCAGCTTGAGCTTGTCCCAAATTATACATCTCTTCCCTCTCTTATTCCCACTCTTATGTTTAACAGGGATCACATTTCAGTTAATTTTCAACACTTAAGAATAACTGTGTGATAATTACAGAATTAAACCAGTCATATTAAGTCACCCAAGGCTCTTGACATGAGCTGCCTAGGCTATGGAAGCCTTCTGAATCCACCAACTCCATCAGTATTTTAACAGGGCCATAAGCAAAGTGGAAGTTCTCTCCTCCCTTCAGAGAAAAGTACATCCTTCTTTGATGGCCCCTTCTTTTCATTGGGGTCTCACCCACTGGGGTCCTTCATGTATCTTAATAGCTCTAGTGGCCTGGAAAACTGTAATATACTATATAAGTGATTCAATTAATTTAAGACTATTTTATGGGGGAGGAAATGGAATTTCAGAAAACTAAATGGTGTTCTCTTTGGAAGTCACTTGGCTGTGGTGCAGACTAGAGAATCTTATACCAAAACAGAGTCTGAATGCTCTATTTCCAATATGGTGAAATATACAAGAGGGCTTGTAACAGTCCATGAAAATTCACATTATTCTCCCTCTCCCCTCTCTCTCTCCTCTCCCCTCCCCCATGTCTCTGACTCTGCCTCTCTGTAACTCAGCTTTTCAAATAAAATAAATGAATCTTTAAGAAAAATAAGAGGAAGAAGATGAGGAAACGGAAGAAGAATAATGAGAAGAGAGGAAGAGGAAAAGGAAGAAAAAGAAGAAAGAAAAATTAAAAAGAGTGATCAAGATTTATGTGATAGGCCGGCGCCGTGGCTCACTTGGCTAATCCTCCACCTGCAGCACCAGCACACTGGGGTTCTAATCCCGGTTGGAATGCCAGGTACTAGTCCCGGTTGCTCTTCTTCCAGTCTAGCTCTCTGCTGTGGCCCGGGAGGGCAATGGAGGATGGCCCAAGAGCTTGGGTTCCCGCACCCGCGTGGGAGACTGGGAGGATGTACCCAGCTCCTGGCTTCAGATCGGCGCAGCTCACCGGCCGTGGAGGCCATGAGGGGAGTGAACCAACAGAAGGAAGACCTTTCTCTCTGTCTCTCTCTCACTGTCTGTAACTCTCTCTTTCTGTCTCTTTCTCTCACTGTCTAACTCTGCCTGTCAAAAAAAAAAAAAAAAGATTTATGTGATAAACCCAACACACTGTTTTAGGAGTTCCTGAAGGTGTGGAAAAGAGAATGCATTAGAAAGCCTATTTAGTGAAATAATTACAGAAAACTTCTCCAATTTGGAGAAAGAAAGGAACATCCAACTACAGGAAGCACATAGAACTCCTAATAGACACAATGAGAGAAACACCCAATTAACTTCAGAAGATCTCCAATTAAGCTTTCAGCTGATTTCTCATCAGAACCACAACAGTCTAGGAGAGAATGGACAGACATAGTCCAAGTCTAAGAGGAAAAAAACTGCCAACCCAGAATATTGTACCCTGCAAACCTCTCATTTATGAATGAAGGTAAGATAAAGACCTTCCATGACAAACAGAAATTGAATTTGTCACCACTGTCCAGCCTTACAAACAATGCTTAAGGATTTGCTACTCACAGACACACAGAAACATGGTCATCACTATGAAAGAAGGTGAAGGCAGAAAATCTCCCAGTAAAAATACAAAAGAAATCCAAGGCCAGCAATAGGAATATTTATGGGAAAATGGAAGTGCCAAATCGTTACTTATCAAGAGTAACCTTGAATATAAATGGCTTAACTTCTCTCCCTAAAAGATACAGACTGGGGCCTGCACTGTGGCGTAGCAGGTAAGGCCCACTGCCTGCAGTGCCAGAATCCCATATGAGCACCAGTTCAAGTCCTGGCTGCTCCACTTCCAATCCAGCTCTCTGCTTTAACTTGGGAAAGCAGTAGAAGATGGCCTAAGTCCTTGGGCCCTTGCATCCATGTGGAAGACCCAGAGGAGGCTCCTGGGTCTTAGCTTAAGATAAGCCCAGCTTCAGCCATCATGGCCATTTGCACAGTGGACCAGCAGAGGAAGATTTCTCTCTCTCTCTCTCTCTCTCTCTCTGCCTCTCTGTGACTGCCTTTCAAATAAATACATAAATCTTTTAAAAAAAAATATACAGACTGGCTAAATAGATTAAAAATAAGACTCATCTATGTGCTGCCTACAAGAAACACACCTCACCAACAAAGATACATGCAGACTGAAAGTGAAAGGGTGAAAAAAGATACTCCATACTAAAGGAAAGGCAAAACAAGCAAGTGTAGCCATCCTAATATCAGACAAAATAGACTTCAACACAAAAACTGTTAAAAAAAAAAAAAAGACAAAGAAGGGCATTATGTAGTGATTAAGGTATCAATTCAACAGGAAGATGTGACCATAATAAAAGCATATGCACCCAATGCCAGGGCACCTGGCTATTTAAACAAATGTTAATGGATATAAAGGGAGATATAGACTCCAATACAATAGTAATGGAAGAATTCAACACACCACTTTCATCAAAGGACAGATCAACTAGAAAGGGGCCATCAAAGAAGGAGGTACCTTCCTCTGAAGGGAGGAGAGAACTTCCACTTTGACTGTGACCCTGTCGGAATAAGATCGAAGTCAGCGAACTCAAAAGGCTTCCATAGCCTTGGCAACTCATGACTAGAGCCTAGGGAGATTACTGACGCCATAAACAAGAGTGTCAAATTGGTAAGTCAACAACAGGAGTCACTGTGTACTTAACTTCTCATGTGGGATCTGTCCTTAGTGTGTTGTCCAATGTGAAGTAATGCTATAACTAGTACTGAAACAGTATTTTACACTTTGTGTTTCTGTGTGGGTGCAAACTGATGAAATCTTTACTTAATATATACTGAATTGATCTTCTGTATATAAAGATAATTGAAAATGAATCTTGATGTGAATGGAATGGGAGAGGGAGCGGGAGATGGGAAGGGTGTGAGTGGGAGGGAAATTATGGGGGAGGGGAAGCCATTGTAATCCATTAACTGTACTTTGAAAATTTATATTTACTAAATAAAAAATTTTAAAAAAGAGGGAGAAAATGCAACAAAATCAGAGATAAAAAAGGAGATGTAGCAATGGATACCACAGAAATAAAAAGAATCATCAAGAATTACTACAAACAGCTATATGTCAGAAAACTGGACAATCTAGAAAAAATGTATAGATTTACTAGACACATACAATCTATCAAAATTAAGTCATGAAGACAGAAAACCTAAACAGACCAATAGCCAAAATGGAGAACAAAGAACCCAGGACCCAGTGGCTTCACTGCTGAATTCTACCAGACTTTTAAAGAAGAACTAACTCCAATGCTTCTAAAACAATTCAAAGGGAAGGAATCCTCCCTTACTCCTCCTTTGAGGCCAGCATTGCCTTAATCCCAAAACAAGAAAAAGATATCACAAAGAAAGATAACTATAGAACAATATCCCTGATGAAATAGAGGCAAAAATTTTCAATAAAATACCAGTTAATTGAATACAACCACACATCAGAAAGATCATTCACCCATACCAAGTGGGATTTATCCCTGGTATGCAGGGATGGTTCAACATGTGCAAATCATATGATTCGTTATATTAACAAATTGAGAAATAAAAAACATATGATTATCTCAATAGATGCAGAAAAAGCATTTGATAAAATACAACATCATTTCATGATTTAAAAAAAAAAACCCTTAAGCAAATTGAAATTGGTTCTAGAAGGAATATTCCTCAACAAAATCAAGGCAATATATGACAAACCCACAGGCATCATCATATTGAATGGGGAAAAGTTGGATGCATTTCCACTAAGATCCAGAACTAGAGAAGGATGCCCACTCTCACCATTGCTATTCAGTCTAGTTCTGGAGGTTTTAGCCAGAGCCATTAGCCTAGAAAAAGAAATCAAAGGGATACAAACTGGAAAGGAGAAAGTGAAATTATCCCTGTTTGCAGATGACATGATTCTATATAGCCAGGAACCAAAAGACTTCAAGAAGAGACTATTGGAACTCATAAAAGAGTTTGGTAAAGTGGCAAGATATAAAATTAGCACACAAAAATCAATAGCATTTGTATACACAGACAATGCCAAAACTGAGAAAGAATTTCTAAGACCAATCCCATTCATAATAGCTACAGAGAAAAAGTAAATACCTTGGAATAAATTTAACGAAGGATAACAGAGACCTATATGATGAAAATTACAAAACATTAAGGAAAGAAATTGAAGAACCAAAAAAATGGAAAAATCTTCCATGTTCATGGATTGGAAGAATCAACATCCTCAAAATGTCCATACAACTGAAAGCAATTCACAGATTCAATGTTATCCCAATCAAAATACCATGGGCATTCTTCTCAGATCTAGAAAAAATGATGCTAAAATTCATGTAAACACAAGGGACTCCGAATAGCTAATGCAATCTTAACAGAAACAATAGTTTCTCTTGAGGGATGCTTTGTTTGGAATACTGAATGCTCTTACCTACTTCAAAATGATTCCTTTCTTTTCCATGCTGGAAGCATGAGAGGTCTTTCTTCTGATCTTCACTTGATGAGCTAGTAGACCTCTTAGAAGTAAAATTCACAGAAGTGCAGGAGCCACCTAATGACTGGTCCTGGCAGTGGTTCTCTCTCAGGTCCTCTTCGTGTGGATCTCTGTCAGGCTAATCCTCTCAACAACTCCAGGAGTCCATCAGTTGTAATTCAGTTGTTCGTTCCCTGAAGATGTTTCTACTTATGAGTTTCTGCTCCGGCAAGTTGTGATTCTTTATATCCACCTTTCTCTCCCCCCAGAATTTTAGGGGTAGTAGTTTTCTTTGTAACCTCGCTTCTCTCGTGGATGTAAGAAGACTTGCCAATTTTTCTGTTTGTTTGGTTTCTTTTTTTTACTTGTGATAATGAAGTGGTGATGTCTAGGCTCCTTATATGCTGAACTAGAAATTCGAAGTCTTCCACCTTTTCTTCCTGAATTGGACCAAATAGTCTGGTCCCTGATACCCAGTGGGAAACATGATTGAGCTACTGAGTTATTGGTTCCCAGTTTTGGCCTGGCACAGCCCTGTCCATCACAGATGTTTTGGGAGTGAGTCAGCCTATCCCAGCTTTATCAAGGACCAACTGATCTGAGGAAAGGAATAACCCAACTACTTCTCCTCCTAACTGCACTATCATACCTCACAGGGCGTAGGGCAGGGACTGAGAAGCTTTGATGAAGCCACGGTCCATGGGCACACACAGTCCAGGGGCTCTTGAAAACCCAAGAGATGAGATAGGCTTTTGGATCAGTAGTTTGACTCCAGAAAAAGCAAACATCAGAACCAGATCCAGATATGAGAGAGATGTTGTAATTATCAAACCTTGAGTTTAAAATGACAATGATTAACACCCTGAGGGCTCTAATGGAAAAAAAATAGAAAACACATGGGAACAAATAGATAATATAAAAAAAAAAAATAGATAATATAATCAGGAAACAGATCTCCTAAGAAGAATTTAAAAAGAAATACTAGAATAATAAAAAAAAAAAACACTATAGCAGACATGAAGAATATCCCTGAAAGATTCAACGGTAGATTGGACAACACTGAAGAACCTCTGAGTTTGAGGATATCTTGATGGAAATGCCCAATACTGAAAAACAAAGAGAAAAAAGACTGAGACCAACAGAGCAGAATATGGAGGAATTATAGGCAATCACCAAAGTTGTAACATACAACTGTGAATACAAGAAAGAGAGCCGGCGCCGTGGCTCAATAGGCTAATCCTCCACCTTGCGGCGCCGGCACACCGGGTTCTAGTCCCGGTTGGGGTGCCGGATTCTGTCCCGGTTGCCCCTCTTCCAGGCCAGCTCTCTGCTATGGCCAGGGAGTGCAGTGGAGGATGGCCCAGGTGCTTGGGCCCTGCACCCCATGGGAGACCAGGAAAAGCACCTGGCTCCTGGCTCCTGCCAGGATCAGCGCGGTGCGCCGGCTGCAGCGGCGGCCATTGGAGGGTGAACCAACGGCAAAGGAAGACCTTTCTCTCTCTGTCTCTCTCTCTCTCACTGTCCACTCTGCCTGTCAAAAAAAAAAAAAAAAAAAAAAAAGTTAAAAAAAAAAAAATACAAGAAAGAAAAGAGAAATAAACTTAATATTGGAATCGCTAATGACTGAGAATTTCCTGCATGTTAAGTCAAACACGAAACTACAGATCTAGAAGGCTCAGAGAATACTAAATAGGATAACAAAAAAGTATGCCTAAATATAATATATTCAAACTGCAGAAAAATCAAAAGAGAATTTAAAAGAAGCAAGAGGAAAATTTGCCTTACCTGTAGAGGAACAAAAATGAGTATTACATCCTACTTTTCTTCAAATCATGCTAGCAAGAAGAAAGTGGAGTGACATAATTAAAGTGTGAGGAAAAAATGACAACCTAAAATTCTGTGCCTTGCAAAATTTTCCTTTAAAAGTGAGAGACTGGGTCAGTGTTATGGCACAGTGGATTAAGCTGCTGTATGGAGAATCTACATCCCATATTGAAGCACTGTTTCCAGTCCTTGCTATACCACTTCTGTCCAGCTCCCTACTAATTCACCTGGGAAAGCAGCAGATTATGGCCCAAGTACTTGGGCCCATGCCACCCCTTGATGGAGATCCTGGCTTCCACCTGGCCCAGCCCTGGATGTTGTAGCCATTTGGGGAGTGAACCAGTAGATGAAAAGAGATATCTCTCCCTTTTTCACTCTCACTCTCTCCTCCTTCTCTTTCCCACTTTCCCTCCTCCTTCCCCCTCTATTGCTCTGCCTTTCAAATAAATTTTTATTTTAAAAAAGTAGAAACTGCCTTTCTCAGATGAGCAAACCCGAGAGAACTTATTGCCAGTAGACCTCTCTTTACCAGAAATTTTAAAAGAGGTTCTTCAGGGACTAGGCATTCAACCGAGCAGTTAGAATGCCAGCAAGATGTTCACATCCCACATCAGAGTTCCTAGGCTGTATCCCCAACTCTGTCTCCTGACCTCAGCTTGCTGCTGATTCAGACCCTGGGAGGCAGCAGTCTCCCTACCCATGTGGGAGACTTAGGCTGAGTTCCTGGATCGCGGCTTTGACTCCAGCCCAGGCCAATTTCAGCAGGCATTTGGGAGCATGAGCTGGAAGATGGGAGCATTTTCTCTCTCTCTCTCTCTCTCTCTCTCTCTCTCTAATAAATTAAATAAATTTCTTTTTTAAAAGAATGTCTTTGAGGGGAAATAAAATAATACATATCAAATACCTGAATCTACATAAACAAAGGGAAAGCATTATAGAATGACTCTGTGGAAGTAAAATAAAAACATTTTATGTTATCTGATCTTAATTGCTCTAATATAAAAGCACGCACAATATAATACTTGTAACAGTGTATTTGGTTCTGTATGCATACACAAACATACAATGTCCACAGGGAGTCTTCAAAATTCATGAAAAATGTGTTGTACAATGTGAATTAAACTAGTACTCAAACAGTACTTTATACTTTGTGTTTCTGTGTGGGTGCAAACTGTTGAAATCTTTACTTAATATATACTAAATTGATCTTCTGTATATAAAGATAATTTTTTAAGATTTTTTTTATTTACTAATTTGACAGGTAGAATTACAGACAGTGAGAGAGAGAGACAGAGAGAAAGGTCTTCCTTCCATTGGTTCACCCCCCAAATGGCTGCTACGGCTGGAGCTATGCCAATCCAAAGCCAGGAGCCAGGTGCTTCCTCCTGGTCTTGTACGCGGGTGCAGGAACCCAAGCACTTGGGCCATCCTCCACTGCCTTCCTGGGCCACAGCAGAGAGCTGGACTGGAAGAGAAGCAACCGGGACTAGAACCGGCACCCATATGGGATTCTGGCACCGAAGGCAGAGGATTAGCCAAGTGAGCCACGGGTGCTGGCCCTGTATATAAAGATAATTGAAAATGAATATTCATATGAATGGAATGGGAGAGGGAGCGGGAGAGGGGAGGGTTGTGGATGGGAGGGAAGTTATGGGGGGAAAAAGCCACAGTAATCCAAAAGCTCTACTTTGGAAATTTACATTTATTAAATAAAAGTTTAAAAAAAAAATAGGCCGGCACTGCAGCTCACTAGGCTAATCCTCCGCCTGCGGCACTAGCACACCAGGTTCTAGTCCCGGTCGGGGCACTGGATTCTGTCCCGGTTGCCCCTCTTCCAGGCCAGCTCTCTGCTGTGGTCAGGGAGTGCAGTGGAGGATGACCCAAGTGCTTGGGCCCTGCACCTGCATGGGAGACCAGGAGAAGCTCCTGGCTCCTGGCTTCGGATCAGCACAGTGCGTAGTGCACCAGCCATAGAGCCCATTTTGGGGGTAAACCAATGGAAGGAAGACCTTTCTCTCTGTTTCTCTCTCACTGTCTAACTCTGCCTGTCAAAAAAAAAGTTAAAAAAAAAACATATTTTTTACAAAGTAAAAATGTATCTTTTTTTTTTTTACATTTTTTAAAGATTTATTTATTTATTTATTTTTAACTTTTATTTAATGAATATAAATTTCCAAAGTACGACTTATGGATTACAATGGCTTCCCCCCCATACCGTCCTTCCCACCCACAACCCTCCACTTTCCCACTCCCTCTCCCCTTCCATTCACATCAAGATTCATTTTCGATTATCTTAATATACAGAAGATCAGCTTAGTATACATTAAGTATGGATTTCAACAGTTTGCTCCCACACAGAAACATAAAGTGAAAAATAATAGATGATTTTTTTTTAAATGATGATGAAATCAGAGCAGACCTATTGTCATGTTTAATCCCAGTGAGAGTCAAGTTGGGAATTGATAATTTCTTTTTTTTTTTTTTTTTACAGAGGATCAGTTTAGTATGCATTAAGTAAGGATTTCAACAGTTTGCACCCCCATAGAAACACAAAGTGAAATATATTGTTTGAGTACTCGTTATAGCATTAAATCTCAATATACAGCACATTAAGGATAGAGATCCTACATGAGGAGTAAGTGCACAGTGACTCCTGTTGTTGACTTTACCAATTGACACTCCTGTCTATGGCATCAGTAATCTCCCTATGCTCCAGTCATGAGTTTCCAAGGCTATGGAAGCCCTCTGAGTTCTCCGACTCTTATCTTGTTTAGACAAGGTCATAGTCAAAGTGGAGGTTCTCTCCTCCCTTCAGAGAAAGGTACCTCCTTCTTTGAAGACCTGTTCTTTCCACTGGGATCTCACTCGCAGAGATCTTTTGCCAGAGTGTCTTGGCTTTCCATGCCTGCAATACTCTCATGGGCTTTTCAGCCAGATCCGAATGCCTTTAGGGCTGATTCTGAGGCCAGAGTGCTATTTAGGACATCTGCCATTCTATGAGTCTGCTGAGTATCTCACTTCCCATGTTGGATCACTCTCCCCTTTATTTACTCCATCAGTTAGCGTTAGCAGGTACTAGACTTGTCTATGTGCTCCCTTTGACTCCTAGTCCCTCCACCATGACCAACTGTGAACTGAAATTGATCACCTGGAACAGTGAGATGGCATTGGTACATGCCACCTCGATGGGAAAATGTATCTTTTAATTCCTTACCACAATCACTACAAAATGCAAAATATGAGAGCCATTGTGGGATAGCAGGTAAAGCTGCCACCTGTGACACCAGCATCCAGTACGGGCAGTGGTTTGTGTCCCGAGTGCTCTGCTTCCAATCCATCTCCCTGCCAGTGAACAGGGAAAAGCAGCAGAATATGACCCAAGTGCCACATGGGAGACCCAGGTGAAGCTCCTGGCTCCTGGCTTTGGCCTGGCCCAGTGCTGACATTTGCAGCCATTTTGTGCATGAACCAGTGGTTGAAATATCCATCTCTCTCTTTCTCCCTCCCACCCTCCCTCCTCCTCCTCTTTAACACTTTCTTTTTTTTAACTTTTATTTAACAAATATAAATTTCTGAAGTACAGTTTATGGAATACAATGGTTTTACCCCCCATAACTTCCCTCCCACTCGCACCCCTCCCATCTCCTGCTCCCTCTCCCCTTCCATTCACATCAAGATTCATTTTCAATTATCTTTATATACAGAAGATCAATTTAGTATATATTAAGTAATGATTTCAACAGTTTGCACCCACACAGAAACACAAAGTGTAAAATACTGTTTCAGTACTAGTTATAGCATTAATTCACATTGTACAACACATTAAGGACAGAGATCCTACATGAGGAGTAAGTGCACAGTGACTCCTGTTGCTGACTTAACAATTTGACACTCTTGTTTATGGCATCAGTAATCACCCTAGGCTCTTGTCATGAGTTACCAAGGCTATGGAAGCCTTTTGAGTTCATCATCTCTGATCTTATTTTGACAGGGTCATAGTCAAAGTGGAAGTTCTCTCCTCCCTTCAGAGAAAGGTACCTCCTTCTTTGATGGCCCATTCTTTCCATTGGGATCTCACTCACAGAGATCTTTCATTTAGGTTTGGTTTTGTTGGTTTTTTTTTTTTTGTTTGTTTTTGTTTTTGTTTTGTTTTGCCACAGCATCTTGGCTTTCCATGCCTGAAATACTCTGCCATTCTATGAGTCTGCTGTGTATCCTGCTTCCCATGTTGGATCATTCTCTCCTTTTTAATTCTATCAGTTAGTATTAGCAGACACTAGTCTTGTTTATGTGATCCCTTTAACTCTTAGACCTATCAGTGTGATCAACAGTGAACTGAAACTGATCACTTGGACTAGTGAGATGGCATTGGTACATGCAATCTTGATGGGATTGTATTGGAATCCCCTGGCACATTTCTAACTCCACCATTTGGGGCAAGTCCAATTTAGCATGTCCCAAATTGTACATCTCCTCCCTCTCTTATTCCCATTCTTATATTTAACAGGGATCACTTTTCAGTTAGATTTAAACACCTAAGAATAATTGTGTGTTAATTAAAGAGTTCAACTGGCCAGCACCATGGCTCCATAGGCTAATCCTCAGCCTGCGGTGCTGGCACACTGGTTTCTAGTCCCGGTCGGGGAGCCGGATTCTGTCCCGGTTGCCCCCCTTCAAGGCCAGCTCTCTGCTGTGGCCTGGGAGTACAGTGGAGGATGGCCCAAGTCCTTGGGCCCTGCACCCACATGGGAGACCAGGAGAAGCACCTGGCTCCTGGCTTCGGATCAGCATGGTGCACCAGCCGCAGTGGCCATTGGAGGGTGAACCAACGGCAAAGGAAGACCTTTCTCTCTGTCTCTCTCTCTCACTGTCCACTCTGCCCGTAAAAAAAAAAAAATTCAACCAATAGTATTAAGTATATTAAGTAGAACAAATAAAACACTAAAAGGGATAAAGTATTAAGTTGTTCATCAACAGTCAGGGCAAGGGCAGATCAAGTCACCATTTCTCATAGTGTCCATTTCACTTCAACAGTTTTCCTTTTAGGTGCTCAGTTAGTTGTCACCAGTCAGGGAGAACATATGATATTTGTACCTTTGGGACTGGCTTATTTCACTCAGCAGGATATTTTCCAGATTCCTCCATTTTGTTGCAAATGACCAGATTTCATTGTTTTTGACTGCTGTATAGTATTCTATAGAGTATATATCCCATAATTACTTTATCCAGTCTACTGTTGATGGGCATTTGGGTTGGTTCCAGGTCTTGGCTATTGTGAATTGAACTGCAATAAATATTAAGATGCAGACAGCCCTTTTATTTGCCAATTTAATTTCCTTTGGGTTAAATCCAAGGAGTGGGATGGCTGGGTAGTATGGTAGGGTTATATTCAGGTTTCTGATGAATCTCCAAACTGACTTCCATAGTGGCTTTACCAGTTCACATTCCCACCAACAGTGGGTTAGTGTCCCTTTTTCACCGCATCTTCTCCAGCATCTATTGTTGGTAGATTTCTGAATGTGAGCCATTCTAACCGGGGTGAGGTGAAACCTCATTGTGGTTTTGATTTGCATTTCCCTGATCACTAGTGATCCTGAACATTTTTTCATAACACTGACTTTCAAATAAACAAATCTTTAAAAAATGCAAAGTATGGCTAAAAATTCAATAGATAAGTGAAAAATGGAATTTTCAAAGTATTCGAGTAATTCCTTTGGAGGTTTAAAGGAAAATTTGAAAAACAGAAAACAGAGAATTGGAGCATAGTGTATTTGAGCACTGAAACTATTCTGTATGATGTTATAGCTATAAATGCAAGTCATTATACATTGGTCCAAACCCATAGAATGTATAGCACCATGAGTGAACTCTTAATTAACCTACAGCCTTTTGGGTAATAATGATGCTTCAAGGTGTTTCATCAGTTGTAACAAGTGTATCACTCTGTGTTATGGTGGGTGATTAATAATAGATCATGCATGTATAGGGGCTTAGAGAATATCAGAAATCTCTTGATCACCTATTAAATCTTGCCGTGAACTTAAAGACACCCTAAAAATAAAGTCTATTTAAATAAAAAATAGGGCTAATATAAAACAATAAAATAATAGACCTAAATACAAGCATATCAAGAAATGTATTAAATGTCATTGGGCAATTTACAGGTTCAACTTCAACATGAAAAGAAGATGAAAGTCATCACTCCTGTCATTACAAGTTAAGCTGGACATCCCAAAAATCAATGCTTTTTCTTGGACTCATGAGAGAGTAAGAGTCACAGGGCAAACCACCACCCTGAAGTCTGGAGAGACAAGTGAATCCTAATTCATAGCTGAGATTGTATCACCTGGAACAAAAGGAATGGGAGCTATAAACTGGTAGGAATATTTATATAGAAGTGTTGATGAATTGCAAGGCTAAGTATGGCATACCATGAGAGTAAAAACTTCTTGATGGCCTCAGTCTCTTGGTGACCCAAACATTCATGAGTTTCACCTCCAGGAACACTACAAGATGATCACAAAAAGGTTCCTTCATGGCCTTGGCAAGTGTGGCCGGGGGAAAGTTTATAATTGTGAAATAAGTTCAGAGACTTCTCTAAAACAACTATTCCCAGGAAAAAAGGCTTTGTGAGTCTTAATTCAGAGGAAGCTGACTGCTTTTAATTTAGGTCTAACTTTCTTGCCTCTCTTAAAGTAGAAGAAAAACAGTCAATAAAGGTCATAGCTTCAAGGTAACATGTTGCAGCCATGTAAGAGTATTTAAAAAAAAAAAAGAGCTATACTACTGGAAAACAGTCACAAAGGTCACAAGTGTACCAAAAGATTAAAGAGTAAATGTAAAATCCTTCAGAATCTTACCACCATATTAATAGGCTCCAGTATATCAGCTAAAACAGTTGTAAGATATTAACTCTATCTAAAGAGTCTAAGAGAAATTCATAGGGCAGCTTAAAGACAACAGAGTAAATAAGTCCAAAGTCATGAAGAATTTGAAACTTCTGGCATATACAGCTACTGTAACTTTTAAATACAGCCCAAATCCTAACTATATTAATAAAACCTCATACTCAAATTCTGTTATCTCAGTTCCTATTATCCAGTGCATCATGTATGATTTCAAAAACACACATACTACATATCATGCTAAAATATAAGAAGAAACTTAGTCTGAAAAGACAGAGCAAGTATTAGAACCAGATTCAGATAGATTTTGAAATTATCCAACAAGAAATTTAAAATAATTAATATCTTAAGGACTCTAAGAGATAAATTAAATAACATGAAAAAATGGGCAATATAAACAGAAAAAAATGGAAAGTTTAAGAATCCAAGAAATGCTAGAAATAGAAAACATTATAACCAAAATGAAGAATGCCTTTGATGGGTTCATCAGCAGACTGGACATGCACAAAGAAAGAATCAAAGAACTTGAATACACATCAACAGAAATTTCTCAAACTAAAACACAAATAGAGGGAAAAATCTGAAAACAGTGGGACAAATGTTAAAGATGCCACATAGTCATAAGTGAAATATCATAAGACAAAAAAGAGTGATAGAGGGTGGATGGAATGGCAGGAAAGAACACAAGAAATATTTGAAATAACAAGGCCTAAGAATTTTCCAAAATTAATAACAGACATCAAATTAAAGATCCAGGAAGTTCAGAAAACACCAAGCAGGGTAAACACCAACACACACACACACACACCCTACTAGGCTATCATATTCAAACTGCAAAAAACTGAAGTCAAAGAGAAAATTTGTAAAGAGATCAGAAGATAAAATTTCCATCTGCTGCTTCACTCCCCCAAATGCTTACAATAGCCCAGGATAAGCGAGGCTGAAGCAAGAAGTCTAGATCTCAGTCCAGGTCCCCCACATGGGTGGCAGAGACTAAGGACTTAAGCCATCATCTAACACTTCCCACAGTATTCATTAACAGGAAGTTGGAACCAAAAGTGGTGCCAGAACTTGAACCCAGGCATTCCAACACATGATGCAGAATACCCAAGTGGCGACTTCATTGCTGTGCCAAAAACCTGTCCCAAGAAATTCATTTAACTTGCTAATCTTTTGCTGAGGGTGTCTGTATCTATGTTCTCAGGAGAGATTCTCTTCTCAGATTTTCTGGAAGAGATTGTATAGTATTGGTACTATTTCTTCCTTAATACTTCACAGCTGAAAGCATCTGGACCAGGTACTTTCTATTTCATAATAGAAACTTTCTGTTTCTTGTTAACTAAGTTTTCTTAATGTGAGCCTCTGTTTGGGTGACCAATTTCTCATTGTGGTCTTGCTATATTGTGTCTTTTAAAATATTGGTCAATTTCGGCCAGCGGCGCGGCTCACTAGGCTAATCCTCCGCCTTGCGGTGCTGGCACACCAGGTTCTAGTCCCAGTCGGGGCACCGGATTCTGTCCCGGTTGCCCCTCTTCTAGGCCAGCTCTCTGCTGTGGCCCGGGAGGGCAGTGGAGGATGGCCCAAGTCTTTGGGCCCTGCACCCGCCTGGGAGACCAGGAGAAGCACCTGGCTCCTGCCTTCAGATCAGCATGGTGCGCCGGCCGCAGCTCGCCGGCCACAGTGGCCATTGGAGGGTGAACCAACAGCAAAGGAAGACCTTTCTCTCTGTCTCGCTCTCTCTCTCACTGTCCACTCTGTCAAAAAAATATATATATTGGTCAATTTCATTTGTTATTAAATTTGTGAGTATAGATCCTCTGAGATTTTTTATCCTTTCCTCTACAATTTGTCAGAGAGTTTTTGCTCCTCTACAACATTTAATGGGAGACATGAATTTTCATAAGGGTCCAAGAGCAATACAGCAGTTTACTAGACTTATCTTGCAGGGATCTTGCCATATGTTAAATTCTGTATTATGAGATAATGTTCTCATGTCAAAAAAGCATATAATGACTCCCTCCATGAACTCTCCCAGCACATGACCAGCTAGTTCTTGCTATAATTTGTTTGTAGGATTAGTCTAGTGATCAACAGAGTTGGTGGTAGATCCTGAGGTGAACCAACATTCTTTGGCTGCTTGCCTCATAGTCCCCAAGAAAAGAAGATTCTATATTCCTACAATGAGGACCTGGTGCCATATCTGCAAACCCAGAGAAAACAGGGGAGTCTCTGGGTCAAGCGAATCTCCATAGATCACTTCCTATTAAGTGTTAGCATCTCACTGGTTCCCTGTCAAGGAACCATCATCAGCATGGAAGCCTTAGCTAGGCTGAGAATTTACCTTCTCTGAACTTCTTTTACTTCTAAAGATTAGGTCCTGGGCCTGGTCTTCCTTTCTATCTGTCCTCTACTAGCAGAAAAGTAGATGACGTTGAAGGCTACCTATGAAGACATCTAACTGCTGTACTTCACTTTAAACAGGTGACAGATTGTCTTGAGCCTATAATTCCTAGTTTTTCCAAGTTAATATGGTAATAGCCACTTGACTTCCTATTCCTTGTACTTTAATTATCATCTCTGTTCTGTATTCCAAAGTGATTTATAAATCTGTGCAACATCTCTCATTATATCTCCAAGCGGACATCTCAGCAATTGTACTTCTACTGCATGCCACAACAAACCATCAGCACTGGTGATGAGATAATATCCAGCTGCCATGACGAAAGTGATCCAACTTGGAAACCCGATTCTTAGAGTCAGCTTCCTAGGAACACTTCTGGAAATCGCTGCATTGTGTTGGATTCCCTAGAAGCAAAGCCCAATACAAGGTCTTGCAATACATACAATCTGAGAGAGTACTCTTCAGGAAAGATTCCTATAAAGGGACAGAGTGAAGCAAAATTGGATAAAAGGATAAAGAGTAAAGCAAGCATGTGGTGTCTGGTAAAATCCGGCTATGGCTTACTCCCCAGAGGGAGGCTTAGAAGTGTACCCCACACCACAGGATCGACCCTTACATTAGTCCGTCAGTGACTGAGGATCATCCCCAGAGGCAATGCAACTCCCTAGGAGCAGTGGTTCCCAACAGAAGCTGACAAATCTCTGGAAAAGGTAAGCAGCCACAGACCATGAGCAGCTGACACAGCATCTAGAGGCATGGACGCACTGCCTTGCTAGAAGGGGATCTACTGCAAGTGATGAAAAGAGAGTTTTTCCATACAGAGTGCCAGAAAAACTGGATATCAGGTGACTGAAAAATAATAATCTTGAGCCTTCTTCCTATCATACTAAAACATCAATTCCAAATAAGTCGTATATACATCTATTAAAGGTAACACAATAAAAGTCCATATTCTTAGAGTAGTATAGGATTTATTAAAAATTACACAAAAAATTTAAAAAATGATTCGTGATATGGGTAATTTTTTTAAAGATTTATTTATTTATTTGAAAGAGTTACACAGAGAGAGAAGAGGCAGAGAGAGAGAGAGAGAGAGAGAGAGAGAAGTCTTCCATCCACTGGTTTTCTCCCATTGGCCACAATGGCCACAGCTGTGCTGATCTGAAGCCAGGAGCCAGGAGCTTTTACCAGGTCTCCCACACAGGTATTCCTGGAGCTCAAGGACTTGAGCCATCTTCTGCTTTCCCAGGCCATAGCAGAAAGCTGGATTGGAAGTGGAGCAGCTGGGACTCCAACCAGCATCCAAATGGGATGCTGGCACTGCAGGCAGCAGCTTTATTGGCTATGCCACAGTGCCGGCCACCAGGTAATTTTTTTTAAGATGGAAAGATTTTCTTTATTAATGACCCCAACTATATTTCTTTAGATATAGACGTTTTGAACTCACTTAGAGAAAACAAGTTAAGATTGCATTATCCTGCAACATTATCCAGTAATATATTGCAAAGCAGAACAGCTCGGAAAAGAGAATTGAAGGGAAGGGGAATGAGGGAAGGAAGATGAAAGAAAAGGAATTAAGTTGATCTTTTTTTTTTTCTTTTCTATTCTTGGGAACTATGAATCCTTGCAAGCACATTTCATTTCTGCAGATTATTTTCCAAACATGTACAAAATGGAACCAAAACGGAGAATCCGTTAAGAACCTGAAGAGGTGCAGCATTAAAAGCTACGATTATCCAGTAGCAAGTGTTCTAGCTTCAGTCTGTTCCCAAGAGTTAGCTAGTTGAAAACATCTTCCCTGTGACTGTTTTCTTTTATTTATTTATTTGACAAGTAAAGTTACAGACAGTGAGAGAGAGAGAGAGAGAGAGAGGCCTTCCTTCCGTTGGTTCATTCCCCAGATGGCCACAACGGCAGGAGTTATGCCCATCCAAAACCAGGAACCAGGTGCCTCCTCCCAGTCTCCCATGCGGGTGCAGGGGCCCAAGCACTTGGGCCATCCTCCACACCCCACCCCACCCCCCCGCCCAGGCCACAGCAGAGAGCGGGACTGGAAGAGGAGCAACCGGGACTAGAACCGGCACCCATATGGGATGCCGGCACCGCAAGTGGAAAATTCACGAAGTGAGCCACAGATGCGGCCCCCCGTGACTGTTTTCATTTCTTGTTTCTCAGCATCTGGACGTGCATGCTTCAGTACCTTGAGGAAGTCAGCCTTTTTACCCACATACGTGTGTGAATACCGGCCTCAGAGCGCTTAATGTGGTAGTGCAGGTAGTCCTGGAAAGTGTGGATCAGGTCGACGGTGTTAGGCACTGAGTTGGTGTGCTGTGGTAACAGCATGAAGGTGATATAGCTGATGTCGCCCACAGCAGCTTCTGTGACTTTCGGCTCCAGAGGCGGCTCCCTGTAGCTAATGAGGACCTGGGGGGCTGTGTGACTGGCTCTGTGTCCTTCTTGAACTCCTGCATGAACACCTTTCCAATGACCACATCATTGCCATCCTTAAACATGGTGCTCAAGACTACTGTGCCTATCCTTTTTAGACTCAACACACATGGGCTCTTCATCCCTACCCTGGGTAACTGCCCTGCTCCCTCCTTCTTTCCCTCTTCTTGGAATTGGAAGTATTTCTCAAAGAAGCAAAACAGTTTCTCTTCAACATGCCAGCTGGATGTACAATGGAATCCTTGGCTGCAGGCAGATTTTCAAGGTCATATAGCAAAGAGACATTATATCCTGATTCCGGATTCACCAAGAAATTCCCATACACCCGTTCAATAACTCATCAGCACCATGTGCCTGAAGTTCTTTGTAGAATTTCAAAATACTGACCATCACCTTTGCTTTGTCTCCATTAGGATGTGAAATATGATAGAGACTCCATCAAAATCTACAAATGTTACTCCTACTGCTTCTGGTTAGTTTCCGGGGGCCGCGTTCTGGAACCAGAGAGCGAGTGCCTCCTCGATGATGTTGCTGTTCACCACTTGCAGGATCAAGGCGGCGGCTGGCCCCAGAAGCCTCAACCCACCTGCGGTGCCACAGCCGTCGCTGTCGCTGCCTGCGCAGCCTCACTGCAAGCCTGGTCCCTGCCCAGCCCCCGGCTGCAGGCGGCCACTTCCGCTCTCGAAGTGGGTAAATTTTTTACATTTCGAGACATCATTAAGAGAATGAAAAGGTAAGCACAGAATGGGAGATGATATGTGCAAGGTATAACTCCGGGAAAGGACTCATATCTGGAATACACGATGCATTCCTATAAAGTAATTAAAAACGAAAAGATTTAAGCAATATTTTTGACAATAAACATGTGAAGAGATTTCACAAAGGAGGATATCCTAATGACTAATAAATATATTAAAGGGCTCTCAAGTTCATTAATTATCAGGCAAATCTAAAACCTCTATATATTCATCTGAGTGAGTAAAATTTAAAAGAACAATAATGTAAGTGCTGGCTAGGATGTGGAAGAACTGAAAGCCACATTTCTACTTAGAGAATAAATTACTATGACTGCTTTGGAAAATTGTGTATCCGTATCTATAAAAGGAGAATATTTGCCTACTCAATGCATAGAAATTTTATTCTTAGGTGAAACACTCAATGGAAATATGTATGTGTGCATACAAAGGGGCATGTCAAGAATATTCATAACTATATTATTCAAAACAGCTGGAAACTAAACTAAAATGCCTTTAAAGAGTAAAATAGGTAAGTATATTCATATGATGAAATTCTACATAGTAATTAAAGTTTACAAATTACTACCACATGCAACAATATAAATGAATCTCACAGAAAAAAAATTTTGAACAGTATAATTCCACTTATAGAAGACGTAAATTATTAACTCTAGGGAAGAAATAGAAGATAATGGTTAGGAAAGGCACATGAATATTGTCTGGATGTGCCATGCTTTTTACTGTTTATTTTCTGAAATCCATCATGCTGTACAATGAGGATTTATACCTTTACCTATATGCATTTTATATTTCAACATAGATTATTTTGAAATAAAACATAGTGGAATTGCAGTCAGTAAATTGCTGCTTTCTAGTTTGGCCCAGCAATACAACTTATTTCACATTAATTTTTATATTTCCCAGAAACTCTCTTATGCTTGGTACATAAAGGACACTGAATAAATAGTGGTTCCCTTTTCTCTTCTTCTAAAAAGGATGAGAAAGACTTGAACAAGCTGTAAAAGAAGCATAGCAATACAACTTTTAAAAAAATGTTTCAGGGGGCCAGCGCTGTGGTGTAGCAGGTTAAGTCTCCACCTGCATCACTAGTATCCCACATGGGCCCCAGTTTGTGTCGCTGCTGCTCCTCTTCAGATCCAGCTCCCTGTTGATGGCCTGGGAAAGCAGTAGAAGATGGCCCAAGTGTTTGGGCCCCTATACCTGCGTGGGGGACCCAGAAGAAGCTCCTGGCTTCAGATCAGCCTGGCTCTAGCCTTGCAGCCATTTGGGGAGTGAACCAGCTGACGGAAGCCTCTCTGTAGCTCTACCTCTCAAATAAACAAAATCTTTAAAAAAAAAAGTTTCAGTTCTGATACTACAATCTGTAATTGTTATTACTTGTTGGATAATTGCATTTTACAAAGCCTTTATGTATGCTCTCTCTTCATTCATGTGATGGCAAAAATGAATAAGCCAGGATTAGCACTAGCCTGGAAAGGGATGGAATCTGGAGGCCAGCCATACCACACAAAATTGTTGTAAAGTGGTCTCATGGCTTGGGAGAAAATACTGGAAAAGAACTAAATGCTGTTAACTCGTTTTCATCTCCCAAGTGTGTCCGGAGTAGTCTCTTGTTTCCCTCATCATCTCATGTTTCTCTGCACCCTTCTCTCCATCTCTCCAATGCTGTTCCCTTTTCTTCCTATGAGTTTCCCTCCTCTTTTCCCTTTATTTCCTTTTTTCTTCCATATCCTCTACAATCACTCCATGGAGACAGTGGTGGTGATATTATCCCTAAGGCTGCTTCTGGGGAAGAGTGTCTGTTCTCATCATTTTCTATTTCAGATACTGATTTTAATTTTTTGACTAATTTTTCTCAGCACAAATAGAGTATAGTACGTGACAGAAGTGGCTAACTGTCCACCATCCGTAATGGTGTCTTTAAAAAGTGACTAACCGGCTACAACATTTCCCAGTCTCCCTTGCAGTTAGCTGAGACAAGATACATGAGCTCTAACCTATGATAACCGAGTAGAAATGGTCCATGTCAGGCCAGTTCGTGGGGGAACTTGAAGCATTCATATGCGGAAGTTGCCAAGGTTTCCATCAATTAGGATTCCTAAAGGACTATGGTTGAAAGCTACTGCCCAGATTTCCCCTTGCCCAATAGTAGTATACAGGCAAGAAATAAACTTGTACTTTATTTTAGACATGTAACATATATGTACTCACACACACACACACACACACACACACACCTGGAGGTCTACTTTTTTAAAGCACTTGGCCCACCTTAACTGATATAGAGTGTTTCCATATCTTTAGTAATTGTTTTAAGTCCCAGGCCTGCTGGGTTATAGGCTTTCTGTGAATATGCCTGTACATGGGGTAGACTAATTAATTATTCACCCCAAAAGATGGTCTCCTTTTTCTTACAGGGAACAGAGCTGTTATGTATCATCAGTACTTTGCCTCTGAGTCAAAGAAAAGGCCTGGAAAATGCCAATTAATTCTTGTAGCCCAAATAAAGAATGGATGGTGTATCTTTTCTCTTTAGGTTTATATTAGCATCTTGACTAAGGCTTTCTATCAAGTGGCTTTTCTAACAGAGTTCTCTTTTCTAACAGAGTGCAATAGTTGAAAATGATGATAGGATTCAGCAATATTTCATTCTGAAATGCAATGGTTTCCTGATAACCCCAACTTAAGAATTTTATTTTCTGGTTTGGAAACCAGGACCAGTCTTGTTCTGTGTAAAAAAAAAAAAAATCATTTTAAAATAAAAAGGAAGAAATTCTGAATAGCTTGGTGACTGTCCCACTACCTAAGCCTCTTGCTCAGTAAAACAATGCCAAGAAATTCCAGTGGCTTGGTGCACATGCAGCTTGGCCACTGCTTTATATTTTAAAGGTACATGAGGTGCTGTTACGCTGGACCCAACTGGTCCAAACATAACCTTGGAGAACCAGTTTGTGTTGACTTTAACTCCATCCCAGAGACATTTGGAAATCTCTTGAAAACTTAATAATGAATTGTGGGTAGAAATCTGATAAGGTACTTAGGGCAACAGAGTTAATTCCGAATGAATTTATCATAATTAGTTTTGCCACAATAAATGTTAAGGGAATTAGAACGGCTTAGGCCAACCATTTAGAACATCATTGACATAAACCAAAGGACCCAAAGTACAAAATGTTATTGTGAGGCCACACAGATGATAGTGTGCAAAGTGTCACTGATCTCCAAGTGCCTCCATTCGGCATCTGAACAGCCCCACTGTTTACAACCCAGCACTTATAACCACGTGGTAGGGTACATTCCATAGCTCCCTCTGACAGGATAATTCCAATGTGTCATTTCATAAGAATACTGAACTAGACCCTAACTTGGCTAATTCTTGAGCACTCCAAATTCTCAAGAGGTTGCTTCTGATGGGAATCTGGCCCCAAGTGCTCTGAAGTGCTCATGCTTAACCTCTACAACTCGACCCAGGAACTATCTAGCCTGAGTTTCATGTTCAGTCCAGTCGGTCATCCTGGGCTAACAATCGTGAGGGTACATTGGTAAAGAAAAATGGAATTGACCAAAACTCAAGGCTAAAACTTTAGGCTACTGATCATTAGTGAAGGATCTGGTGTGTGATCTTAGGGCCATGATGGCACCAAGACTGTGGGTATTGACAAAGTCCACAGTAAACCCTTCACATACCAGCTCCATTCACACACACGGTCCCCTGAAATGCCGGTAGTACTGATATAAGAATGCCCATTCATAAACTTTAACTGCCTCAAAAACAAAGGCTACAACTCTTTCCTCTAGAAGATTTCTTAGATGAACAAGTAGGAGTTTCACCAGAGAAGCTGAAGTTCCTTTATACAATATTCTAAGTGAAATATGGTTTTCTTATCTTTTCACAAAAATGTTATTATAAACTAGAAAATATGAGTAAGCAAAAAATGTGAATTTGTATTTCTACCATCTATAGAGAACCACTATTAATAATTTTAGGCATGTCCTTTTAGCTCTACATTCTTCAATGCAGAAGCCACTAGCCACAGGAGGTTATGGAGTAGTTGAAATACAGCTAGCCAAATTGAAATGTGCTTAGTGGTACAATATGCATTGGACTTCAGAAAATGTAGAAAAATATGTAATACCTCTCATTAACATACTTTTATCAGTTATATTAAAATAATAATTTTACATTCACTTAGAGTATATTTAAATATATTTATAATTATAATCTCATTGTTTTATTTACTTAAATAAAATATTTACATTTAACTTCCCTTGTTTCCTTTTACTTTTTTAAATGTGACAATTAGAAAATTTTAAATGACCTAAATAGCTTGCATTTAGTATTGTATTTGTATTATTTATTATATTTCTACAGAATAATACTACTCTAGAACTTTTCTTATGCATTTAAGGAAATTTTTCTTATTCATATAACCTCTTTATGAGTGTTATAGTATATGTGCATTTTTGTTACTTCACTTTTCAGGTTTAATAATACTTATATATCAAGATACTGTGTATCAGCAAATACATATTACAACATTATTTTTAATAATCAGATATACAGTTCAGCATTATATTGACAACCTTAGTTTATTCAACCAATGTATTTGTGTTGAACTTTTAGGTTATTTCAATTTGGACATATTTCAAAAAAATACGAAGAATTTCTAAAATCAAAATCACTGTTTCTTCTGTCATATTGTTCCCACTCTTCTTTTTTTTGACAGGCAGAATGGACAGTGAGACAGAGAGAGACAGAGAGAAAGGTCTTCCTTTGCCGTTGGTTCACCCTCCAATGGCCGCCGCTGCAGCCGGCGCACCGCGCTGATCCGATGGCAGGAGCCAGGTGCTTCTCCTGGTCTCCCATGGGGTGCAGGGCCCAAGCACTTGGGCCATTCTCCACTGCCCTCCCTGGCCACAGCAGAGAGCTGGCCTGGAAGAGGGGCAACAGGGACAGAATCTGGCGCCCTGACCGGGACTAGAACCCGGTGTGCCGGCGCCGCCAGGCGGAGGATTAGCCTAGTGAGCCGCGGCACCGGCCTGTTCCCACTCTTCACCTTCAGGATAGAATGATTGTCTAAGAGTCAATGATGATGTTTTCATTTTATATGCATTTAAGTAAAAATTACCAGACAGATTTTTCTAAGGCACATCTGGAATATCTCCAGAAAAGATTTCACTTGTTACAAAACTGATTGTAAAACTAACCCTTATATAAATTAAAATGTATGAGTAAAAAATAGACCTGAGTTCTAATAGACTAATCTAATTAGATGTTTAATCACCCTCAGGTTTCTCAGTTTTTTTCTGAAAACTAATTTATAAAAAACTGCACTGATTTTAAGTAAATAAGTTATGGAAGCTCTCATGGCCTGGTCGTACAGCAAAAGAGAAGGAACTGAGTCTGTCTACAAATCCTATTGGTGACTCTGGTCACTACTGGTTGACTGATAAAGGTGCAAAGATGACCCAAAGATTCCCCAGCAAAAAACTCAGTAGTATTTTAAAACTTTGTAAAATAAAGTTTCTCCTCTGTTATTTAGGAATTTTGTCCTCTCTTCCTCTGTGCTATGAATTGAATGTATCTTCCCAAAATTCAATGTAATGGCTTTAAAAGGTAGGGCCTAAGGAATAGTTAGCTCATAAGGGTGAAGCCTCAAGAACAGGATTAGGACCCATAAAAAAGCCGTGAGAGAGCTTGCTTTCTGTCTCTCTCACTCTGCTCTCCACCATTTGAGAATACGAGAAGATGAACACCATCTCTCAACAGAAAGAAGGCCTTCCCCAAGAACCCCACCATGCTGACTCCCTACCTCGGAGTCCCAGCCTTCAGCACTGTGAGAAAGATGCTTGTTGCCTGGGCAACCAGTCTAAGGTGTTCCGTTACATCAGCCTACACTGACCGAAGCACTCTGTCTCAAGTTCCTCCAAGTTCTCAATGCAAGGCAACATCCCTGTGTATTTCAAAGAAAGATCAATGCTAAAAGGAATAGAGGCAAATGAGAAATTTGGCTTCTAACCAAAAAAAAAAAAAAAGACGATGACGATGATGACTTGACAAAAAAAGTTCTGAGATTTTAATGTGACAGAATGGAATCCTAGAAAGAAAAGCTCAATGTGACACGAAGAGGCAGGAGCAGCCTGAGAGCCAGCATCAAGAAATATTCATCCGCTTCCTACTCGGAGAAAAGCTGCAGAAACACAGAACAACTCTCATCCATAGGCTTTTTCTCCAAGGTCATCAGGTAAGCAACAAGCCAAAGGCCCAACAAGCCTACTTGATCTGTCCCTAAGATAGCAGCCTACTTCCCCATAAGAGTTGTACTATTAGAAGGAAAAGGAAAAGAAAGCTCGTCGTTTCACAATATTTGACAACCTCTGTCTTCTACCCAAAAAAGAGGAAAGAACAATAAAAGTAATCCATCCCAAATAACTGTCCCTGAACTACGGATGGAAGCTACAATAGAATTAATAAACTGGCTTAGAATAAAAAGCACTGTATAAATGCACCTACTGTCTGACCCTACTCAGGGGATCACACTCTACTTCAGTAAAATGCAGAACAGTTTAAGGTTAACCCTAGACATTGGACACTGTTTAACTGTGCTCTGTAAACGTTTTACAAAAGTAAACCACATGTGTTTATTCCAAGCATTTTAAATGTGGGCAGAAATAAAATCCTAAAATCTTCATTGGTACTGCATCCATTTTAAGACAGTAAATAGAAGAGAAGTACCTATAAACACCCCCTCTCTTAAGTATTTCTAGCTTTAAATACAGCATTCTTTGTTTCTATTTTTCACTGCATTTTTTTTGTTGTACCATGTGAAATGTAGGTCAAGTTGTTGGTAAGTGCTGGATAAAATCTGTTTATACTAAAAGTAAATGGTAAAATCCTTCCAGTTGGACATAGTTTAAAAATATTACTCCTGCTGATGTGCTATTCAGGGTATCCCCAATAGATTTAAATGCTGAGAAATTCTTAACATAAAATCTGGATGCTATATTTTAATCACAATTATATAACTCTCCCTTGAGAGAAAATACATAAAATTCACAAGACCTTCTACTCCTGGGGACCAATCATGAGGAGCACAGTTGAAATCTTATACAGGTGCCTGCGCTTTATGATCATTAAGTCATGAAAGAACCCACATGTTAGTAGGAACAAGAGGTAGACTATGGACTCAATGTTTGTGTCACTCCAAAGTTTAAGTCCTAATATATAGCATGATGGAATTTGAATGTGAACCCTTTGGGGGATAAATAGAGTTAGATGAAATCCTAAGGTTAGAACCCCTATAATGGGATTACTGACCCTATGAAGAGAGAAAGCAACCAAGGATCTCACCCTGTCCATCACAAGGATGCAGCAAGAAGACTTCCATCTGAAAGCCAGAAAGAAAACACACACAAGGAACCAGACCCTGCCAGCACCTTGATCTCAGACTTCTAGCTTCCAGAACCATGAGGGGGAAAAATGCCCATTGTTTATATTACGTATTCTGTGGGAGTTTGTTATAGTGGCCCCAATAGAATAAGACAAGGTGAAATTGCAATACTGAGGACAGGTCAGACATGTAAAAGCTACTGTTGACTCCAGGTGAAATTTTTCCTAGTTCATATTAGAATCATCAACATACATTGCTTTTCAAGTAGTAATTTTTGAACAGTAGCATACAGGAAAGCCTCAGTGTTGTCACATGGTAGCAGTATAAGAAACCAAAATGAAGTTCCTGGCTCCTGGCTTTGGCTCAGACCAACCCTGGTTGTTGTGACCACTTGGAGAGTGAACCAACAAATTGAAGATCCCCTTCTTTCTCTCTCTCTCTCTCTCTCTCTCTTTCTCCCTCCCTCCCTCTATTTCTCACTGTTACTCTTTTTAAAAGATTTATTTATTTGAAAGGTTGAGTTACAGAGAGAGAGAGAGAGAGAGAGAGAGAGAGAGAGAGAGAGAGGTCCTCCATCCTCTGGTTCACTCCTCAGATGGCCCCAATGGCCGGAGCTGCACCAATCTGAAGCCAGGAGCCAGGAGCTTCTTCCCAGTCTCCCACGCAGGTGCAGGGGTCCGAGGACTTGGACCATCTTCTACTGCTTTCCTGGGTCATAGCAGAGAGCTGGATCAGAAGTGGAGCAGCCAGGATTCAAACATGCACACATATGGGATGCTGGCACTGCAGGCGGCAGCTTTACCCACTACGCTATAGCACCGGCCCCCAAATAAATAAATCTTAAAAAAAACTTTTTCCCCAAAATAAGCTTATCTTTTTTTTAAAAGATATATTTATTTATTTATTTGAAAGAGTTACAGAGAGGCAGAGGCAGATCGAGAGAGCGAGAGCAACAGAGAGAGAGGTCTTCTATCTTCTGGTTCACTCCCCAAATGGCCATGACCATGATGGCTGGAGAAGGGCCGATCTGAAGCCAAGAGCTTCTTCCGGGCCTCCCATGTGGGTGCAGGGGCCCAAGGATTTGGGCCATCTTCTACTGCTTTTCCAGGCCACAACAGAGAACTGGATCAGAAGGGGAGCAGCTGGGACTCAAACCGGCACCCATATGGGATGCTGGCACTGCAGGCGGCAGCTTTACCTGCTATGCCACAGTGCCAGCCCCAAACTTATCTTTTAACTACATTTTTCTAGGAACATTTTTAAATATGCCCATGTACACACACACACACCTTCAGTTTGTCTGATACTCTTTTGCTATATTAATCCCAATCATGAGTTTTTATGCAATGTATACGATGTCTAAACAGATAGGAGTGGTTATTTTTGGTGAAGGGGCTGAATTATTTGATTCCCAAGTTTTTCCAATGTACCATCATCACTGTCACAGCTCTTACTTAAACCATTGTTGTCTGTAACTGTAGAATTGTGGAGTGGAATCATCCAGGTGCTGCCACGTGGCAGGACAACATTCAGAGTAACTCTAGACCCTAGGACAGATGCTCTTCTGGCTAAAATCTTCTGGTTTTGGGGCCGGTGCTGTGGCATAGCAAATTAAGCCTCCACCTATAGTGCTGGCATCCATATGGACACCAGTTCAAGTGCCAGATGCTCCACTTCCAGTCCAACTCCCTGCTAATGTGCTGAGGAAAACAGTGCGTGCTCCTACACCCATGTGGGAGACCTGAAAGAAGCTCCTGGCTCCAGATTGGCTCAGTCCAGTCATTGCAACTATTTGGGGAGCGAATCAGTGGATGGAAAATCTCCGTCTCTCCCTCTCTCTGCCTATAACTCTGCCTCTCAAATAAATAAAACTTTTTTAAAAAATCATCAAGTTTTAGAGTAACCTTGACCTGAATCAAAAATTACTTCTCTGGCAGTGTTTTTTGGGTGTTCCATAGAGTAAAGAAAGGTATCACCAAAAATAAAAGCTCTATCATGATAAAAACAAACCAATATATAAATCACAATGGAAAAAAAATAATAAAACCTACCAAGGAAAAATATGTGATGCCTAGAGTTTTACTAGGTAGGCATGGATCTGAGGTTCGTGGATAGACAAGGTATAGTCTTCAACTGTTCCTAAATAAGCTGATGCTCCCTAATCTCCAGCCATTTGCTTCTAACGTGTGCTAAAACCAGCACCACAGTCCTGTAGAGAGCAGAATCTGTATTGGTAAATGACAATAGCTTTCCGTGGGAACTCAGCTAGTCCTGGCTCTAGTCCTGACTCAACCATGGACTTGCTCACCTAAAGTCTTAAATGAAGATGTCGCTTGTGTTTAGAGAATAGGGAGCACAATGCTGAGACTATAATGAAGGAAAGATTAGAAAAAAAAATAAGTTGCCAGTTGCAGTATTTCCTCCCAGTGCTTGTCTAGGTTATGAGCCAAATAAATTGGAGACCTCTAATTTAAAGGACAGGAAATGAAGAAAGTCTGCCCCTCTTATAAAAATAGAATCACATCCTTCCTGTGCATACTTTAAAAATAAATATTTTACTTGCTTATGGTGATTTAAGTGCCCTTCACTATTTTCCTTTGGAACAACTCTTACCATGGCTGAGCCACCCTCTCACCAGTAAACCTCAGCACTCTGGCTTGCTATGTTTTCTCAGGATTTCAGCATGGGTGGCCTGGGAGCAATGAGTCACTGGATTCAACCTGGTGTTGGATCTACTAGGAGATACCAAGCTGTGTTCCAAGATTGGGGATCCCAATTTGTCAGCTCATAAATGCCATGGGCAAATCCAAGGAGAGGCGCAAAGACCTTCCTCCAAAGGGGGTTCATGTTTCTGAAGTTCTCTATTCCCTACCAGTACAATAGTAAAGAAGGGATGCCAAACCCTGAAGGAACATAGCAGGCAGCTGAAGTACAAGAGCATCAGTCTGAGTTCTCTGCTCATCAGCAGTTTTGGAACCACAGAGCACAGCCTCACTGAGTTCTGCATTCCTTGGATAGCTTCTAAGAGCCAAATAGCATGCTAAGTGCTGAGCAGACAAAAATTAAAAGAAAAAATGGTAGGTCCCTATCTTCAATAAGCTTACCATCCGAAAGGTTTTCTCACATTTTTACTTAATCATTCTATAGTTGTAGCTCTTACATGTATGTATATGACCCATTTTAAGGTAATATTGTGATAGGATTTGATGTGAGGGTTGAGGTTCATTTCTTTGCATACAACTATTCAATTCCTCCAGCACCATTTGTTGAAAAGTTCACTCTTTCTTCCACTGGATTATTTAGATATCTTTTCTAAAAATTAATTGACTGCACTGTAGACTTTTCTATCTCATTTATTTATTTATCTTTAGACCAAAACCATACTTCGTAGGTTATTGTGGTTTTATCATCATTCTTAAAATTAGATCACATAAGTCTTCTAATTTTGTTCATCTTTTATTTATTTATTTATTTATTTGACAGGCAGAGTGGACAGTGAGAGAGAGAGACAGAGAGAAAGGTCTTCCTTTGCCGTTGGTTCACCCTCCAATGGCCGCTGCAGCCAGCGCACCGCGCTGATCTGAAGCCAGGAGCCAGGTGTTTCTCCTGGTCTCCCATGGGGTGCAGGGCCCAAGTACTTGGGCCATCCTCCTCTGCCTTCCTGGGCCACAGCAGAGAGCTGGCCTGGAAGAGGAGCAACCGGGACAGAATCCGGCGCCCAGACCGGGACTAGAACCCAGTGTGCTGGCACCACAGGCGGAGGATTAGCCTAATGAGCTGTGGCGCCAGCCCCAATTTTGTTCATCTTTTTAAAAATTATTTTGATTTGTCTAGATCCTTTGCATTACCACATAAAGTATATAGTCAGCTTGTCAAAAAGAGAGAAAGAAAGGATAGCCTGCTGGTATTTTGACTAGGTTTTGAGTTGACTTTATAAATCGATTTGAGTAGAACTAACAACTATACTGACCATTTTTTACTCATGAACATACAAAATTCCATTTTAGTCACTATACCTGTGTCATCCTTCTAAGTATTTTTTGAGATTTTTTTTAAAGAAAAGCATCTCTAACAGACTCTGCTATATAATATACAGTATTGAAGACATAATTGATGTGTAATAAGTGCCAAAAGTTAATAACACTATCTCAGAAATTGTGCAGACATAAGCTATATGTTATAACAAATAATAGCAAACTTCAGTTACTACATGCAAACTGTGACAGTAGGCTTTTTTTGCTAAAATACCTTCTGATATGTTGTTTGGTCTCTACGTATTTGCTGACCTTGGATTATATAAATAAGATGTCTGGTTTCACTTTTACTTGAAGGATCTGTACCTTCATTCTCAGTCTTTCTATTCCTCAAAAGGTAGGACCTCTGTTCATATATAAACTGTTTGCAAAATTTGATCTGGAATAGCAAGTAATAGTGAAACCCCAAGACTCCACATCTAGATTCTTTCTAATGGAAACAAGAAGATAATGCATCTCCATAGCTGTACTTGAGTATGACACTTGACTAGGATTAATATTCGACAAGCCATATAGCATAGACCCAAATGATCAGAAAGGATGCCCATCATACATAACCAACCAAGAGAATAATGTAGTTGCAATGTAGGTGACTATAAGCTTGGTTCACGGATATAAGGACAACCTTCTCAGTAAAACCTGGGGCATCTCATTGGAAGTGGACTGAAATTTAGTGAAACTTCAGTGTGGACAAAGAATGTTCTCAATTGCAGACAACTCCTCCTGCTTCCCAGCATCCTTGGACTACTTTCTCTACAAATCCAGAATGGTTCTATGCTTCTAAAATTTCTCTCCAACAAATCTCAGAATTATAGGCTTTCTGTTCTGAGACAATTCTTAGAAGTCAACTAACACAATCTCCTTGTTTCACAACTGGGAAAACTTACCCAGTCATATACCATAGAGTACTGATGCAGAAATTGCAATAGAATTCAAGCTTTTTACCATTCATTACCCTCAGTAGCCACCACAGGGCACAAGCCACCACAGGGCACAATATCATAGAAATTTGTCTAAACATATGTATATGTTAAGGCACTAATTTTTTTAATTTATTTGACAGGTAGAGTTATAGACAGAAAGAGATAGAAAGGTCTTCCTTCCGTTGGTTCACTCCCCAAATGGCCGCCACAGCCGGCACTGTGCCCATCCGAAGCCAGAAGCCAGGTGCTTCCTCCTGGTCTCCCATGCGGGTGCAGGGCCCAAGCACTTGGTCCATCCTCCACTGCCTTCCTGGGCCACAGCAGAGAGCTGGACTGGAAGAGGAGCAACCAGGACAAGAACCAGGTGCCTATATGGGATGCCAGTGCCTCAGGTGGAGGATTAACCAAGTGAGCAACAACACCGGCCCTATGTTAAGGCACTAATTATCCCAGGATAGTTCTATTACTTCTTTCTTTATAATTACACAAATAATATATAAAATTTCATATTTTGAAACTTAAAGATTATAGAAGTCTTTACTATGTCCATAGAAAATTCTTATTATGAAAAATGCATAATTTCAGAACATTTTGCACCAAAATAAACTTGCATATTAATTCCATTTGCTTTGAACTTTTCGAGGTACCCTCATATACAAATCTCCCTTGGTCCTACAAAATCCCTCTTTTAAAAAAAAAAAAAGGTTTATTTATTTATCAGAAAGGCAGATTTACAGAGAGGCAGAGGCAGGGTGGGTGAAGAGGAGGGAGGTCTTCCATCTGCTTGTTTACTCCCTGATTGGCAGCAATGGCTGCAGTTGAGCTGATCTGAAGCTAGGAGATAGGAGCTTCTCCTGGTCTCCCATGTGGGTGCAGGAGCTCAAGGACTCAGGCCATCTTCTACTGCTTTCCCAGGCCATAGCAGAGAGTTGGATCAGAAGAGGAGCAGCTGGGACTTGAACCAGCATCCATATGGGATGCTGGCACATGTGGGCTCTACCCGCTATGCTGCAGCACTGGCCCCACAAAATCCCTCTTGTCTCCCCTGACACACCTTTGTTCTGTGGTGGGTGTGTGCCTTTTTCCCCTTTGCGTTTCAAGAAAGTAACTTTTTGTACAAGCAAACATTTTGTTTATCCATTTCTGTAAGTGATTTGGTATAAAGCACTAGCATTTCAGAAACCAGTGCCAAACATATTATGTTTTTCTTTGGTTTTTAATCATTTGAATTTATTTAATTTTTAAATTTTTATTTATTTACTTATTTGCAAGGCAGCGAGACATAAAGAGACAGACAGCGATCTCATCAACTGGGTCTGTCATGGTCAGGCTGAAGCTAGAAAGTGTGAATTCAACCTGGGTCACCTACATGGTGTCAGGGACTAACTAGTTGAGTCATCACCTGCTGTCTCCCAAGATGCATATTAGCAGGAAGCCAGAATCAGGAATAGAGTGGAATCTGAACTCAGGCACTCCAATATGGATGGGATGCAGGCATCCCAAGTAGCATCTTAAACACCTATCCAATTGCATGTCGCATATTGCAATCTTAAAATAGCAAACACTCTAGTGGTTGCTGATGCTTGTTCTCTGGACTTGATAAAATTGTAAATATTTATGGAGTACATGATTCTAACTGCCAGGGGATCCCAATACAATCGCATCAAGGTGGCATGTACCAATGCCATCTCACTAGTCCAAGTGATCAATTTCAGTTCACAATTGATCACACTGATAGGTCTAAGAGTCAAAAGGATCACACAAACAAGACTAGTGTCTGCTAATACTAACTGATAGAATCAAAAAGGGAGAGAACAATCCATCATGGGAAGCAGGATACACAGCAGACTCATAGAATGGCAGATGTCCTAAATAGCACTCTGGCCTCAGATTCAGCCCTTAAGGCATTCGGATATGGCTGAAGAGCCCATGAGAGTATTTTAGGCATGGAAAGCCAAGACACTCTGGGAAAAAAAAAAAAAAAAAAAAAAAGAAGAAGACCTAAATGGAAGATCTCTGTGACTGAGATCCCAGTGGAAAGAACGGGGCCATCAAAGAAGGAGGTACCTTTCTCTGAAGGGAGGAGAGAACTTCCACTTTGACTATGACCCTGTCAGAATAAGAGCGAAGTCGGTGAACTCAAAAGGCTTCCATAGCCTTGGCAACTCATGACTAGAGCCTAGGGAGATTACTGACGCCATAAACAACAGTGTCAAATTGGTAAGTCAACAACAGGAGTCACTGTGTACTTACTTCTCATGTGGGATCTGTCCTTAGTGTGTTGTCCAATGTGAAGTAATGCTATAACTAGTACTGAAACAGTATTTTACACTTTGTGTTTCTGTGTGGGTGCAAACTGATGAAATCTTTACTTAATATATACTAAATTGATCTTCTGTATATAAAGATAATTGAAAATGAATCTTGATGTGAATGGAATGGGAGAGGGAGCGGGAGATGGGAGGGGTGTGAGTGGGAGGGAAATTATGGGGGGGGGAGCCATTGTAATCCATTAACTATACTTTGAAAATTTATATTTACTAAATAAAAAAAAATTATGGAGTACAATGTGATGTTTTGCTGTATGTATATATCATGGAATGATTCAATCAAGCTCATACACCCATCATCTCGCATACTTAACATTTATGTGGGGACACCATTTAAACCTAGTAATGTAGAACTTTTAGTTCTATATATATTCAGTATACTATTACACACAATATAGATCACTTCACCTTTAAATATTATTAAAAATTATAATTTTAACTTTTTAATAATTTGGAGGTGATTTTGAAGTAAATGACATTACAATCACCTATCATTAGTGACTCAGTTTGTATGTCTGTTTGTTTTCTTACCATCTTGGACATCTGCCACATAACTGCAGTGTGCCAGGTGATCAGTTATCCACTCCCCACCATATCTTCCTCCTAGTATGCTTTCTACAGCATCACAAGGAGAAGGCCCAGAAATACACCCAGAGTCCCATTTAACCATGGGTCCAGGTTAAATTCTGTCAGTTAAATGAACCCCCACAAGACCGAGAAGGCAATAGAGAAGAAGCTAGTATTCTCTGGCAGTTTTGTTATTATTACGTATTTACTTACTTTGAAAGGCAGAGCACAGACAGAAGGAGAGAAAGCCAGGAGCCAGGAGCTCCATCCAGGTCTCCCACGTGGGTGGCAGGGTCCCAAGTACATGAGTCCTCATCTGCTCCCCAGGTGCACATTAACAGAAGTTGGATCAGAACTGGAGCAGGCAGGGCTCAGACACTCTAAGACGCAGGCATCCCAAGCAGCAGATGAATCTGCTAGCCAAATGCCTACCCTTCGCCAGCAGTTTTGCAGGCAGACATGTGGGCAAATGAAGAAGATGGGAGTTTACAGCAGCTACCAAGAAGGCTCCAGAAAACCACCTGCTACCTGGTTTGTAAAACAGCCTTATGCAAAGCAAGCATTAATGCAAGACTCTGAAAGACAGAAATTCCAGGGCCGGTGCTGTGGCATAACAGGTAAGGCTTGCCACCTGCAGTGCCAGCATCCCATATGGGCACTGGTTCAAGTCCTGGCTGCTCCACTTCCAATACAGCTCTCTGCTATAGCCTGGGAAAGCAGTAGAAGATGGCCCAAGTCCCTGGGCCCCCACACCCACATGGGAGACCCAAAAGAAGCTCCTAGCTCCTGGCTTCGGATCGGCACAGCTCCAGCCGTTGCAGCCAACTGAGGAGTGAACCAGTGAATGGAAGACCTCTCTCTCTCTCTCTCTCTCTCTCTCTCTCTGCCTCTCCTTCTCTCTGTGTGTAACTCTGAATTTCAAATAAATAAATCTTAAAAAAAAAAAAAAAGACAGAGGGCCAGCGCCGCGGCTCACTAGGCTAATCCTCCACCTTGCAGCGCCGGCACACCAGGTTCTAGTCCCGGTCGGGGTGCCAGATTCTGTCCCAGTTGCCCCTCTTCCAGGCCAGCTCTCTGCTGTGGCCTGGGAGTGCAGTGGAGGATGGCCCAAGTGCTTGGGCCCTGCACCCCATGGGAGACCAGGAGAAGCACCTGGCTCCTGCCATCGGATCAGCGCGGTGCGCAGGCCGCAGCGTGCCAGCCGCGGCAGCCATTGGAGGGTGAACCAACTGCAAAAGGAAGACCTTTCTCTCTGTCTCTTTCTCTCTCTCACTGTCCACTCTGCCTCTCAAAAAATTTTAAAAAAGGACAGAAATTCCAACCAGTTCTCCAAACACAGGTTTAATTCTTGAATCAGATAAGGCCATCAACACCAATGTCTCATAGTCCAACCTACTTCTATATCCTATTTCAAATTTCTTTACTATTGTTTATTTGGGGTTTTTATTTATTTTTATTTATATGAAATTTCTTTCATTTGAGTACGGAGAGAGAGAGAGAGGTCCCATCCACAGGCTCACTCCCCAAATGCCCTGAATGGCTGTGACCCGGCTAGGACTGGGACCAAAGCTACACGAGCCAGGAATTCAAACCACGTCTCCCACGTGAATGGCAGGAACCCAACTACTTGAACAATCACTGCAACTGCTATAGTAGAAAGCCAGAATCAGAAGCCAGAGACAGGCATTGAACCCAGGCACTCAGGTGACGGACAGGGCCGTCCTAACTGGCAGTTTAACTACAAGACCAAATACCTACCTCACTAAGATTAATTTCAATTCAATATCACTTTGGTTAGTTATAAGGCAGCACTGCAAATCCCCTTCAGGTATTTCTTAGGGACATTGCTGCATATATCGTCTCCTATATGAAGGTCCATTTAGAAATGTCTTTCAGAACTAGTTGCCAAGGGAAAGATTTGCACATATAAGAAACTGATAGGTTAATCAATTAACTAATCACTTCATTTGCTAGGAAAATTACAATAAAATTTTCACTCAGTTTTCAGAAATTATGTAGAACACAAAGGCTCTTTTGGGTTCTATCATCCTCGGTTTTTACATTCTATGTGAATTAATATTTTTCCAGGCCTCTATTTTTAAATTTGTTTATATTTAACCATACCTCTCCCATATACTCTTGAAGTTTAAATTTTCAAAAATATAGGTAGCCCAGTCTTGGTCAGAACTCATCACTAAAGAAGTAAACTTGAACAATATTCACTAGTTTATACTCCTATTTATGAAAATCTTTGGGTTCCAAAAACCATGCCAACTCTACCCCAAATCACGTGTTTCTACAAGTCCTCAGTGGGTGTTTCACATGCACTCACGTGCGTCTGTTCCCTCATCAGGCACTGGGCACCACAGATATGTACTTCTCCCTTCAAGCAACAGTCTAGATGAGTGTTCAGGTCAGCAGAGCAACTCACCCCTTCATGATCATTCTGGAACCTAAGCTGATGGCTGCTCTGCCACTTTAAACACAGGACTTCCAAAGCTGCCCTGAGTGTCAACATCCCATCCACTAAAGATGGTAAAAAAAGGAAAAAGGTGGCTCCATTGCCTGCAACACCAACATTGCATATGAGCACCAACTCAACTCCCTGCTGCTTCACTTCCAGTTCAGCTCCCTGCTAATGCACTTGGGAAAGCAACAGAAGATGGTCCAAGTACTTGGGCCTATGCCATCCATGTAGGAGTACTGAATGGAGTTCTAGGCCCCTGGCTTTAGCCTGACCCATCACTGGCCATTGTGGCCAATTAGGGAGAGAACCAGCAGGTGGAAGATATCTCTGTATGTGTTCATGCGCGAGCGTGTGCGCACGTGTGTGTGTGTGTGTGTGTGTGTGTTTGCCTCCCTCCTTCTCTCCTCTCTCCTCTCTCCTCCCTCTCTCTCTTTCTCTCCGTAACTCAACCTTTCAGATCAATAAATAAATCTTAAAAGAAAGAAAAAAGGCATAGAAAAACATGCATGGGAGATTTTTACACATCAAACCTAGAGAATTTAGTCACATGACCACACACAATTTCAAGAGAGGTTGGGAAATGGAGTGCGGCCACATAATAGGAAGAAGAGAATTTAGGTAAATAGCTAGTGGTCTTCTCCACAGCATATTTTCTTGTAGTCATTTTGCTGTATTAGTGACATATTCTATTTTGCCACAAATTATTATTATGAGCATTTCCCTGACATCTTCAAACACTGTTTCAAAAGATAAAACATTATTTCATCTCATATATATACCAAAACTCATTTACCTACTCTCTTACTGTTGGATATTTATATTTAGCTTCTTTCCAATTTTTGTGGTTTAATAAAAGAAGTTGAAACACAAATATTATATAATAATATTTGGCAGCTTCTCTAAAGTTTCTTAGGATAGATTCCTACAATTACAGGAACTACGGGGTCAAAGGTTATACACATTTAATGAAGGTGCATTCTTCCCATTTCATGTTGTGAGTAGAGTGGGGCCAGGAGAGTGAGGAGTGAGGTAGGATTGTTTAATCACACTCAGGTAGAATGCAAGAGATTTTCTTCACAATTATCACCCCTCTAGTTGTCAAGATCTCATCAGGATCTAAGAATGTCCCAAGTTCACATAAAATCAGATGGGAACTGGGCCTAGTCTCTCCTAGATAATCGCTGGGAGATAGGCTAAGTACTGTGCCTCCAAGATGCTCACAAATGCCATGTTCGCAGCCTGGGTTATGCCTAACAATCACTAAAATGAAAACCAAATGATCCAGAACACTGGCTTTGCGCCCAAATGATTTCCCAGGTGCTAGCAATTGACATCCTCAATTTAGTGTAAATTAGAGCCAACTCCATCCCTATCTGCAAAAAAATCTCTCCAGGTCTAGTGCCTCTTCACACTGCCATATACATTTTTAAGTATTCAGCAATGTATAGATATTGGCAAGCAGTTTCAAATCCATTATGAAATGCATCGATCTACAAGTAAATAAGTTAGAAAAATTATAGACCATAGAATAGGTCTCAACAAACAATAGCCCACAAGCCAAGCCTGGTCTGCAGTCTTTGTGAATAAAATTTTATTATAACACAGCCACATGGATTCATTTCCATGCTGTCTGTGACTGCTGTCTATTACAGCAGTAGAGTTAATTAGTTGTGATAGAGACATTATGGATGGCCTCCAAACTTTAAATATTTACTATCTAGCCTTTCACAAAAAAGGTTGCTGACCCTCAGTCTAGAATCCACATTGCAGCTACTGAACCAGGTACTCAGACATTTCTACCCCTCTGTTGAGCTTGTTCAGCTTTATATAACTTTCTTCCCTTACTAGTGAACTCCTGGATGACATTAGTGCATTGTCAATGCCTCTGGCCTCCTTAACATCAGACCATTTCCCCTACTTGCCATATTAATTTTTTAAATTAATTTTAAATTCCTTGCTTAATTTTGGTCCTCAATTTATGTGCCCATGCTGTTTTAGCCACTGAAATTAATAATGAACTTGCTAAGTGGCATGTTTCTCTCTGGAAACGAAGGACACAAGTATTTCTCAATGTATGGTGAGCAGCACTATTGATATTTCTCTTTCTCTTACTCCTAGTAAATATTATGCTGCGTCTGTGTGGTCACAGTCATTTCCATCACAAAAGACTCTACAAATGCAGGATTACCTCATCCCCATAGAAACAAAGGAGAAAGGGAGTTAGGCTGAAGGGAAAACTAAAGTAAAACCATCTTTAGGGATATCAAAGGGACTTAGAAATAACAAAGTATATTTCTTTCAAATAAATATGCCCTTTTTCAAGAGATTGTTGTGGCAGAGAAAACTATCTACAGAGTCCTAAAAATTGTCATTCAAGGCAAAGGAAAATAGAAAGGATCCTTAAAACTAAAAATCAATTCAAGAGATTCTAAAATTTAAAATATTTAACTAAATCAAACTAAATAACAGCAGAGCAAGCACACAGCTATTTAAAAAGCACATGTAAATTTGCAAGATACTTCTGTCTCCTACTTAAACAGCCAGTTAATCACTGTTTTCCAACTGACGTAACAAGAATGTACTTGCGTGTATTATTTACAAGACCAAATACATGATTAATAAAAAGACGCAGTTTAAAATACCCTCTTTTAATGTTTTTGTTATACAAGTGGACCCAGATTTGTGATTAAAACTCGTCAGAGCAGCATGTGAAAAAGTTCTATGAATCATTAGTGATTTCCTGCCTTGCCCCTTTCCAAAGTAACTCATCCTTTCTCCTAACTGAAAACACATAAAAAGTTGACAACTATAAAAAACCATGTAGAAAAAGGCAACTTGCTTTTTTAAAAAAATTATCTTAATCTCTAATAAAGGTCTTATTACCTAAATGCTCACATGTCACTTAAGTCCTTCCTGGAGGTACAAACGTGATTCATGATCTAACATGGAGATAGTTGTAGAAAGAGCCCCTTCTGTTTAATGAATGTGGAACCTTTTGCGGACCTTGGAAGTGCTGCTTTTGTTGGCATGCTGACTTTTTAAAGGTGAAATAGTCCCGGTAGCTTTAACTAAAGATTTGCGTGGGGAGAAAAAGAAGGACAGAAGTGTCTCCAGAGACTTCTTTGACCTACGGTGGCCCTACAGCTTGATTAAAGTCAAGGGTTGCTCAGTGAAAAAACAATTTTCAAATCTTCACATAGTGTTGAAAGACAGATCAATTTGCAAGTCTTCATATTCAGGAGTGCGTCCCAAACTAACATCCATCTTTTTGGCTTTTTTTTTCTTCTACAAACTCTGGGAATTGGATATTGAATTCATTTTCTGCCTCCATCCAGCCCTTTCTCGGCATACCCTTTATAAAGTGTAAACAGTACCGGTTTGGGGCAAAAGTATGAAGACAATGTCAGTCTTTGGCCTCCCTGAGCTTCCCTTTCAATATTTCCTTCTTTAACTTCACTCTTTTCCTCAAGGAATCTAGCACCCCACGCTAGGCCCAAATATGAATTATCTATTGCTGTTTAACAAATTACCCAAAAAGTTGGTAGCATAAAACGATAAGCATTTATTACCTCGCACAGTTTCTGTGGGCCAGGAATTTAGACAAGGCGGTTCTGCCTCAAGATTTCTCTTGTGGTTGAATGCGAGATGTCAGCTGAGATTGCTATCATCTGAAGACTTACTTCCCCCAGGCTGGAGAATCCATCTCCAGTATAGCTCATTTACCCAGCTAATTAGCACTGACTGTGGCCAGGAGGCCTCACTTCACCACAAGAGCTCTCCCTATGACCTCACAACATGGTTTCTCCCAAGTGCTCTGGGAGATCTCCCAGAATGCTATAGGGGAGAAAGGCAGAAGTCTCAATGCCCTTGGTGACCGGCTGCAGCGGTCGTTGTGGGGTGAATCAATGGCAAAAGGAAGACCTTTGTCTCTGTCTCTCTCTCTCATGGTCCACTCTGCCTGTCAAAAAAAAAAAAAAGAAAGAAAGAAAGAAAGAAAGAAAGAAAGAAAGAAAGAAAGAAAGCAAGCAAGCAAGCAAGCAATATGGTCGAGGAGAGAGTCATCTCCACAATGCCCTGTTGGTTTCACGGGTAAATTTATTCAACATTGAGTGTGACAAACAGGAAGCCATTATCACAGGGGCCATCTTGAAGGTTCCCAAAGAGGCCAGGGTAGGGAATGTCTGGCCTGTGAGCCAGACATATAAGCCCCAAGAAATAATTTGGTCTGGCCCTGCTAAGGCAACTGCAGGTAAGAATGGAAATTCAATAAATCTACAGCAGGTTAATTTTTACGTTGATAATTCTGTATGGCCGGTGAGTGATGTTATAAATATCCGAATGCCCCTTGGCAGAAAAAAGATTCCCTACCCCCCACTTAGACCCTAATGACCCCAGGCCTTCCACCTTGTCCAGCCTCCCTTTGTTTTGTCCTCTCTACGTGGTTTTCTCAACCAAAGCAAGTATCTTATGAGTTTACTCTGCTGGTTCCCTATTCTTTACTGCATGGCTTTGCTGATCTGATAGATTACGTTTTGCTTTTGTGTTCAGAAAATGCTGCAGAGAATGCTGCTATCACACATTCTCCTTCATCAGAAAATTTATGAGCCACAGTTTCAACTGAGCACTGACTGTAGTGGAGACAGCTCAGGTAGGGGAAATGCCATTACTACATACAGGTGAGGGGAGTGCCATTAAGTCCTGGAAACTCTCACCATGTGGGCCTGTACCTGTGTCAACAATTCCCTAGTCTGAGTTTGTAGGGACAATTTGGACAATGGGATGATTCCAGTCACAACATGTTTCTAATCCAGCTCTCTGATCAGTCCCTGTACATGTTTTGTGTATCCTCAGAGCCTAGCAGAGTAAGAATACAATAAACATGAGTTGAATGAAAGAATGGTCCAGACAGACTTGGTTTCTGAATAAACGATATTACTGATGTTGTTTCATAGAAACACAAGTGGTATAGCTTCAAGAAACAAGAGCAGAGGACAGGCAAAAGAAAAAAATATGTTCAAAACACATTGAATCAAAACAACACAGTTACTATTAGAAGAGAACAATTAGAAGTAGAGCTCTCTGAAATTAAAAGAAAGCCAGCAATGGGATGACTTCATTTGAGTTATGTCTTTGAGATGAAAAATAAAAGAATTACAAACAGTAATTACCAGAGAATGACAATAATAATTTCATTTCATAAGCATCTAACTTGGGCCATGTACTTCACTTACATTATCAATACCTCTTTCAACAACCCAACCCTACATTACGGATATGAGGTGCCTTATTCACTAAGGAGAAACAAGAATGAGGCAAATGGCTAAGAGTGAGAGATCTGGAATTCAAACCTAGGTTTGTCTAACTTCAAAGCACAAAATACTCCTCCAACACTACACTAACTGATTAAGTAGCCCTGTGGGGTACCCACAACCTGTATCAGAGTGCCTAGTTCAAGTCCCAGCTTGTGCACTTTCAATCCAGCTTCCTGCTAATGAACACCCTGGGAGACAACAGGTGATGATTCAAGTACTTGGGTCCCTGGCACTCATATGTGAGTCCCAGATGGAGTTCTGGGCTCATGGCTTCAGCCTGACCCAACTCTGGCTGTTGAAGAGAGGTAGGAAGTGCACCCAGAGATAGAAGGCCTCTCTACATCTATCTCTCTATTTCTCTGCCTTACAAATGAAAATAAATATTAGGGAACAACAAAAAAAAAACAGATTGACTGACCTCTTCAGCCCTCTGTCACGTGCCTTGGCTCCTATGTCCAGGCGTTGTCAGACTGGTTCAGGGCCACTGTGGACTTGCCCAATAGGCAGTGTGCCAGAGCCAGAAACTTGCATGGTTCATCCTCGACCATATTGCTTTCTTTCTTTCTTTCTTTCTTTCTTTCTTTCTTTCTTTCTTTCTTTCTTTTTTTTTTTTTTGACAGGCAGAGTGGACCATGAGAGAGAGAGACAGAGACAAAGGTCTTCCTTTTGCCATTGATTCACCCCACAACGACCGCTGCAGCCGGTGCACTGCAGCCAGTGCATTGCACTGATCCAAAGCCAGGAGCTAGGTGCTTCCTCCTGGTCTCCCTTACAGGTGCAGGGCCCAAGCACTTGGGCCCTCCACTGCACTCCCGGGCCATAGCAGAGAGCTGGCCTGGATGAGGGGCAACCGGGACAGAATCTGGCACCCCGACCAGGACTAGGACCCGGTGTGCTGGCGCCGCAGGTGGAGGATTAGCCTAGTGAGCCACGGCGCCAGCCTGCTTTCTTGAAAACTAGAAAAAATATGATTGGATTAAAACTCACCTTATTGCTGAAGTCTGTAAACTACAGTGCTGTGTAAAATTTGATTGGAGGAAGGAAGAGAAGGCTGAAATATTTACATTTCTTTTTTTTATCTGAAATATGTCACTACCTGGTGACTGGCTGTGCCACGAGGCCCGCAGCCAGTGAATAAGGTCAGCAGTTACTCTTCCAGAACTGTAGCACACTAAGGCAATAGCCAATATCCAGGTATGACTATAGTCTGGATTACATTTCTTTAAGAGCAATAAGCTACATTTACTTTTCTCTCCATTCGTGTATAGGTATATCCAAAGGGTCGAGCTTTCTGTATACCATCTTTTTTAAAGATTTGTTTATTTATTTGAAAGTCAGAGTAACGGAGAGGTAGAGGCAGAGAGAGAAAGAGGTCTTCCATCCACTGGTTCACTCCCCCAGATGGCTGCAATGGCCGGAGCTGCGCCAATCCAAAGGCGGGATCCAAGAGCTTCTTCCCAGTCTCCCACATGGGTGCAGGGGCCCAAGGACTTGAGCCATCTTCTACTGCCTTCCCAGGCCATAGCAGAGAGCTGGATCAGAAGAGGAGCAGCTGGAACTAGAAATGGCGCCCATATGGGATGTTGGCACTGCAGGCGGTGGCTTTACCTGCTATGTCACAGTGCCAGCTCCTTCTGGATACCATTTTTTACATTGTATAACAACATTCATCTCTATATGACAGGTCTAAGCTGCAATAAAAGATTTTAATGAGAAGTAGAAGAAAAGGAACTATACTCCAGGCTGACATGTGGCTACCAATCATACAACTCCAAGGGGGAAAAAGATCATCAACCAATATAGACTTAGATTTTAAGAATGCAGGAAACATAATGTACTGAACACTATCATTTGATTACTCAGTGTTGAATAACACTAAAATCCTGAAGAAAGGAAAAGGAGAAAAAAAACGAAGAAATCCTCTCCAAGTGGATTACCAATTTGTTTGCAAACTAATCCTCCAAGGCAATGAGGAAGAAAGAGTAGCATTTGATTTCCTAAAATTTCATAACAAACTTTTGAGTGTGTTTCAACTCTCTCCTATGCATGTTTTAAAACTCAAAGTATCTAAACTTTTAGTAACTTCTGCATTTCATCTTTGCCGTGGCATTGTGGAGGATGCAAGAAGACTAAAATTTGCCTCTTTCTTTGACAACAGCAGTTCTCAAATTTGAGCACACATCCAAATCATCTGGAGAGACTGTTAATTAAAATGCAAAGTGCTGTCCCTCCTCTGCCTGATTGAGGAGGTCTTAGTAGAAGCCTAAACAAAGTACAGCGCTAAGGGCTGACGTTGTGGTATGATGGGTAAAGCTTCCGCCTGTGGTGCCAGCATCCTAAATGTGCAACTGTTTGAATCCCTACTGTTCCACCTCAGATCTAGGTCCCTCAAATGCACCTGGGAAAGCAGCAGAAGATGGCCCAAGTGCTTGGGCCCCTGCACACACATGGGAGACCTGGAAGAAGCTCCTGGCTCCTGGCTCCTGGCTCCTGGCTCCTGGCTTGGGATTAAAAGGCAAGAGAGGGTAGAGGTTTGCCACAACAGTCAAAATACTACTTGGGACACCCGCATCCCATATTCCATATTGGAGTTCCTGGGTTCGAGTCTTGGCTCTGCTCTCTATTCCAAATTCCTGCTAATGCATACCTGTGGAGGTAGCAGGTGATGATTCAAGTAGTTGAATCCCTGCAAGTCACATGGGAGAGCCAGACTGAACACCTGAATAGTGGCTTCAGTCAGACCTAACCCCAGCTGTTGCAGGCATTTGGGGAGTGAACCAGAAGATGGGCGATTTCTTTCTCCTCCTCTCTTTCTGCCTTTTAAAATCAATAAATTTTAAAAATAAACAAAAGACAACAGTGTGCACATTTGACTGGCGCAGCAAGACTAGAAGGAGGAAGCCAGCTAGCTAGTAAATGCCACCATCCAGGCTTCAGGTAATAAAAGCCTGAGAGAAACGAAGGCAATGTAAATCACAGTGGAGAGACCACTGGAAGAGCTGGAGAACTTGATCTCCACCTGACACAGAAGGACAGGGGGGAAGTCAAGGTTGACTGAGGTTCTGAACCCTGTGCCTGGGAGGGAAACTGTAACAAAACATTTCACTCTGCTGGACCGTGCCCAGCAATTTCTGCTGACAATATAATATCAGAAGGTACTGACTTCCAGGGAGGAATGGGAGAGTCTATTTTGGCAAGTTTCAAACCTTCCCTAATCTTACAGGGTCAGGATTTCAAGGCTGAATCTCATTTGTGTCCAAACCTATTTAAACTCTTTAAGAAGTGATTTCCTGTTTTAGAGAGGAAAAAAAATGTATATTTTAAAAATTATTCAAAGGGCTTAAATACTTCTTAGACATCAAACAACTCAAGAAATAATATTTTGATGATTTAAGTAAAATTAATAAAAAACATATGGATTGAATTTCCTTTCAAATACACATCATGTTTAGAAAGTAAGGGTAAGGCTGCTTCAAAAATGAGTTTTCTCTTTTATCAAACCCAAAATGGCTGAAAACTCTTCAAACATTCAAAATCTAGCCAGACATATCTTACCCTGGTGGCTGTGCTATTGAATATCAGAATCTTTTGGGCTATTTTACCTTTTTAGTCAATGAATCATGACATTGGTTTCCAAAAGACATAATATTTATGGACTGTTTTGACATATATATCTGCAGAATAAAACCATGCAGTTGAATCAGTTGAATGCTCCTATGAGAGCTTCCATACACATCCGTGAGTGCCCATTCTGTCAGTAACCTATGATTATGATCATGGCTTTCACATTTGGCAAGACAGCCTGTTCTGAGTAAATCCTTCTCCCTGAAGAGCCATGGGACAGCTGACTAGCTTGTTAGCTGTGGTTCATTTGCACTACCCCAGCCTATACGCATACACACAGCAGCAGCAGCAGCAACAGAAAAATTGCTGGTGTTATGGTGCAGCAGGTTAAGCCACTGCTTGTGACAACTGTATCCCCTATCAGAGTGCTGGTTCAAGTCCTGGCTGCACTACTTCCAGTCCAGCTGCCTGCTAAAGCTCCTGGGAAAGCAGTGGAAGATGGCGCCCCTATCACACTCCTGGGAGAACCGAATGGAGTTCCTGGCACCAAGCTTCAGGCTGGCCCCAGCCATTGCAGCCATTTGGGGAATAAATCACCAGATGAAAGATGTCTTTCTCTCCCTCCCTCCCTCTCTTTGTCTCTCTCTTCCTCTCTGTCACCCTGTCTTTCAAATAAATAAATATACACGTTGTTTTTAATTGCATGGCTTTTGTGTCTTATTACCTTATACTTTCTGATTTGTTCTCCCTTTAGCACAAATTCCATTACATTCATCTTAGACCTTGGCCTTACCCAGATCCTATAACTTACCTTCCCTACTCCTAATCTCCCCTTCCTGATTCTTCTGTTGTACTCCCTCACAGCCCTGATCCTCATCTGCAAAAGTAGATAATGTTGGGTTATTCACAAGATAAACAAATCCATAATTTATCCATACCTGAGGAGAAGGAACCTTATGGGTCACTTAGTTCAGCCCCCTTGTTATCGGCCAAGTGAAGAGAACTCCCATTGGGACACAGCTGGTCAGTAGCCAAGCCAGGCTTAGAGTGCAAGTTTCCTGATTTCCTATCCAATTTTTTCCCATTACACCACACTATTTCTTGGACACCTGCTTTTTACAAGTGACTGCATGACTCCCAAGTGACTGTCCTTTTCTATAAAACAAAAAGGAACCATTTCGCTGACTTATTGTTCATCATTTTGCTCCCAACTTTCTGTAAAACTACTTCAGCAAAAATATTTATGGTCAGCCTTCCTAGAGGATACCATGGGCAAGGAAGATAGCATTGGTCAGAAGAGTACCTCCATGGTGTTTATATCATGGTTCATGATTTACTATTGCTGACTCAACCAGTGTCTGTAGCTAGGTCTCATCAACACAGTTTAGGGCAGTGGTTCACAAATTGGAGTGATTTTCAGTACCCAGAGAATATTTATCAAAATCTGAAGACATTTTTTGTTTCCACAACTGGGGATACTATTGGCAGCCAGTGGGTGGAGCTCAGAGATGCTGCTAAACCTCTTTAATGCATGACAAAGAATTATGTCCCCAAATAGCAAAGAGCCGAGCTTGTGGGTCCTGATGTAGTACATGAGCTGTTGTAGACATCAAACAAGAATTGTAGTATTGTCTTTAGAGTCAAGGGTAGCAGCCAGACCCTTTTGCATTGGAGCACTCTGTGTCACGCTCTGTACCAGGTACTACTGCCAGATTTTCAATCTGATCATCTTTCTGCCTGGATATTAGGAACAGAGAATACTGTAGCCCTGCAAAGTCCTAGACATAAAGAAAGATAGTCTTCAGCAAGATATGTTCCTGGGCATGCTACCTTACAGTCAGATAAAACACTGCACCCATTGGAGAGTATGAAGTGTCTTACCCATTCCTGGGATGAACAACAGCAATTTGGACCTGATAAAGAACTTTCAAAAGATGAATGCTGTGTCGGTGCCGTGAAGCCATCCAAGAATAACTAGACAGGCATCTGTAAAGAATACTTTGCAAAGTGAAAAATGGCCACATGGTTTCTTTTGTTGTTGTTGTTGTTGTTCTGCCAAGTGAAAAGCAAACTATGCTTTAAATATTTCAAGAAAGAAAAAGCTCCCTTTGATACCTCTCATTCCCTTTCACCAAAATGTCATCCTGTGAGGCTGGGTGCTATCCGGGATGTATCAAAAGCCTCTTTTATCAGTGTTATTTCTACTTTGAACACATTCCTTTAATTTAAGTCAGTATGACTGGTTTGTATTAAACTATTGGAAATGTTCTTGGGTTTCAGTCTGATAGTAAATCCATAAAAAAGCAAATGGCTTTTCCATTTCCGGGAAATCTAATTAAATGTTGTGAAAACAAATGTGCTCTGGTGTGGTATAGAATGGAATAATGTTGAAGAATAAATACTGGGTTTCTGTTATTCAGTAAGCTCTTTGAACTCTGGAGAATGTGAGAAAAATACCTTCCCAAGCTCGGGGACTGGAAACACAGAGATAAGAAATGACAAATGCTCCCTCAAAACTACTCCAGATTCTCCACACTCTAGAAACCTAAATCAAATTAAGGAAAACCTCCTCTTCTACAGGCTCAGGTAAAAGATCTGTCCAACCAGGGGCCATATTTTGTATCTGAGGGATTTTCTTTCCCCTGTAGGCCCTACCAGAATCCTCAAGTGAGAAAATGTGTGTGTGGGGGGGGGGGGGGTGTCTGGGGCTTTTATCTCCTGCACCCTTCCCCCATCACCACCACTTCACACTCAGTCCAACTTGGTATTGGTGGATCCCGCCACAAGATGGCGGTCATAGTTTATCTTTGTTTTCAGCATCTATTTTTGACAAGATATTTGTGAGGTTCACTGGCGGTGCCATTGGGGTGTCTTTGGAAATGTATATAGTGTTGTAGTGTCCCATCACCTTAGTGCCTTTCTTCCCAACCTACCTGTCATCTAAACAAAGCATGGGTACTTGCTATGTAAACACAGCCTCATGGCAAGGTCTCTCCTAACCAGAGTGCTGCTTATAAACCCATTCTATAACTGAAATTCAATGCCCATCAGTGACATTTATATTTTTACAGAAAATAATATCCCTGTGCCTTATGGCTCACAATTTACAAGCTATTGCACATGCTATTGTATTTCATGCTTTATCACGTTTCTGACACCCTTCCCCCACCTAGAGGGGCTTTACTGAGTGCACAGAGCTGGAAGGCAGGCATTTTGTGTCTTTCTGTGCTGGCTTGACCAGGAATCCTGGCCACCTCTTATCTGCTTTTTGGCCTATTTCACTAAGATTATGCTTTAAAAGATATATGATTACCTCTCCTGTCAACCTAAATCCCTGGGGAATTCATTCTCAGTAAATTTGAACCTCTCTCCCTGCTTTCCACTTGAAAAAGAAAATTAATTATCAGTGACTTTTGTACAAGTAAGTTGAGTTTTATAGTTTTCCCTAAAGATACCCAAACATCAGCCCTGTTCCTGAACAGAAGTAAGGCAATTACTAGCCTACTAATTCACTCAGGTCTCTATGGTTCTCCTTAAGAAAGTGCGGCGCTGGTGTGTTAAATCATGTCCCTGATTCAGCTGGCAAATAGAGATCTCAGATCTCCGACAAATAGAGATCTGGCAAATAGAGACCTCAGGAGTGTGGGCCTCTCCTCCTTGCCTAAGTAACATCCAAGTCACATCCTGTCTAGTCCTTTCTCATAATGCCACTTGGCTCTGCTGTGTCTGTGTGACTCTGTCTGTGTGTGTCTGAGTGTAGCTGCTTGAATGTGCACAGCAGGAGGTCATAGAAGTTGTCAAAGCGTTCTGATCTAGTTGAAGGAGGGCAGCATTGCAATTAAACACTAAAAGGCACTAAGTGTTGAAATACTAAATTACCTGAAAGAATCTTTGTTCGTAGTTCCCTGGTCTTCAGAATTAGTTCCATGAACAGTAATTTCTAACTTAAATTTGTAAAGAACCAAATTTACAGATAGAACAGTAAGCTGAAAAACAGCATCATTCAATAAATTGTATTTAACAATGGAGAAATGAAATTTCACGCTCTTTGCAAACTTTCTCCCTCTAAGATGATTGATAAGCAACCCCACAATCCAATATTCTTATGCATGCAATTTGTGTCATGTGACATCTATAACATTTTTACTGCACTTATTTTCTTTGCAAGTCTGCCTTCCCTCTCACCATTCCATGGGTATGAGAGCAGGGACTTGATATTGTACAACTACAAAGTCCCAACACCTAGCACAATGCTGTATAAAGCCATTGGGTGATAAATGCTTGTTGACTGAATTGAACAATTGACTCTGAAGTGCCAGTTCGTGTCCTGGCTGCTCCACTTCTGATCCAGCTTTCTGCTATGGCCTGGGAAAGCAGTGGAAGATGGCCCAAGTCCTTGGGTCTCTGTACCGGCTAAATTAAAAAATGAAAGTTTATAGACTGGGCAGTGATATCTTCAAACATTTTGAAACTCATTGGGGTGTTCAGCCTCACCACTTACACAGTGGTTAAGATACCAGCATCATGTATTGGAACACCTGGGTTTGATTCCTGGCTCTGGTTTCTGATTTTAGCAGATGCAGACTCTCAGGAAGTGATGAGGACTAAGTGTTTGGGTTCTTGCCACTCATGTGGGATTGAGATCCACCTCCCAGCTTCAGCCTCCCAGCCCTGGCCACTGTGGGCAGAGAGGGAACCAGAAAATGGGAGCACCTTTTCTCTCTCTCTCTCTCTCTCTCTCTCTCTCTCTCAAATAATAAAACTAAACAGATAAATAAAATAGAAACCAAATTTTCTGTGTAGAGTACCTTCTGTTGATAGTATGACTGAAAAAAAGATCATTAACTCTCTATATTAAATACAAACCAAAGCAATAATGAAATATTTTTCCACCATCAGATGACTTTAATAACTATTTAAATATTAAGTCTTGACAAATGGAAACAAGCATGCTCAAATAGTGTAAATTGATTTGACAATATTTACCAAAATCTAAAATGTAAAACTGTGAGATAGGCATTTGGCATGGTGTTACCCACTTGGGATGCCAGCATCACATGGTGGAGTACCTGGTTTCAGTCCCAGCTCCTCTGCTTCTGATCCAGTCTCCTGTTATTGTACATCCTGGCAGGCAGCAGATGATGGCTCAAGTATTTGTGTCCCTGTCACCCACATGTGACACTTAGATTGAGTTTCAGGGTTCTGGTTTTGGCCTGGCCCAGACCAAGACCAAGCTGTTTCAGGCATTTAGAGAGTGAACTAGAAGATGGAAGATCTCTATCTCTCTTTTTTTCTCTCTCAGCCTTTCAAATAAAATTAAAATGTATGTACAAATATGCAAACCCTTTGATCCACAATTCCTATTTGAGGAATCCACATGGGAGTAAACTCAACATGTGCATAAAAGTAGGAGGTTCAATAAAGCCTAGTTTTCCCACTCCTGGGAATTTATCTCAAGGAAATTAAATTAGCATATGAAAGAGTTATCTGTGCCCCCATGTTTATTGTAGCTCAATTCACAATAGCTAAGACAAGGAATTGACCCAAATGCCATCAACTGAAGACTGGATAAAGAAATTATGGAATATGTACACTATGGAATACTACACAGTGGTAAAAAAAAAATGTAATCTGGTAATTTACAACAAAATGGATGTATATGGAAAACATCATACTTAGTGAACTAAGTCCCAAAGGGACAAATACCACATGTTCTCCTTGACCTGTGATAACTAATAGAGCACCTAAAAGACAATCTGTAGAAGTGAAATTGATACTTTGAGAAGCAATAACTTGAACAGCCCTTGTCTTGACTGTTGAGGGATAGTTTTTTTTTACATATATACTATTTGTTGAACTATTTACTTAACATACAGTGTGTATAAAGTCAACTGAAAATAGATCTCAGTAAAAAATAAAAGTGGGAATAGAAGGAAGGAAGAAGAGGAGTGGGAGTATGGATGGGAGGGCGGGCACAGTGGGAAGAATCACACGTTCCTAAAGTTGTAATTATGAAGTGTATGAAGTTTGTAACTGTAAAGCTGTATAGTTCTGTATATATTCCTTTGGACTTACTTCTAAGGATACAGTTTAAAAACTTGCCATGGCACCCCAAATCCCTTTAGGCTGGATGGTAAAAATACCATCTTAGGTGTTAAAGTAATCTAATGGATAGGATTAAGTATCTGATAATAGTAACAGAATTTAAAATGAGTGGATGCTCTAACATGGGAAGCACAGCAAACTTATAGAATGACAATCACTTTAAATAGCACTCTGACCTCAGAATCAGTCCTTAAGGCATTCTAGTCTGGCTGAAAAGCCCATGAGAGCATTTCATGCATAGAAAGCCAAGACACTGTGGCAAAAAATGCCTTACATGAAGGACCTCTGTGGGTGAGGTCCCAGTGGAAAGAAGTGGTCATCAAAGAAGGAGGTATTTTTCTCTGAAGGGGGAGGGAACTTTGCTTATGGCCTTGTCTAAATACTGACAGAGTTTGTGGATTCAAAAAGCTTTCATAGCTTAGGCAGCTCATGTCAAGAGCCTCGGGTGATCACCAACGTCACACATAAGAGTGTTAATTGTTAAATTAACAACAGGAGTCACTGTGCACTAACTACCCCTGCAAGACTTCTGTCCTCAAAGAGTTGTATTATAATTATGTCTAAGTGCTTACAAAAGATGTGTCATTCTTGGGTGCTTCTTTAAAGTTAATTAAGTTTCTAAAATAAAAAAAAAGAAGTGAAATTAACTTCAAGATGCAATGACTTTGAACAGCCCTTGTCTCGACTGTTGAGGAACAGTTTTTTAGTTGTAGTTGTTTTCATGCAAATTGTTGGACTCTATTTAGTATAGAGTTGTTCTTCTGTGTATAAAGTTAATCAAAATTGGATCTAGGTGGAGAATAGGGATGGGAAAGGGAGGAGGAGGAAGGGTGGGAGAGTGGGTGAAAGGTCAGGTATGGTGGGAAGAATCATTAGATTCCTAAAGTTGTACTTATGAAATGCATGAAGTTTGTATTCCTTAAATAAAAGGTTTCTTTGAGGGGAAAATCAATTAAAAATAAAGCATGGTTTGTTATTGAACAAAATGGAGAAAACAAATGTCCATTAATAAAGAAATGGTAAATAAATGAGAATGCATGCATATTATGAATCATTGAGACAGCATTGTTTTAAATGAGGTAGACCTCTCACTCATTTCAAAAAGCTTCTGAGTCTCATTAAGTAGAAGAGCAAGTTGCAAGCTCCCCTTTTCTCTCTTTGGTGTGTGCATGCACACATCCATGTGTATATGTATGTGAAGTAGACTTACTGAAAAGAGCCTCGAACTGGACACAAAGGAAGGGGCATTATAGCAATTCAAACAATGTCAGGCCCAATATGTTATTCTTCTTTGCATTAAAGCATCCCACAAGGATCTGTTTACCAACTGCTTTATCTCCTATCATACTGTAGCCTCTTGCCTACTCAGTGGTTTAGCTGTCTTTCCATTTTGTTTAAAAAAAGTGGATGTACTTACATATGTTATAGTGAAATTCAATTGTCTTTTTTTCCTTGTCTTTGTCATTTACTTTTCTGTTTTTGTAAATAATTGATTGTGATCCTACTTTCTCCTTAGATTCATTCAGCCCATGACAGTGGCTGGGAATATTCAATATGGCTGAATAAGTGGATGGATAAATGAGCAAACACAGGCCCCCATTTTGTCTTAGCTGCCAGAATCTCCCCAGGTGTTAGCTGAAGGTAGGTTTTACACCTCAGCAAAGAGAATGAGAAGGAGGTCTTTGTATTCTAATAACAAATTATGAAAGACAGAAAATAATTTTAGCATGGGATTGTGTTGGTTACACACCTTCAGTAAAATATTCATTGAATGAATAATAAATCTCTGGTGCAAGAATTGATATGAAGGCAGTATTTAGAGAGGATAGGCCTTTGCTGAACCTTATAAACAATTATTTGAACAGTTCAGGAAGATACATAAGAGAAAGTTGAAAAACTACTAGCAATCCACCACTTTTACTCCCACCTTTCTTATTTTTTTTTACTTAACTAATGTGCAAATACATTCATGTTTTAGATTCAAAACATGGAGTTTTTTTTTAATCAACAAAAGCTAAACAGCTCTTACTGCTCCTATTCCCACTCTCTTTCCAGAGGAACCTTCCAGTTGGCTGGGCAGCTTTTCCAACACCCTTCCCTCTATGCATTTTACAGTTTTGTATGAACACACACTCATATTTTTGTTTTCATTGGCCTGATCTACAAGGGGAAGATGTCCCCAAGGAAATGACTAAGTGGAGATCCCACATCTGAACCTTATTGTTGGAAGATCACAGTTGGGCAACTAGTGTTGTTTAAGTAACTCCTGAAATTCGTATATCTAGGACTCATGCAAAATGAAGGTGAATGTATATATGATTTCCTTCTACCCTGTTGGAAAATTGGTATTGCTACCTTCATCCTTGGCCTTTTGCATGCTTAAAAAAGATTATTTCATGGTGGATAGAAATATGTAAGTGAAATAGAAATTGAGATTGATTGAGAGGCCTAGAGTTGGCAATAGAGGAAACAAAGAATAAGAGAAATTTGGAAGAAGGGAAATAGGAGCCCAGTTAGGCGACTAGTAACCAGGGGAAAGAAGTAGCAGCTGAGGGTTGATATATAAAACAGTAGGCAGAATATGATGGATATTTAGCAGGTAAGGCAAAGAGGACTTGGTGAAAAATGAGGTAGGGAAAGGATATGTTGAGGTTAAAGCCCAGAGTCCTTGGTGACCAAATGAATGGTGGTGACTTTCACCAAACACAGGGCACTGGTAGAGAAGCACTGGGGCTGGAAGACAGGCATTGGACCTCTTGACAGTCTTCAATATGTCATAATCGAATGGTCTATAAAATACCCAACTAGAGATGCTAAGTAGGAGCTCATAAGAGCCGTGTAGGCTGGAAATACAAGCACAGGCATCACTGATGTTTAGACATGTGGCTGATGTCAAGTGGAACAGACAGGTGCCAAATAGAAACAGAAATGAGTGGTGGTCAATGACAAAATTACCCAGTTAGAACAGGACCAGATCTGGTAACCACAAAGTCCATGGAGACAAGGCCCAGCTGCCCTCTAGTGGAATTCAAGCCATTTGAACAGCCACAATCAGAAAGACATAGAGCTGATTTTCAGGTTTTTGAGCAGGAACACTGCAGGCTCACAGAGGAGGAAACATTACCTCTAGGCAGGACACTTACCTCCCTCCAGAAGGCTCTCAATAAAATGAGGTGTCTCTAATAATGGATTTTTTTCAAAATACAGCTAATTATTATTAGTCATTTTGAAATATACATCCACAATCCCTTTTCTATAATTCAAACTTCTAAAACTTTCCAAAAAAAAAAAAAAACCCACAAAATTCTTTTCTTCCTAAACCCAGTTAATGGGAAAACTTTACTTGACATGAACTCATTTGGAGGCAAAATCTGACCTGAGTTTCCATGATGCTCTTGTATTCTTCATGTATCCCCCTAACTGGGAACACCACACATTTCATTACAAAAACTTGACTGACCAGATGAAGGTGTTATACAATATGATAGATGTACTTATTGCATTTTTAAAACTCTAAAGTCTCTTACAAATATCTCAAATCTAACAATGCTAAGTCTCAAGTGTATGAGGTTTTCAGCTCAAAAACTGGGCAGATAATCAGCAGCAGAATATACCCTATCATTTTAATTTTTAATCATAAGAATGTTCAAAAAGGGAACATATCCCTGCATCATGTAAACAAATGAACAACATTCAGACTCCAGTAATCTAAAACTGAACAGCACAGCAATAAGGAAATCTCAGCATACAGCATAAGCAGATTCTAAGCAGAAGCCGTTCAATGAACAGCCACTGCCCTGATGTGTGTGTGTGTGTGTGTGTTTTATGTGTGTTTGCATGTACACACCTGCATGTACATCATGCCTATGAATCAGGAGACACAGACTGTAGGTGCCTCCACTCTCCCGGAGCTACAAGCAAAGGCAGGGGCTCTCCCTGCTGTGGTGCCTCCAGGAAGCACACAATGCAGTGGACTTAGTAAGACCTGAAATCCTGTATCTACTTCTCTTCTTCACACATATCTTAAAAAATTGGGATCATAAAATCGAAATGAAGATTCTATATAATATTTTTCCCTTTAAAAAGTACATATAAATAGTAATAAGCATTTTCCACTAAAACCATGCCAAGAACAAAATACTCTGTGCTCTGAAAGGGCCCTCACTACTTATTATGGAAAAAATCTATGATAGTCTCATTCCTTGTGCTCTTCCGATAGTTTCATGGCCCAAGGCCAGAAGCAAGTCAAGACAGAAATAGTGTCAAAAATTTTTATTTTATCTATGTCTTCTAAAAGCAGAAAAAAGTGCAGGATTCTTTCTCACAAAAAGTAATTTTTTAATATAATTTAGAATTAGAGACTTTTATGTGATGTTGATTCATTAATTAACCACATACTTATTGTGCAGCTACCTAGGCACTAAGCATTGTCTTCAATAGGATGCAACGCAAAGTCCTCCTAAGTTGTGTGGAGAGTGAAGAAGCCAGATGGCATTACCCCCACCTTACAGCTACAGAAATAAGATTGAGAAGGATCTATATGTCCATATAAAGGAAGTAGGAGTGTATGTTGCCTCCAAGCCCTGTGCTCTAAGTCTGTATCTACTAACCCATGGTGCTCACAGCAATGCACTCCCAAAGGCCAAAGCAGACATCAGAGAAGGCCCAGAAAAGTTGCAAATACGAGCAAATGAGAAAGTCCCAGAACCAGCCAGAACACACACAGCCATGTTCCAGAGTGAAAGGAACAACACGATGGACCCAAACAAAGAAGCCAAAGGGGAGGGTTTGGGGGAAGGATTGTGATCCCATAGCCAGACACACCAAATCCAAATCTGGATTATTTTTAAATCCGCTCCTAGGATGGAGAGGGTGGTAATATTCATTTGTGGTGAGTATATTTATTATGATTTTCCTCCAGGGTTTGCCTTAAGATGAACATTTGAGAAGAGTCTTCTACTGAAAAATAGGAAGTAATCCCAAGAACAACACACCTTGATTTTTCACAGAGTCCCTTTTTCCTTGCCAAGAATCTCAGAGCACTTTGGAGGGCACCCGATTTCCAACGAGTAGTAGCTGGATAGGAGGCGCTTCCAGAGCCTCTTGGAATTTCCTGAAGGAAGATAAAGGCGGCGAAGGGGTCATCAAAGGCCAGACACACTGTGTAAAGTCTGTATTCCTGCATATTTTGCAGACAGGTATGGGAAGAGCTAGAGATGTTACAGTTCTGTAAGCTTTTGGCTCCCAGGGGATTGTGATGGGCCAAAAATTCAGGTAAACAAAATACCAGCTGAAAACTCCTCTACAAGAATGCTTTGGAATATCACACCTGGATTTTGGCTCCATGCCACCACAAACAGAGTATGTGGGCTTACTGGCATTGAAACAAGAATATCCGTGGGAGAAATCAGGGGAGTCGATGGCTTAGGGGCCTGATAATGGGCTATGTTTTGCCTCTTATCTTCTGGCTCATAGTCAGCCCAGGTGGAAAGTGACTAAAAATGGCTACCTCACTGTGGCCTCTGGGCTTGGTCCTTTCTACCTGGTAAACAAGGATCTACCTCCATCAAACAAAAGACCCAAAAGAGAAACTTGGAGCAACTGTCTAACAGATCTGCCAAGAACTCAATGGGCCATAAAAGAAAAGAAAAGAAAATAGTAATAGTAATAGTAATAAACCAAGAGAAAAAAGAAAGAAAAACTGGGGAGGTGGGGGATAGTGGGGGATTAGGCCTCCTTGCCTTAACAGGTGGCTGGGAGCTGGCACAAAAGCTGCTCTTGGGGAAAGCCCGTGTGGGTCTTGAAGAAGGGCTTTTGTAAGGAAGCAGTCAGTCGGGGCCTGAGAAAGCCAGTTACTCAGTTACAACACAGAGGGCAGTCTCAGCCTCATGTCACTCTCAGACAGGAGAGGACACAGTGCTAGCGTTAATTGAATACCTCACCAGTGCATTAATGGTGGACGTCCTCTCATCACATGTCCATTAACCTGTCCTTCGTTTCCAGCCTCCGGGGCCACAACCCGCTTTTCAGATCAGCATTTCTCAGCCTCCATGCTGTTGCTGTTTTGAACAGGATGATTCTTGGTGGCTGCACTGTGCGCTGTTGGACAGCATGCCTGGCCTACCCACTAGATGAGAGTAGCAACCTCCATCTCCCCAGACCTCAGAACAACCCAAAATATCTCCAGAAATTGCCAAATAGCCCTGAGGGACAAAAGCACCCCCAGTTAAGCATCGCTGTCTGAGGAGAGACCAACTGGGATGCTTGAAAGAGCATGAACCCTGAGGCCAGCAGTGGCCTGTGTTTGGTGAAAGTTACCACCATTCATTTGGTCACCCAGGACTCTGGGCTTTAACCTCGACATATCCTTTCCCTACCTGAGGCCAGCAGACCTGGGTGTAGGTCCTAATCTCATCTCCTGTCTTCACAACTTGGGAAGTTATTGGCCACTGAGCCTCAGTGTCCTTGTGTGTGCCCTAGGATTAGAGGAGAAACATCTTGGCACATGGAGGGTATCCAATTTCCAGTGTCCTTCTCTCCTGCTCTCCACAACCGTCTCAGCTTGGAGACCGTTTCACATCATTCTCTATCATTTTATTATTCTCTCTCCCACTCCTACTCTTCATCAAATTCCTGAATTCTTCTCTGATATGTCCTTATGGCATAAACTCTGAATTGAAATCAAAGGAGGTGGGCTTATGCCTCAACTTTGTGCTTACTTGCTACATGAACTTGAACGAGTTATTTAATTTTTTTTGATTCTCGTTAAATCAGTGTCACTATCTTGGTATCCACAAAATTGTATGCTTAGATGCCTGACCTGGCCCACTGTTCTTTGTGAGCCATGGGCCATATGGGATTGCAGACTCATTTTTCTTCACTCAACCAAGTTGGTATCTTACTAAAGTGATTCTCAAGCATGCCTGTGCATTAAGACGCTTTATGAAGAGCTTCAAAACAAAACACAGAGGCTCAAGGCATCACCAGCGAGTGGGAGGTCCAGCGTGGGGCTCAAGCAGCTGTCTTTTTTTTTTTTTTTTTAACTTCTTAGCTGATGCTTATACAGGATTGGGATTGAGATCTACAGTCCCAGACTCTCCAATCTTTAGTGCACCTGCTCACTGTCTCTAACTCATGACTAACTGAGCTCCCTCCCACATCCAAAGCAGTGGCCAAATTATTGCCTCTACTTGGATTGCTCCTCCAGATTTTCTCAGCCAGTCCATGGTTTTTGTTTTTGTTTTTTGTTTTTTTCCTTTTTCAAAATTAACTCCTCTTAGCAAGCCTTCCCACTTTCCTCTGGTACTAGGATTTGCTCATCCAAGAAAATTCTTAGGACATGTATGATACATTGTACTTAGAAATCAAAATTTATTTTAAAAAAATCAGCAATTATACAGTATTATACTTGGGATAAAAATCTGGAAGAACTTCTTCCAACATCATCACAAATCAGAACATTATTTTTTTTTAACTCTTCACTTTCAAGTACTGTCAAAGACAGTGTCTGAGCCATGTAAGAAGGACCATGTTATGACAATAAGTCTGATCTGATTTCATCATCATTAAAAAAAATCATCTATTATTTTTCACTTTATGTTTCTGTGTGGGAGCAAACTGTTGAAATCCTTACTTAATGTATACTAAGCTGATCTTCTGTATATTAAGATAATCGAAAATGAATCTTGATGTGAATGGAAGGGGAGAGGGAGTGGGAAAGGGGAGGGTTGTGGGTGGGAGGGACGGTATGGGGGGGAAGCCATTGTAATCCATTATTCGTACTTTGGAAACTTATATTCATTAAATAAATAAAAAAATAAAAAGAAAAAAAAAGAAAAAAAAAAAAGAAGGACCATGTTAGGCTGGCGCCATGGCTCACTAGGTTAAGTCTCTGACATTCTTACTAATCTTACTATAATACTCCTCAATCTAAACTATGCATTGAAATCATGTGGTGTGGCCGGCGCCATGGCTCACTTGGTTAATCCTCCGCCTGCGGCGCCGGCATCCCATATGATCACTGGGTTCTAGTCCCGGTTGCTCCTCTTCCAGTCCCACTCTCTGCTGTGGCCTGGGAGGCAGTGGAGGATGGCCCAAGTGCTTGGGCCCCTGTACCCACATGGGAGACTAGGAGGAGGCACCTGGCTCCTGGCTTTGGATGGATGTAACTCCTGCCGTTGTGGCCATTGGAAGGAAGGAAGACCTCTCTCTCTTTCTCTCTCTCTCACTGTCTGTAACTCTGTCAAATATAAATATATATATATGTGTGTGTGTGTGTGTGTGTGTGTGTATATAAGGACCATGTTATTAAAGTCACCAAAACAAAAATTCTACAGTTCATCTTCACCAATACACCTTGCTCACCACTTGGCTCTAATTATCTTTTAGACTCTTCCAAATATCAAATCCCCCATTAAAGGATGATTTATTATTCTGGACAATATTCAAAAATTGTACCACATGCTCTAAACACAATTTCAAAATGGTTTTGAGCAACAGCAATATTATTAGAATAAGTATGTTAGTTTTCAAAGTTGATTACTTGGGTGGAAACATTCATTTAAATAAACAAATTATGACACATTTGCTTTGTAAAAAGTTCTCACTATGAGTCACAACATCTTAACACTTTTAAGTTTAATTACTATTACCAGTTTGAAAGCTGTTTGATTCGCGCTGAGGTTCTCAATGAGGAGACATTTGGCAATGTCTGGAAACACTCTCATTATTACAACGTGGAGGGTGTGGGGTGCTTCTGACATCAAGAGAGTCCAGGATGTTACCAGTCAACATCCTCCAGCGCACAAGACAGCCTCCCTCACTTTTCCCAAGCAAGAATGGCTCAGCCAAAAATGCAATAGTGCCACTGCGGAAAACACGGCATTAGATGTCTCCATGGTTCTGGGACGCTTTCTTATATATTTTGATCCACCTCTCTGTCTTAAGTTGAAATTTATTCTTCATCATATGTGATATAGGCAACAGGAGAAGTACTATGTAACTCCCTAGGATTTTTCCCCCTGGTGATTGGACATTCCTATTAATCAGGAGTCATTTCCTCAAGAAAGTGTGACTGACAACAGTATGATATTGTGATTGGGGGTGTGGACTCCGGAGCCAGCCTGCCTGGGTAGAAATCTCAGCTCTGTCATTTACTAGCTATATGACTTGGGGCGATTTACTTAGCTTCCTTATACTCTCATTTCTTCATCTGCAAAATGAGAATAAAACTCTCTCTCTTCTCATATCATTTTTGTGAAGGTAAAATAAATTTTTAAGTATTTAGTGTCTGGCATGTAAGAGGTGCTCAATAACTTAGCTATCAATATTATATTTATTACTATTATTATTAAGTAAACATCACTGCAAAAATTACAATGCTAAACATTTTCAGAGTGTAAACCAAAGTAAAGTGATTAGCATTGGCAGGGCATTATAGCAATGGCCCTCAGTCTGTGGACATTAGAATCACTCAGTGCAGGGTTAACGTTGTGGTGCCGTGAGTTAAGCTAGCATCCCACATAATTCCAGGCTTCTCCATGTCCCATCTAGCACCTGCTAATGTACCTGGGGGAAAGCAGCAGAAGATGGCCCAAGTGCCTGGGCCCCTGCCACCCTCGCGGAGACCTGGGTGGAGTTCCTTAGCTCCTGGCTTCAGCCTGGCCCAGCCACAGCCATTGCAGCCATTCAGGGAGTGAAGAAGCAGATAGGAGATCTCTCTCTCTCTCTCTCTCTCTCTCTCTCTTTCTCTCAGTAAACAAGCAGGGGATAGAAGATCTCTCTATATATCTCTATCCCTCTCTCCCTCCCTCTCTCTGTTATTCTGCCTCTCAAATAAAATAAATAAATCTTTTTAAAAAAGAATCACACAGGGAGTTTTCAAAAACATGAACAAACACCATCCAAGCTACACTTTAGACTAATTACATCAGATTTCCCTGGGAGGGGACCCAGGTATTTCTACTGTCTTCAAACCCACCACATGAATTTTTTTATATTTGACAGACAGAGTTAGACAGTGAGAGAGAGACAGAGAGAAAGGTCTTCCTTCCGTTGGTTCACCCCCCAAATGGCCGCTACGGCCGGCGCGCTGTGCTGATCTGAAGCCAGGAGCCAGGTGCTTCCTCCTGGTCTCCCATGGGGTGCAGGGCCCAAGCACTTGGGCCATCCTCCACTGCCTTCCGGGCCACAGCAGAGAGTTGGACCGGAAGAGGAATAACCGGGACTAGAACTTGGTGCCCATATGGGATGCTGGTGCCACAGGCGGAGGATTAACCAAGTGAGCCATGGCGCCGGCCACACCACATGATTTCAATGCATAGTTTAGATTGAGGAGTATTATAGTAAGATTAGTAAGAATGTCAGATAAGAAGGGGGCATATTAAGAAAAGAAACAAATGCTTGTGAAGGAAGTAAAAGAAGAAGAATCTTTGAATTAATGAATAAGTTTAGATTAAGAAATAAGAATACAAAAGTTCCTACTTTTTTAAAGAATTTACAACCCCTTTACCAATATAATATACAAAGTACCATGGGAACAGGGAGGAAAAGGCCAGGGTCAGCTTGTGGTAGTAGCGTGGACCACTGCCAGGCCAACACCCAATATGGGTGAGAGTTTGAGTCCCAGCTGCTCCACTTGTGATCCATCTCCCTGCTAATGACCCTGGGAAAACAATAGAAGATGACCCACATGTTTGGGCCCCTATACCCACGTGGGAGACCCAGAAGAAGTTCCTGGCTCCTGGCTTTGGCCTGGCCCAGCCATGGCTGTTGTGGCCATTTGGGGAGTGAACCAGCAAATGGAAGATATCTCTCTGTCTCTCCCTCTCTCTGTAACTCTTTAAAATACATAAATAAATAAATTGTTAGAAAAAAAAAAGTAGCGACAATGCCAAAAATCCCAACAGAAATCTGAATACTATAGACGTGTATGTTGATGTCTTTCTTTTTTTTTTTTTTTTTCTTTAATTTTGCCTTCCACTCAAACTTCAAAGCTAACCACTAAAACAAGTGTTTCCACATACTGGAAGAAGTTTTCAGTATGTACATTTGCCTCTCCAAAGGCCTATTAAACAGATCAAATCCTAACTGCAAGAGCAAAGCTACCGCCACTCACTCCGACCCGGCATAAGCCTCAATATCTTGTTTTATTTTTCTTTGTGCATCCTATTATGGACCTGTATAACAATGCAAGACCACCACACAGGGCGGAGAGGAGCTTCAATTGTAACAGCTGTGGTCTCAATGCAGGAACCTCAGCCCACTGTGAAATTCTCCATAGCTCTGGATCACAATTAGAGCAACACCTGTGCAAAACAGGTTTTTTCTGATCCCCTAGAAAGCCCTCTATTTTATGCAAGCCCAAATTGTGTTTGTTGTTCTTAAGCCATTTCTCTGCCTCGGAATTTGGACAATCACTCAACTGCTCCATTTCATCCCTCTAAAGCAATCCAGAGAGTTCATGGGAGATACATCAATGAGTCAGTTCATTCCTGCCTCACCCGACCCTTCCCTGTGTGACTCCCTGGGCAAGATAACTTTTACAGGATGAAAAAGAATATCCTTGGTCTCTGCTGCATAAAGGCTTTTTATGAAGTCAAATCTTCCATGGTGTTGATGGCACAGGGGAAAACTGGGTGGGGGAGGATGTGATTCCTCCATTTCTGCAGGACCTAGTCCACGAGTGAAAGAGGCAGAACTGCATGCCCCAAAGGAAATGGTTACCAAATTGAGGCGATCAGTTACGCTAAAAAATTTCTGTGGTTTCTGTTTGAAAAGGGTCAGAAGAAAGTCATTCTTGGACACTACTGAAAACGTGATTAAGACAACTCTTCAGAGGCCCACAATAGGGACAGGAAATGTCAGAATCAAATTTTCAGGCTCAATTATTCATCTAATAAATAAATTTTGAAGATGGGTTTGTCTTATGAAAGTTGAGAAGTACAGTGTTTAGCAATTATGCAAACCCTGAAGACTTGGCTCCTTGAAACCATTTCTGTTGGTCTTGGAATGTTCTCTGCATCCAAGTAGCTGACAAAGTTTTTTATTATTATTATTATTAATAACACAAGACTTTAAGAAAGGTATGAGATCTTTGAGTGAGTAAAGAGACTCTGGCTTAATTCCATTTTTCCAGTCTTACTACGGACCCATGGCTGCTGATTTTCTACTTAAGTTTTGCGCTTGTGTCTTTTCTACTACTAATAATTCATCATTCAATTCAGGATGAATTTGAAATCTGGATATTGAATCTGTTAAGAAGTCTTACAGAAATATTTGCACAAAGGAAAATCAGTTGAAATCTTAGTAGGTGATAATTGTAATAAGTGTCCTCCTGGTATGCCTGGCCCCTGGAGGTGTAGCTACCCAATAGCTCTGTGCTGTTTCACATCCATCGCAATGTATTACAGTATGCATGCATCCTATGGAAACTTATAATCAGGTTTCTTTTGCTCTCATGGTCCTCATTGTTCAATGATCTAACACGATGATATGTGAAGCCTTGAAAAAAACACCTGCCCTCCAGGGGCTTACATTTTTAGTCAGTAGAACATGCTGGCAGTAGCTGACAATAAGTGGATTTAAATAAATTGCTTACTACGTGCTTAGTATCGTGCTAGATATCCACAGAGGTTTCAAAGGTATAAAACATGCGTCATCCTCACAGATGACACAATGGAGTTTCAGAGACAAGACAAATGCTTGGGGCTGGCACTGTGGCATAGCGGGTAAAGCCACTGCCTGCAGTGCCAGCATTCCATATGTGTGCATGTTTGAGTCCTGGCTGCTCCACTTCCGATCCAGCTCTTTGCTATGGCCTGGGAAAGCAGTAGAAGATGGCCCAAGTCCTTGGGCCCCTGTACCTGTGTGGGAGACCTGGAAGAAGCTCCTGGCTCCTGGCTTTAGATTAGAGCAGCTCCAGCCATTGGGGCCATCCAGGAAGTGAACCAGCAGATGGGAGATCTCTCTCTCTCTCTCTCTCTCTCTCTCTCTCTCAATATGCCTCTGACTCTCTGTAACTCTACCTTCCAAATAAATAAATAAATATTTATAAAATAAAATAACAAACAAAAGAGAAATGCTAGCAAGGAGATCCACAGAGATCAGAAGGATCAGAGAAAAGTTGAAGAGGAGGTACGCCTTTAGCAAGACTTTGGAGAATTGATAACATTTGGGTGGAAGGAAGGTATTTAAGTAGAAGGCTAAGGTAACCAAAGATATGAAGGCAAAAATGAGTATGGCAGACATGTGGGACTCCAAGGAGATGCCCCCTCTTCAATTTTCTTTTGGTCATATTAGATCTATCTGATGGGCACAAGATCCAAATTGAGAGAATTGTGGTTCATCAGTGTGGACTCCCTACGGAAACAGAAAGACAAGGGAGCCTTTGAGTGAGGGAATATTGATAGTTCAGAGGACTGAAATGTCTGTGTCTGTCTGGAAGGGAAAAAATAGAAGAATCATGATTATAAAGCAGTGTATAATGAGCTACCATGGGAACATATAGTCCAGGAGCCAGGAAGATTCCCAGGAAGACATGTCTCCTTTCATTCAGCAAGGTGTTCACACACACACACACACACACACACCCCCATCACGTGGACCTGGTTAAATTTGATTGCCAATTATACAGAGTGTAAGAGTGAAGAATACTCCAGATGATATCTAAGTTTCTCAATATTCAATCTGGTCCTGTACACTCCCTTCCATATGCTTCCATCATTGTATACTAAGCCCATTCATTGGCTTCCACCAAAATCCATTCATGCTTAAACACTTCTTGAATTCAGTACTTTGGTTATAAATTGGGACACGTCATGCATACAAGTTGCATTTTAGAATACATGACCTTCCATCATTCAGGTAGATCCACCAGCTCTTGTCTCTCCTTTCCTTTTTTCCAAGAACGAACACATTCTTTGCTTGTCCAGCACAAAATAATTCCATCCACATCCTTGAACTCTGATTCTGTACCTCCAAGCACTTATCTGAACAGATCATTCACCATCTATTTGAATTCTAGTGAATGCAATTTTCTCCATTTTGTTATAGAATAGAATGATGATTACCAGGACTAATGAGAAGTGGAAATGGAAAAATGATAGTTAAAGGGTGTAAAATTGGCACAGTGGGTTAAGCCATTGTCTGCAGTTCCCGCATCCCTTATGGGCATCAGCAGTGCGAGTCTCGGGTCCTCTGCTTCCAATCCAACTCTCTGATAATGGCCTGAGAAGGCAGTGGAAGATAAACCAAATCCTTGGGCCCCTGAACCCATGTGGAAGACCCACAGAAAGCTCCTAGCTTCAGCCTGGCATTGCACTTGCAATTGCAGCCATTTGGGGACTAAACCAGTAGATGGAAGATCCCTCTTTCTGTCTCTCCTCTCTCTCCCTGTGACTCTTTCAAATAAATAAATATTTAAAAATTAAAATAAAGGGTATAAAATTTCAGTTATGTTAGATAAATACATTCTGGAGATCTACTATACAGCACAGACCAACAATTAACAATACTCTATTATATACGTACTTAAAGTTTGCTAAGAGGATAGATCTCATGTTACCTGTTCTTATCAGAATACAACTAATAATAATGATAAAGGGGAGAAACCTTAGGAGGTGATTAAAATGGTTATTGCCTTGGCAGTGGTGATACTTTCACAGTTGTATAATTATATGCAAATCATTGAGCTGTAGACCATAAATTTGTACAGGTGTTCAATCATACTGCAATACAGTGGGTTTTGTAAAAACTCTTCCTGTGTACAGGTGAAAAGGGGAATAAGTGTATCACAGCTTCCAGCATATTCTCCTCACTACACACACACACACACACACACACACACTCACGGAAAGGTTTAGGAGATCAGACAAAGCACACTGATGATTTGCAGTAGTTCCCCTCACACCATTGCTTCTCTTCCCTCCACAGCCCTGACTTACTCTTATCCTAATGCCTCAGAGAAAGGCATTCTCTAAAAAGCCTCTCAGAATCCTCTTCTGGCTCTTTCACTTCATTCATTTGAGAGGTTGCTCCTACTCAGACCAACCATGCAAGGTCCACTCTAGCAGCAGAGGTCTCCAAAGATCCTAGAGAGAGGAACTTCTGTGAATCAACCACTATTGTTGGCTTTTTTTCCTTAAGATTTATTTATTTGTTTATTTGAAAGGAAGAGAGAGGGGCAAGCACTGTGGCACAGTGGGTCAAGCTGCCTCCTGCAGCACCAGAATCCCATATGGGCATCAGATCTAGTCTCAGCTGTTCCATTTCTGAACCAGCTCCCTGCTGGTGTGCCTAGGAAAGCAGTGGAAGATGGTCCAAGTGGTTGGACCCCTGTACCCACATGGGAGATCCAGAAGAAGCTCCTGGCTTTGTTCTGGACCCTCCCAGGCCATTGCAAGCCATTAAGGGAGTGAGCCAGTGGATGGAAGATCTCTCTCTCTCTCTCTCTCTTTCTCTCTCTCTAACTCTGCCTATCAAATAAATAAAAGAAATCTTAAAATATATATAGTTAAAAGCATAACAAATTTGTTTAAGAAAGAAAGAAGAAAAGAAAGGAGAGAGAGATCATCAAAATGGCTGCAATAATTGGGCCAAAGCCTGGAGCCTTGAACTCCACTCAGGTCTCTTGTATGGATGGCAGGGGCCCAAGTACTTGGGCCATCCTCCACTGCTTTCCCAGACACATTAGCAGGGAGCTGGATAGGAAGTGGAGCAGACAGGACTCGCACCAGTGCTCATGGATGCCAGCATCACAAATGGTGGCTTAACCCAATGCACCACAATGCTGGCCCCCAGCACTACAGTTAATATGGTCAAAGGCACTAAGATTTGAGAGTCCTAGGAAGTAGGTGGAGCTTCCAGCTCCACCATGTTCCACATTTTCTTCACCTAAGAGTGAGAGACCTCCCTGGATCTCTGAATCCTGTCGGGGGGAGGGATGGTGTAGACACCTTGCCTTTGGCAAGCTGCTCCCTCCAGGCCCTTGCCCACACATGAGAAAGGGGTAGAGTTACAAAGCACCGTTGCTCAAGGTGCTGCAGCAGGTCACCTCTCTACCCATTTTCTCATTTCTTGGCATTGATTTCTAGAAAAGCAAGGGTTTTCCATGCTAGTAGAAGTCTGTCAAAAAACTTTTTCTTCCACTGAAAACCACACTATAAGGTGGTTCTCAACTCAAAGTTGATGAAGCAGGAAGTCTGATGAATGTTCTTCCATCACATACATTGACAGGAGCTACCACCAGTCTTATGTGTGAGGTAGCATATTCCTGGCTTCTTCTGAAACAACTAATATCAAACAACATATTTTCATTCTAAGGCTATCTTCTCTACCTCTAAGCAATTTCCAAAACTTCATTCTAAATTTAAATGGAATTTCCAAAGTCATCATGATTCATGGCAGATCCCACAGACCCCTAATCTCCCTGCTTGATGCACCCTGCAGTTTAAAAGTCATGATGATGCCATATTCTTGGTTCACTTTGCCCCTTGATTTGACAGATACCGGACAGAACACCAAAATTAAATGCAGATGTCAGATGGGAACTCAGGAATCTGTTTGAATTAGGACAATCCCCAATTCTCCAGGACTGTGAAAGGCAGTGCTCTGTGATTCCTGCCAGTGCACAGGCCTGGCTTCCTTAGGCTTCTGCTCTGCACTCCCACACATCAGTCCAAGAAGGACGCTGAGTCTGCTCACTGACTTCTACAAAAATCTACACACATCCAAACACATTTTGAGTTGAGAACCTTTAGGAAGACTTAGAACTGTTTCACAGGGAAGGATCACACCCCACTTTTCTCCATTTTTCTTCTTTCTCTTTCTCACTCCACCCCCAAACTACCATTGCTTTGCTATCCACAAAACAGTCCTGTGCTCAGTCAGAATCCCTAGCTCAGAGAAGAAAGCCAGTTCAGTATTGAACCTATTCTGTTAGAGATGACTATGGATCAACCAGTTTGGGGTGTCCAGCTACCAATCAAACATCAACTGAAAAACATTCTCTCTCTCTCTCTCTTTAGATTTATTTACTTAGTTAAGAGGCATAGTTATAGATAGAGAGAGGGAGATACAGAGAGAGAAAGATCTTCCATCCACTGGTTCACTCCCCAAATGCCACAATAGCTAGAGCTCGGCCGATGCAAAGCCAGGAGCCAAAAGTTTCTTCTGGTTCTCCCATGCTAGTGAAGGGGCCCAAGCACTCAGGCCATCTTCGACTGCTTTCCCAGGATATCATCAAGGAGCTGCATCAGAAGTGGAGCAGGGGCTGGCGCTCCACTAGAGGGTAAAGCTGTCACCTGCAGTGCGGCATCTCCTGTGGGCACTGGTTCTAGTTCTAGCTGCTCCACTTCTGATCCAGCTCTCTGCTATGGCCTGGGAAAGCAGTGGAAGATAGCCACAAATCGTTGGGCCCCTGCACCAGCATCAGGGACCTGGAAGAAGCTCCCAGCTCCTGGCTTCAGATCAGCGCAGCTCTGGCTGTTGCAGCCATCTGGGAAGTGAATCAGCAGATGGAAGACCTCTCTCTCTCTGCCTCTGCCTCTGCTTCTCTGTAACTCTTTCAAAAAATTTCTTTAAATCTAAAAAAAAAAAAAAAAAAAAAAAAAAGATGTGGAGTAGCTGAGACTCAAACCAGTGCCCATATGGGATGCCAGTGCCACAGGCAGAATTTTTTTTTTAACAGATAGAGTTAGTCAGTGAGAGAGAGAGACAGAGAGAAAGGTCTTCCTTCCGTTGGTTCACCCCACAAATGGCCACTACAGCCCAGCGCTGCACCAATCCGAAGCCAGGAGCCAGGTGCTTCTTTCTGGTCTCCCATGCGGGTGCAGGGTCCAAGCACTTGGGCCATCCTCCACTGCCTTCCCGGGCCACAGCAGAGAGCTGGATTGGAAGAGGAGCAACCGGAACTAGAACCTGGCACCCATATGGAATGCCAGCGCTGCAGGCGGAGGATTGGCCAAGTGAGCCACGGCGCCGGCCCCAGCACAGACGGATTCTTAATCTACTATGCCACAGTCTCAGCCCCCAAAAAAACATTCTCAATGTCAATGAAGATCAATGCTCTCCTGTTGATTGCACCAATTTCTTGTTCACTTGATTCTTATGCCCCGAGCTTTCTCTATGCATTTTAAATATTGTCCCATTTGTTTTTGTGAATCAGTTCCATGAAGGGAACTTTTATTTCACCCACTATAGTATGAAGTCCCTACAATCAGCCATAGGACTTTTTCTTTATCTTCCTTCTCTAACTTCTGTTATCATCATGTGCTATACACTGTCAGCCAGCACTGTCAACTGTGTGACCTGCTAACTAGGGAAGAGTCCTTGTAATTGGGAATTGCTTCAGGAATTCTGGAGTTAGATATTGTAGAAACATTCGGAAGGGGGATACTGAGGTGACTTGGCTTTGGGGAAGGAAGAAACAAGAGAAAACATGCAAGAAGGGAACAAGAGAGAAAGAATATGGAAGCAGAGAACACGGGACTTTTGAAGAAGAAACAAGGACATATGTCAGGTTAGTCGGGGCAGGCTGAGCCTCTCTACTTGAAACCCATGGGGAAAAGAGTCCTGCTTCAAATATTTTTAGGTGGAATCAGCAGAGCAAAGCATAGGATTGGCAATAGAAGTTGAATTGATTAGGTTGAACTAAATCATGTTGCTAATATGCAACTGTTTTTCACCTATGGAGATAATAATGTCATATGACTCAACCATATCTAACTAACCAGGAAATTCAATTTCACAAGGGTAATGGAAAATAATTGTTGGATATATGACTCTTTTTTTTTTTGCTTAGCATTTGTAAGTTGAAAATACAAGCAAACACTAAAGTTATTACTTTAAAAAAGGCAAAAATCAATTGTTTTCACTTGCCTCTACTTCTTTTATATTTATATGCATGGATTCAAATACATGCTTTACATTAACCGTGTATGTGTGTTCTAACAAGAAATGTACTATATAATTCCTCTAACTCTCCAGCAAGAGGCTATTAGGAGGGCCAGGTAAGGTCTTTTAATTTGCATATATGTATGCTACAATATGTCCAAAGCCCATGAGAGTAGAGTGGAAAAGAGGTCACTTTGATGGGCATTCAGGCAAGGCGAAGGAATAAAATGACAAACGAGATCTGTGTCAAATTTTTTTCTTTGTCTTAAAAAATGAAAATGGAGGTGCAGTGGGGGAATGGATTTGCTAGAATTAAACATTTAAAAATCAATAGAAGAAATCTGTGATCAAATGGAAACACAATTCTTATCAGATGAAAATATTGCCCATGGATGCATAGACATCATTCTTCAACACAGCACACTAATGAACTGGGATTCTGAGCCAGTGAGTATGAAGAATAATAATACCATAACTATATATATGGCTGGCTTGAGAATTTCTGTTTTGCAATTTTACTTGCTCCAAGAAATGACAAATTGAGGTTTAACAAATACAATAATTTTTGGTCTTTGTTTATTTCTTTTTAAAGGAAAAAGAAAGAACAAAAACTTCACAGTTGGGAATAGAAAATACCTCATGGATATGGGTTTTATTGCAAGCTCTGCGTCTGAGTTAAAGATGTTAATGCTGAATTCGCCCACCAAGATCAAAACTCCTACAAAACTCTTCCAGCTGCAGCATTTATGGCTCCAGGTTTTGTTTCAGAAAGTGAGGAATATGTTCCAGGATTATGATCTTATTTCTCTTTCTTGCCTGTTGTAAGCATAACTGTAGCCTGCACTTTTAATGCTATGGAAATGTTCAGTTGGCATTGTTTTTCCCACAGCCATGGAAACACCTGCTTCCAAATTAATTTATAATCTATTTTACACCTATGGCTGCAAGCCACATTCTAGCTTTTTTTTTTAAGAATTTTGGTAAAGCATATAAGAACATTTATAATGTCTGCTTCTTCTCCTTTCTGTTCCTCATGACATAATGTTGGATTTTATACATTTCATATTATGTCCAGCTTTTTAAGATGTTAATAATATGTAAAGATATGTGATATGTCAGAATATATGTAGTTTTTTCTGGGCCTTTTAAAGCATATCCCAACGCAGATATTTTACACTGCTCACACTTTTCTTGACTCTCATCCCGATTTCTCCTTTTATTTGGCCAGACTAAACCACGCAATAAAATATCTTTTGAGTTACTTTAACAAAGGAAGAAATCTGAGTGTGCCCACAACCTTACTAACTTCAAATATGAGTGATTCACTTCTGTAGAAATATGTATTCCCCGCTTAGGTTTTCTGGTAAGGTAAAGAGAAGAAGTCTTTAATACATCCCAGGTGATGCTGTGGAAGAAGGATTATGAAACTCAGCTTAACTACTGTTTCCTTGACTTGGCTTTACTCTATTTATCAGTTACAAGGGGCACAGTATTTCATAACTGAAACAATATTTAAGCTACATTAAGTATTACACTGAGATGGTATGGGACTGGTACATGTTAATTTTTAAATGTATCTTAACATATTTTTTAAAATATTTTGGGGCAGTAAACATTCCTTTCTCAAAACAAAGAAACAAAACTGAATCAAGTTCCCAAATCAAGGATGAATCATAATTGATGAGCATCAAATTAAAAATTATCACTTTCTTCCTTCCCCTTCTGAAAGGTGGTCTCTGTAGCATAAAGACACAAATATTTTCAGTCCCTAAAAGTTTCATGTGGCACTGTTTTAAGACAAGAAGCTTTTGTTGCCATCAAAGCCATCATTTGTGATTATTTAAATCCTCCTATCAGTTAATGAATAGGACAAAAATGGAGTTGACTAATTTTTTAAATTAGTGTCTATTGTGGCAAAAATGTCCTACATGAAGGACTTTGAGGGGTGAAACCCCAGGGGAAAGAAGTGGTCATCAAAGGAGGTACTTTTCTCTGAAGGGAGGAGAGAACTTCCACTTTGCATGGCCTCGTCTAAATACTGATGGAGTTTGTGAATTCAGAAGGCTTTCATAGCCTAGGCAGCTCATGTCAACAGCCTCGGGTGATCACTGACATCATACATGAGAGTGTTAAGTGTTAAATTAACAAGAGTCACTGTGTACTAACTTCCCATGCAGGACATCTGTCCTCAAAGAGTTGTATTATAATTATGTCTAAGTGTTCCCAAAAGACATATCATTCTTGGGTGCTTCTTTCCACCTGCGGTGCCGGCAACCCATTTGGGCACCAGTTCAAGTCCCTGCTGCTCCTCTTCCAATCCAGCTCTCTGCTATGGCCTGGAAAGCAGTAGAGGATGACCCAAACACTTGAGCCCCTGCACCAGCATGGGGGACCTGGAGGAAGCTCCTTGCTCCTGGCTTCTGATCGGCTCAGCTCTGGCTGTTGTGGCCATTTGGGGAGTGAACCAGTGGATGGAAAACCTTTCTCTCTGTTTCTCCCTCTCAATGTCTATAACTCTCTCAAATAAATAAATAAAATCTTTCTAAAAAATAGTTATAAAGTTAATTAAGTTTCTAAAAAAAGAAGTGAAATTAACTTCAAGATGCAATGATTTTGAACAGGCCTTGTCCCAACTGTTGAGGAACAGGGTTTTTTTTGTTTGTTTTGGTTTGCTTTGGGGATTTTTTGCTGTGCAAATTGTTGAACTCTTTACTTAGTATAGAGTTGGTCTTCTGTGTATAAAGTTAATCAAAAATGGAAGAAAAAAATTAATGTCTAAAGGACTTGTAACCAATATTACACAGCAATCCTTTTTTTCCTCATTAAAATTTCAAGCAATAGAATACACATTGATTTTACTAGAGATCATTAGTATTTAAGTTTTTTGCAATGTGAGATATAGGTCTCAATCATTTGAAGTCTCATGGGATTACGTTGTTGTTGATGTTGCATCACTGTTGTTTGTCATGTGGGCCTGCAAGTTCACACAAGAGTGTCAACAGAGGATGTCTTTACAATGCACAGACTTAGACTCATAACCCAATCCCTTTGAGTCCTGAAGCATTGTTGCTTCACTTGTCTACCTTTGCAATCTTTTAAATTAAGAAGGGAAAGATTCTAAGGCAGAAGAAACAAATAACAGGTACATAAGGAGCCTTGACTTTATAGGAAGGGATTAGCAACACTATCTTGTAAAATGATGAGAAGTCATTGCCTAATTGGTAAGCCATGCCCTTCAGAAGACAATATTAGTCACCTATTTATTACTTTTTCTTTCATGTATTATATTTATTTTTCCCGGCTTAAAGAGCCTTCATGCCATGCCACATTGACTAACAGTGATGGATTGGGAGGCTAGATTGTAAAACCTCAAGACTTAACTCTGACTTACAGAGACATACAAGAGTACTTCAAAAGGTTCATGGAAGATGGAATTAAAAGATAAGTTTATTTTGTTGCAAAAAAAAAAAAAAGATCCATGCCTAGGTTTTTCATAATATGCATCTTCCATTTGAAGATGCTCTCATATTGTAACAGCTTTACAGACCACGGGTAGATGAGTTAGTTGTGAAAATAAACCTTTACACTCTTTCATATGTGTAAGGTACTTACTGTTTGAGTCACTGTCGTTCTATTAGCTCATTTTAGTTAGAGAAAATTAAATTTTACTTTGGTTTCCCATTATGGGGGCAACAGAATGGTTCATTGCCTTTTCTGTTGGTATTTTTCTTCCAAATTTTTACAAAAACTCTTAAGACATGACTAGGGGAAGATTAAAACTCTGGTACAGGAAGACACCATTGACGACTGATACCTTTTGATTATCACCTACAGTGAAACATCTGTGAGAACCAAGTTCTTCTCCTTCCCTGCCATTCTCTCCAACTCCTCCCTCCCTGGGTCTTTTTCCTTCTCCTAAGGAATTCTCCTAAAAACGGGCACACTACAAGGTTGAGTCTTCAGGCTGCTGTCAATCCCTGCTTTTTTAAGGAATCTTGATGGATAAAAGCCTCTATTACCATAATAAGCTGGTGGCTCCCAAGTCCACATTTCCCATCCTAATGATCCATAAGAATTCTTGGCCTAAGCTTACATAATGCCACTAATGTGTTCAAACCTCATCATTTCCTAACAAACAACTCCTTTTCCAAGTCCCCTACCTTAATTATGCATTACTGTAACTCCTTTGCATACATCCAAACTCATTTTCCCCTTCTCTCCATTATTTTTCTTCAAAAAATTAACCACCAGCTAATATACTATGTATTTTATTACAAACCTTGATGATGTCTTGAAAAGATACTACTTGTTCCCCCAAGGCCATTTCCCATCATCTCAATCTTTTTCTACCTTTCTCCTTCTTGTAAGAGGTTAGAAGCCTTCCTTGTTTATATTCTTATTATCTATTTGTCCCTCAGTTGAACATAAGTTCCATGAGGTCAGAGAGTTATCAATGCTTTTGTCCACTGGATGCCAGCACTGAGAACATAGGAGGAACACAAGACGGTGGAAATGCATAAGTGAAAGAACAAAGCCACAGTGCTTTCTAGGACCTCTGGATCACAAATGTTACAATTATATTTCAATCTGGATTTACATCTGCCCTGCACATCTAATCAGTTACAGAGTCCTATGACTTGGCCTTTCAACATTTTGTTTCCACCAAGTCCAAACCCTAAATGCTTCAGACGTAGATTTAAAACAAGTCTCCAGGATCTCTCCATTTCAATTACTTCTTCCAGATGAATCTTTCTAAAGCTCTAGTTTTCATCACTCTACAGATTCTAAAAGCTTCCATACAACTTCTAAAATCCCCCATAACCTTGTCTTTGATACATTCTGTCTTTACTGATGCATTCGATCCCAATTACTACTCATCATTCTTCTTTCTCACCCACTTACGTTGAACTTCTGACTAGCCACCTCACATGAAATGTTCTTTCCTACTTCAAGGCTTTTACTGCTAGATACATGTACTCCCTTCCCACAATTTATCCAAATTCTATAAATTTTTTTTGAAATCCAATTCCCTGTGTTCCACTGGGCTCTTTGAAACCATCACCAAAAACCACAGCCCATACTGATTCCTGCTTGTCTGGCCTCTGGAAATACATATCGTCAGCGTCTCATAATCCATCACTCTGTTAGTCAGAGGTTTCACGGCTTCCCTGGGCTCTCGGGTAAGATGATAACACAAGTAAAGCTGAATCATTCTTATCAGAGGTCTTAAATCAGTGCTGCATTCTACAGAAACCTACATCCAAAACCCCAACATACACTTGAAAGCATCTTGAATTTTTACTGAGATTTTTCAGGTAGTTAGCAAATATCTCAATGTTCCACATTTCCCCTCATTATCTCTGAAGTCTTCCTAACAGTTATTCAATTACCAGTGGGCTCTCTCCTTCTCATTTATATTCTCTACCTGTAAAACTCTAGTCCACGTTGCTTTTCTGTTTCTTTCATTGTCACCTTGCGTATCAACCCTGAATCTTTTATTATTCCAGGAATGGCTCTGCCCTCTGTCTCTTGTATATCGATTTAGACTTTTGAGGTTCTTTCCAATGTTATATACAGATATTAACCAAAACAAAATCCCAGCCCCTACAACTGTTGAAATAAAGAGGCATCATCCTCCTTCAGAAGTAGAAACAGAAGAAAAACCATCAGTGTTTAATAGGCTAACTTATTTTATATTCCTGTCCTACTTTTCCTCCGGTTAAATCTTGGTGGGTTTCTGAAAAGGGTGCACTACTTGTTCTTCCTAGGGCATTTCCATCAGATCCCAACCCCCTCCTGCCTTTCTCCTTTCTCCTCCTCCTTTCTCTGTGATGTTGGGAGACTCATCTTAACAAGCATCATTGTGGGATAGACCAAGCTAGACAATGACCTCTCTAGCCCGAAGCTCCTGCTGCATGCCCCCCACAGGCAGTAATCTGTGATTTCCAGACCTCTGACTCCCTCACATGAGTGCCCTGCCTAGGCCAGCCCCTCCCTCCTGATGCTTTGTCCTCCGCCACAAAAAAAAAGATAATCAAATATCCAAGTGATTTTCTCACAGTTTCATGACTCTGCTGTATTTGTGGGTAAAACAGGCTACAATGTGACCATGGGGCCACCTCGGTGCCACTGAGTACTGCAAAACCCAAACCTGAAGGTGTCTGGCCGTGGAAATACTCCACAACAGAGCAGGAGAGGAAGAAAACGGTAGGCCATGCAAGTGGAAGGGCAGTGGTGAATGCAAAGGCTATTTTCACGAGTACACAGAGGACGCCCACAGACATTTTCCATCATAACAGAGGGGCACTTTGGAAGCGCTAAGGTCTGTCAATACAGACAGCATAGGAACAGAACTAGGAACACAGTGATACTGTTCATGTGATTCCTATTTTATTCCTTGGCTCTGCAACTGGGAAAACAAAGTTGCATGGAAAATAAAATAATCACATCCATGTCAAAGTGCTCTTGTAATATTTACAGTATGTGGAAAGTATGAACCCTGAGCCAGGCACATAGTAGGAGCATAACTGTTCTCTACCTACTCCTCTTCCCAGACACCCCTGCCTTTCCAAGTGAGGGCTCCATATCTTCCAAGAATCTATCCATTAAAAAATATTCATCAGGCACTTACTAGGCATTGGAAATACAGTAGTGAATAGGACAGAAATAACTGTAGCTTACAAGCAAGTTAGGCACAGAGCAGGTGCTTAATAAATATCTGTGCATTGACAAGACCAATCCTAATAGTCTCATCTCCTCCACTGGAATCTGCATGTCCCAGAGTTCTCTAACCAGGATTTGCTATCACAGGAAGCAGTTAATGTTGACTTAATGCTTAAGGATAACCAAGAGATGGAAATAAGAATAAGTATCCTGGGGAAAAATAGAGAGATGAGAGACCTAGAATGAAAATGCATTGCTAAAATGTCCTTCCACATCAATAGGAAGTAAATCTGGTAAATTCTAGGAGGAGTAGTATCAGGATTTACCATATCAACCCATGCCAAAATCCATCATAAATCAAAGTAGGAAAGGTCAAATGAAAATGTTTACTATCGAGATTTATCATCATTGTATGTATATTATTCAAGCAATACAAGTTAATTTTCCACCACAGTTTATAAAAACTTTAAAAGGGTTCAAATTGGGACCAGTGCTGTGGTGTAAGTTGGTAAAGCCTCTGCTTGCAACAACAGTATCCTATGTGGGCACCAGTTGGAGTCCCAGCTTCTCTACCTCCAGTCCAGCTCCCTACTGATGCCCTGGGAAAAGCAGTGGCAGATGATCCACGTGTTTGGGCCCTTGCTGCCCATACGGGAGACTTAGATGAAGCTCCTGGCTCCTGACTTCAGTGTGGCTCAACCCTGGCCATTGTGGCCTCTAGGGAGTAAACCAACATATGGAAGCTTTCTCTCTCTCTCCCCCTCTCTCTCCCCCTCTCTGATTTTCAAGTAAAATAAATCTTTTAGAAAAGAGATCGAAGTATAATTGGACTCCATTTATACAAAGGAGATTGAACAAGGTGAAGGTTTACGGGGCTGGCATTGTGGTGCAGCAGGTAAAGCCACCACCTGCAGTGCTGACATCCCATGTCACAATTTCAAGTTCCTGGCTACTCCACTTCCCACCCAGTTCCCTGATAATGGCCTGGAAGAAGCAGCAGGAGATGGCCCAAGTGCTTGGGCCCTGCTACCCATGTGGACGACCTGAAAGTTCCTGGCTCTTGGCTTCTGGCTTCAGCCTGGCCCAGCCCCAGCTGTTGTGGCCATCTGGGGAGTAAACCAGCAGACAGAACATATTTCCCTGTCTCTCCCTCTCTCTCTGTACCTCCATATGTGTGTGTGCATGTTTGTGTGTGTGTATGTTTGTGTGTATGTATGGCCTTAAATTTTAAAAAAGATCAGCAAATTGCTGTTTCTGTGATTTTCTAATATCTTATGATCCATTTGGCACAAAACAGCCTATACTATAAACCATATATTCTTTGGTCTTATACTCCAACAAAACATTTTTTCATTCAACAAACTTTTATTGACTATTATCATGAACTCTTCTATTTCCTGGAGAGATGATAATGATTAAGCCAAAATATCATGTAACACAGTGTCTACAGCCTAGAGGGGACAAAAAAGAAATACAACAGCATGTCAGCAGTGATCAGTGAAAGAACAGTGAATTCTTCCTAGGGAAAGGAGGTGATCAAAATGTCCCAGGAAAAGTGGTTCTTATTAAGTCCTGAAAAATAAATAGGAATTTGTCAGGTAGATGTGAATAGAGGTAAGGAATACCATCCCAGGAGCAGAAATCTGAGGAGAGGCAGATTCTGGACACCACACAGAGTAGCTGTGTATATTTGTCCCAAGTGACGAATTTACCATCAGTTAATATTTTCAATAATGGACAAGTAAGGATTACCTAACTCATCTCTGTATTTTCTGTAGATCCCATGGCACATAGTAAGTGACCAATAAATATTTCTTCTTTGTTGCATTAAGACTTGACCCTCTGTGAAAGTACTCTGAAGAATTTTTAAGGTGAGAATGACGTAACTAGGTTTGGGTTTTAAGAAGTATTGCTGAACATCTCTGCAGAAGGTGAGCTGGAGGAGAAGAAGAAAGAAAGCAAGGAGATAAGTTTCAAAACAACTACAAGAAATGATGAGACCTGCACCAAGGCATCACTGGAAGTTGGAGAGGATAGAAGAATTTGAAAAATGATTTGGGAACTAGAACTGGTAGTGCCACGTGACTATTAAAGATAAGAGGTGAGGCAAGGAGGGCAGCCTCGAACAGCTCCCAGGTGTCTAATACCCAGGAGAATACTGTGCTTCCAACAATATACGAAATACAAACAAATATGAAACTGTTCACCATAAACACAGTCACATGTATGTATAATAAAAGTTCTGAGCTAAATAGAAGACACATGTTGGAAAGGTTGGGATTGTTTTATAATTCATTTATTCATTCAAAGAATATTTAATGGGTTCCTGTTCTATATCACACATTATATCCAGTGGTGATTGGGGATATAACTGTATGGAAAAATATATAGTCCATACCTTTGTGGAGCTTATGGCTTCGTGTAGAAGGTAGGGTATCAATTATATCATAGGCAGATAGGCGATAAGACTTTAAAAAGCCTTATTAAGAAGATTCTCCTTATCCTGAGAGCAATGGAGGGCTATGGAAGGGTTTTTAAGACCAAATAAGATTTTCACTTAAAAAAGATTACTCTGGCTATTGTGCAGTGGATTATGGTACACTAGAGGATCCAGGCCAGAGGCAACTGAATCTTTTTTTTTTTTTTTTTTTCGTTTTTTTTTTTTTTTTTTTTTTTATTTGACAGGTAGAGTCACAGACAGTGAGAGAGAGACAGAGAGAAAAGTCTTCCTTCCATTGGTTCACTCCCCAAATGGCCGCTACAGCCGGCGCTGTGCTGATCCGAAGCCAGGAGCCAGGTGCTTCCTCCTGGTCTCCCATGCAGGTGCAGGCGCCCAAGGACTTGGGCCATCCTCCACTGCCCTCCCGGGCCACAGCAGAGAGCTGGACTGGAAGAGGAGCAACCAGGACTAGAACCTGGCACCCATATGGGATGCTGGTACCACAGGTGGAGGATTAATCAAGTGAGCCACAGCGCCTGCCCTGGCAATTGAATCTTAGATTCCAAAGAATGGTGCTCACCAGTATTGGCTATTTTGGTTGTTTATAGCCAGTTTCCATACTTATAGGTCCATGTCTTGTGCCATATAAGACTTTCAATATTTCCTCTATAAACCCACTGCTGAGGCTGATGTTGGTGGTATAGCAGGTTAAGCCAACTATGATGCCAGCATCTAATGCTAGAGTGTAGGTTCAAGTCTCAGCTGCTCCACCTCTGATCCAGCTTCCTGCAGATGCATCTGAGAAAGCAGCAGAAGATGGCCCAATGAGTGGGTCCCTGCCACCCATGTGTGAGACCAGGACAGAATTCCTGGCTCCTGATAGCATCCTGGCCTAGACCTGGTTATTTCAGCTATTTGGGGAATCAACCAGTAGATGGAAGATCTCTCTCTCTCTCTCTCTCTCTCTCTCCCCCACACACACACCTCCCACCCCATCTTCTCTGTCACACTGCCTTTCAAATACATACATCTTTTTTTTATAATCCACTGCTAAGGAGGTGGTGGTGATGGTGATAGAGGGAGGTACATGAAAGAGGTTTCTGGGAGGTAGAACTCATCCCCTTTCGGGAAGCCAACGAGATTTACCCCTGGTTACCAACTGCCTCTGGCTATTGATCCAGGGTGAGTTAAGTGTAGTAAGGATACAGGAGGGCCAGAAAAGAGCCCACCCCCTTGGCAGCAGTAAAAGGCCATGCTGGGAAGTGCCCACCCCCTTTTTTATTTCTATTTCCCCCAGGCACTTGGCCACTTCCATCTCAAGGAACAACACCACTTAGCCTTTTGGTTTATAAATGAAGAAAATTAGGCTTTGAAAGTACATAACATTCCCAGACCAGTTCATCTATTGTAAAACAAATTGTCAGATTCTTGTTTCATTACACAGACAGGCCAAAGATTTGGTCAATGCTGCACGTAACACATGTTGCTCTCTGACCATCGTGATCAAATCCAAGCTGAATGTTTTGTCCAAGTCTGTTGCCTCTCCTTCACTCTGCCTTATGTTCCTTGGGCTATTCACAGTACCCAAAGCAAGTAGAGCAAATGAAACTCACCAATTTGTTGCTTATTGCAACTCAACTCAGATAAAAGTCTCAGCTGATAGGGGGATAATTAAACCTTTGTTCTAAATGAGCTTATAGGATTATCTCCAGCTTTTAGCTCTCCATGCCATTTTTGTCCCCAGGGATCAAATATAATCTTATGTTGGCTAGAAGCAGGACTTGGCAAGCAGGGAGCTGGCAAAGAAAAACTAAGGCAAAAATCAATAACTAGTCAATATATTTTTATGCAGCAGCTGCTTCTTGGAAATCATTGCACTACCTTTTATAGAGAGTATAAGCTGTTGTACCCTCAGGAAGCACACAAGCTTGATTTTAAAAAGGAAGAATAAGAAAGAAAGAAAGAAGAGAGAGAGAGAGAGGCACAATTACTAAGCGATATGCAAACTGCATCAATTGAAGCACAATCAATGGCTTTTTTTTAAGATTTATTTATTTCAGAGCCAAAGTGAAGAGAAATGTATCTTCCATCTGCTGGTTCACTTCTGAAATGGCCGTAATGGATGGGGATGGTCCAGACTGAAGCCAGGAGCCTGGAACTCCATTCTGATCTCCCTCAAGGGTGCCAGGGGCCCAAGCACTTGGGCCATCTTCTGCTGAATTCCCATGGACATTAGCAGGGAGCTGGATCCAAAATGGGACAACCGGGACTTGATCCTGCACCGATGTGGCATGTAGTGCACAGGCCACTTCTCATCCTGCTGCACCACAACACTGGCCCCACAACCAGTATGTCTTTGAAGGTTCTAAAGGGGAGGTGCAGTTTAGGGAGTGGCCAGAAATATGTCTGGAGCTGTCAGTGTCGGCAAGTTGTAAAAGGGAGACAGCCCAAGATTGAACAAATGAATTGGGACAGCAGAAGATAAAGGATGGGGCTTTTTGGCCTTTGTAGGGGTCTGGGAATTTGGAGAGAGGTTGAGGGTGTTTTGTTTGGTTGGTTGGTTGGTTGGTTGGCTGGCTGGCTGGTTGGTTAGTTGGCTGGCTGGTTGGTTAGTTGGCTTTCATATATATTTTTATCAGCTTAACTGGAATGTTTGGAAGAGAGCTAAGAAGAAAGGAAAGGCCTACATTTTCCACTCTGGTAGGAATTTCAGTTTTAAGAAACCTTTTTCTACTTCTATGTAAGAGTCCTAATCAATCTTTACTCTTTTTCAACATTCCAAATGCTGTTAGAGGTTCACAAAAGAACCTTGAAATGGAATTTCATGGAAAAAGCTCCTCTGTGTGACACAATTATGAGAACCCCTGGAATACAATATACACGAGTAATCCAGAGTGTTCCTGCAAAATGGAATTCAAAGACAAGTTTATTTTGGTACAAAAATGTTTTTATCCATGCATGTCTTTTCATAGCACACATTTTCCTGAGCTTTTTCGAGAACCCCCCATGCAGGGATTTCAAACGTCTTTGCACCAAAACAAATGTATCTTTAAATTCCATTTTCCATGAATTTTTGAAGTATTCTCATTTATGAGAGATTGTGAATTCAAAGGTGAAATCAATCAGAGATTCACAGGTATAAGATGTTCATTTTCACGTTTTAGTTTGGAGATTCAAAAGGGAAGGAAGAGTAGGCTGCCTCAGAAGTTCTCTGTGCCAAGGATATGTTGATTTCTGGGGGTCTCAGAGAGTAAGGAGACAGGAGAATTCTCATGCAACTCTAACCAACAGAAATTGCTAGTGATGGGAAACCCATTAAGAAGCTAGAAAGTTTTGTTGTCACCAGAAGCAGGATATTGCATAGGGGTTGGCGCTGTGACGTAGTAAGCTAAGCCTCCATCTGTAGGGCGGGCATCCCATAAGGGTGCTGGTTCTAGTCCCGGCTGCTCCTCTTCCTATCCAGCTCTCTGGTATGGCCTGGGAAAGCAGTAGAAGATGGCCCAAGTACTTGGGCCCCTGCACCCACGTGGGAGACCAGGAGGAATCACCTGGCTCCTGGCTTTGGATTAGTGCAGATCCAGTCATTGAGGCCAACTGGGGAGTGAACCATCGGATGGAAGACCTCTCTCTCTCTCTCTCTCTCTCTCTGCCTCTCCTCTCTTTGTGTAACACTGAATTTCAGATAAATAAATAAATCTTTAAAAAAAAAGAATCACAAATCCAAGAAAATGTAGGCAAGTAAATTGAAAACAAGGCATTGTGGACTACAGGTAATGTGGAAAGTTTTCATACAAAAGTAACGTGAATAATAATAGCTCTAGTCTTGAGCATGTATCATTACAGGTGCTATGCTTGGCACATTTCTATATTATCTAATTAACTTTTTACAACTCTATGACAGAATTATTGTTTTCAGAGCTACCAATAAGTAGGGAAGAGGAGATTCTGAGCCTAGCTTGAGCCTGAAATCCACTCTCTTTCCACTGAAGTCTTAGTTCATGGGAGCTATTGAGGTGCTTAGTACGAACTAATATACAAAAGACGGGAAAGGAAGAAAAGAAGGTGGCCAAGGTGGCCCAGCAGATAAACACAGGCAAGTCTAGATGGAAAGCCAGAAGAAGTAGACGCTGCAAGTGTAACTGCAAGTTTTGAGCATTCATAGTAAAGAGACTAAAACATGGAAGTGACCATGAGAATAGACTGGAAGATAAGGAAGAGTGGGAACACAGACAAGAGAGATACTAACACAAAGAGAAGGTGGTGAGTGTCCCAGGGCTGGGTTCCAACATGACAGGCATACTTGGCTTGACAAACCGGAAAGTGCCTGAAAGAAGAAAGCCTGGATGGAGATGAAAGGAAAGAAACAGACACACCCACCTGCTGGAAAACAGAAATGGACCTACAGCAACAGCAGCTGATACCCCGCATTTTCAAACGGGCTGAGCTCTAACACAAAGGAGTGACAGATTGTCAGCAACTGTTTTCAAAAGAAAGCCTATGATCACAAGATCCAGGACATATCTGGATCTACACCACATGTCACTGGGGCCAGCACAAATGAAATGTCTCCACCCCTAGGGGCTCAGTTATGTTACGGGAGTTTATCTCCGAGAATTCTTTGTTTTCCATGCATTCTTGTGGTCTAGCACTGCCATTTCCTAAAGAAGGTTTTCATGTCTCTCATTTTCCCAGCGAGTGAAGTTAGTCATAGAACCAATGATCAGAGCAACCCTAACTCTGCCAGGGTCTAGCCCTGGACAGGATCATGAAGAAAGCCAAGCCCCAGTGGGAGATATCCAGCTCCCCTCATCTCTGCCTCCCTCCTTCAGCTCTGTATCCTCTCCCCGCCCTCCTTTTGTGCCTACTTTGTGTTCTTAAGACTTTAACTCTCAGGTAGCTCTCCATGCATCATTTCAGTGATTCTAGAACTTCACTAGGTGTAGTAACCACTCTGGCTTGCCCATCTCTCTGCCCGGAGATTCTGTCCCAACTGGTCTGGGTGGGGGCCCTAAGTCAGTGTTTTTCATAGACCCTCAGGTGTTGCTGATGGAGAGAAGCCACAGATGGAGCAACTGCATTGGGGTGTTTGTTGATGATTAAAGTAATCATTGTTAATGGCAGAGGTTTTAACAAAGACTCTTGACTGGAAGTGTTTAAAGCTGAAGATATTTATCTCCAGTGGCAGGATGTTGGCTAGGGAAAGTCAGAAGATCCTCTCTGGTACTTTCCAATTGATCATGCATGCTAAAAGGGAAAAAAAATGTGCAGTCTTTCTTTGTAGCCAACAGAAACATTTCACGTCATTCCACTGACCTTATAGCCTTAAACACTATCAATATTGTCATTTAAAATCATGATTTTGACATTCCTTTGATCAAAAAGAAAGCTGCTTGCAAAATGTTACAGAATGGGGACCAGTGCTGTGGCACAGCGGGTTAAAGCCCTGGCCTCAAGAGCCGGCATCCCATATGGGTTCTAGTCCCAGCTGCTCCTCTTCCGATCCAGCTCTCTGCTGTGGCCTGGGAAAGCGGCAGAAGATGGCCCAAGTGCTTAGGCCCCTGCACCCACATGGGAGACCTGGAGGAAGCTCCTGGCTCCTGGCCTTGGATCAGAGCATAGCTCTGGCCATTGCGGCCGTCTGGGGAGTGAACCAGCAGATGGAAGACCTCTTTGTCTCTACCTCTGTCTGTAACTCTGCCTTTCAAATCAATAAATCTTTTTTTAAAAAAAGTTACAAAATGAAAATAAAATTGGAAATTTTTTTCAAAATAATCATTCGACCTATAAACAACCAGTGTTCAAACCAAACTCTCTAAGGGGCAACTACTCATAAAGTTGGCCCTTGGATCTTCCCTGCCCCAGTCCCTGCAGGTCTCCTGGTGTGAATACCTTTGTCTGCTTTGATAGTTGAGATAAATCCACAGCATCATCTGAATATTTCCCCACGTGTCCATACCAAGTAGGATTGTACAGAAAATAGAACTTATTGTGTAATTTAAAGATGTTGCCATTTTTTTCTGTTGTAATCAGAACCAAACGTCAACACCACAAACACCTCATAGTAAATAGCCATGTCTCTATTATTCATAGTTTAATTGTTCTACCTTCCCTTTTCCTTTCATTGATTTTATCTTGGATTATCCTTTTCATCCTTTTTGTACATTTATAACTACCCTCAAAACCCAGTCCTTACTATTTTGAGCAAATATTCGAAAGGGAAAAAGTAATAAAGTACTCAATGTGTATTCTATAAGTCACATTTGACCTTTATTCTCATCACTGCTCCAGAGAAATTCAAGAAACAAGATGAATTGTCATTCAATCTTGATTTTCAGACACATAATTCTAGGACATCCCTCCCCTTGTCTCTCCCCAGAGCGCCTACCCTTGAGCCTAAATGCCAACAAGCTACACTAGAGGGCAGCTTTCTAGATTCCTGACATGTGAAAATTAATTGACTAGTACTACTTCCTATTAGTTATCCTTCCTTCTCCAAAAATATCCCATTAGTTAGGAGAAGAGAGCAACAGAAAGAGTGTCATAATTCTAAAGACTATATTTTCAGTCCTATTTTTCCCTGATACAAGTCCTAAATTTGGAAATTGTTATTTTCCAAGAACCTCTAAAATCATATTTATGACATATGGATCACTTTTTCCCCTGGAGCAGAATTCATTTTTTCTAAAAGTTATTACTTTATAAAACCAATCATGAAGTGTTTAATCTTTGCATCATGTGCAAACATGTGAATGAAATTAATATTGGAAAGTAAAGCTACAGATTGTCATTTTTAAATAATTTATCTCCAATAATAAACCTGATATTCTAAGAGCTACTCCTTAATTTTTAGAAAAGTTGTATATATTAATGTGTATATTCCTATAATATCCTGAATATAAATTTGACAAATTCAGGGAGTTTGTGTTTTGGTTGGGGTGGGGGGAGCTGGTAGCAGGAGCAAAGGACGGACACTCTGAAATTTCTGTGTTCCTTCTTTAGGCAGATGCCTGAGAATCTGCACACACGTAAATCTTTAAAAGATGCCAAGACTGGGGCAGGCATTTGGTCCATCAGTTAAGACACTTCTTGAGATGTCACATCTCGTATTGGAGTCCCTGGCTCGAGTCCCAGTTCCTCCACTTCCATTTCAACTTCCAGTTGATGCACACCCTGGGAGGCAACAGATGCTGGCTCAAGTACTTGGGTCCCTGCCACCTACGTGGGAGACATGGATAGAGTTCCTGGCCCTTGGCTTCAGCCTGGCTCAGCCCAGGCTGTTACTGGCGTCTGGGAGTGAACCAGCATATGGAAGATCTCTGTCTGCCTTTCAAAAAAAAAATGAAAAGAAATTTTAAAAATTTTACAGGACAAGATTCTTTAACAATTTTTGAATTTGAGAAGGGAAATCCTACATAGCTTCCACCCATTCATAGTATTGCCAAGAAATCTTTAACAGCTCTTTGAATTGGGTCAGGGTTCTTTCATTCATTAAACAGTATTTATTCACTACTTCTTATGTGCCAGAATGGTGTCAAAAAATCAGCAACGCATTAACAAAACAAAAGTGACCTTATCATCTTCAATTGGTTGAGAAACATTTAGGAATGTGATCAAAGTAATTCTCAGACTAGGCAGTCACAGGTTTAGACAACTATGTATTTCAAATATTTTGTCCCCTTGGAGATAACACGAATTTCTTTCTGTTTTCTTGTTTTTCTTTTGTTTTTTTCTATTTTTGATAGCATGAATTTCTATAATGTAACTTAGTCTAGACAATGAAAATATATTAAATCATAACTGAAAAATTCTTGTCTTAAAGCCAGTTGCTCCAGGACAAAACCATCTACCTATCTTTGAAGGTGCTATAAAAAATGAACTGGGATATAGAAATTCTAACATATTTGAAAAGAACCACACTGTATTATATAATTATTCCTCCTAATTCGCAGACCCTAGCTCAAACAAAATATCAACATTAAAATTATTCATAGATTTCACTAAACTACAATCCAGAAATAATCTTTATTTATGATGCTTTTAGGGCACTTCCATGTTGCTTTATGTCAGGGGTCCCAAGGAGTGGATGTGAGGTCATACACACTTTCATGAGCACCCAATGTGTGAGAAGCAGTGTAGTCCGGTGTTTAAGAGTAGGGGCTGTGGGCCTCATTTCCGGAACTGACTCCCATCTCTGTGCAACCATACCCTCCCTATGCTTCAGTTTTCTCCCCTTCTTATAAAAAGATTTCTGCCGTTGCCGCGGCTCACTAGGCTAATCCTCCGCCTTGCGGCGCCAGCACACCGGGTTCTAGTCCCAGTCAGGGCACCGGATTCTCTCCCAGTTGCCCCTCTTCCAGGCCAGCTCTCTGCTGTGGCCAGGGAGTGCAGTGGAGGATGGCCCAAGTGCTTGGGCCCTGCACCCCATGGGAGACCAGGATAAGTACCTGGCTCCTGCCATCGGATCAGCGCGGTACGCCGGCCACGGCGGCCATTGGAGGGTGAACCAAAGGCAAAGGAAGACCTTTCTCTCTGTCTCTCTCTCTCTCTCACTGTCCACTCTGCCTGTCGGAAAAAAAAAAAAAAAAAAAAAAAAAGATTTCTAATAGCCCTACCACATGAAATTATTCTGATAATTAACACTACTACTACAGTGGCAGGCATTTGGCACAATGGTTGAGGTGCTACTTGAAACAGAAGCATCCTGTGTTTCTAGAGTGTCTGGGTTTGAGTCCCAGTTCCTACACTTCCAATCCATCTTCCTGTTAATGTGCACCCTGAAAAGCAGCAGGTGATGATTTAAGTATTTGGGTTCCTGCTACCCACATTGAATTCAAGGCTCCTGGATTCTTCCAGGCCCAGCTCCAGTTGTTGAAGGCATTTGGGAAGTGAACCAGCAGATGACAGATATCTCTCTGTTTCTGTCTCCCTCTGTGTCTCTCTGTCTTTCAGATACATAAAATAAATAGCAATAACACTATTTATTACTACTGTAATAGTAGTAGTAATACTATTAATACTACTATAACTCTCACAGCTAAAAGGAACCTGGGGAAATATAATGACTAAAGGTCATGTGGTATTCTGGATGGATTCTGGAACAACAACAACAAAAGTATGGACTTCTGCTAATAATATTATTTCAGTATTAATCATTAACTATAACAAATGTGCCATACTCATTAAAATGTTAATAATTGGTAAAGTGAGTGTAAGATATATGGAATCATAACTTTTCTGTAAACCTCTAAAATAAGGTTATTTTAAAAAGTAAAAATTAGAATTAGAAAAAAATTGTAATAGTGCTTTAATTAAATTTACAAGACTATATGAGCCACAGTAGGCATTCAATAAAATAGTAGTAATAGAATCCAGAAAAAGCATTTAGGCAAAATTGTGAATTTCTATTTCCTTATGGTTTTATGTATTTATGTATAAATACATAAACCTCAAATAGATATCAAATAAATTTGAGATTCAGAGTTATAGAGAGAGGAGAGTGAGAAGGAGGGAGAAAGAGAGAAAAATGTTCCATCCACTGGTTCACTCCCAAAATGGTTGCAATGGCTGGGACTAGACCAGGCTGAAGCCAGGAGCCTGGAATTACATCTGGGTCTCCCACATGGGTGTCAGGGGCCCAAACACTCAGGTCATCATCTGCCACTTTCCCAGGGGTGTTAGCAAGGGCCTGGATTGGAAGTGGAACAGTCAGGACTTGAACCAGCACTCATATGGGGTGCTGGCCCCTTCCTTATGCTTTCTGTTTTATTTCTATTGCTACTTTTGAGGTTTTATTTAAAAAAAAAAACTTTAACTATAAACAAAACTATTATTTAATTTTCCAGAAACTTATTGTTTCAGCATTATATAGTAAAGGGATTAGTGTGCCAAAGACTGTATTCATTATAGTGATAGTATGTTTGAGGCAGAATTGTATGTGGTGTGATTAGTTAAATAAGCATTCCTGAAATGTCAACAGCACCTGTTTGAGAAGCTATGAATTTATTCCATGAGTTTCCATCTGAACTGTTGTTTTAATTTCTAGGTTATAATTTTTATGAGCATTTTATAGTAACAAGTATAGATCTAGTCATGTTATATGACCTTTCACTGCTTTCTGTTGTCTACAGGATCAAGTCTTCATACATCATGTAAAGACCTGAACGGTTTAACCTTCCTAGATTATCAGTTTCCTGCCCCACAATCCTATGCTCTTCAAACATTTATGTCTTTTCTTGTGCTTTTGTCTGGAATATTTGTATCTCCACTCTTCTAATAAAGTTACTCATCTTTGAGGGTCTGTTCCATTTGGTATAAACATTTCTATTCCTTCAGAAAAAAAATTACTCATTCTTTTATCTTCCCATAGCATTTGTCCACAAAGATTATGAGAGTTACAGTCTTCTGGGGTATATTGAGTATGACTTATTCATCTTCATATTTATTTTTTGAACTGGATTTACTAAATTTGAATGACCCTTTCTTGGGAGCACAATGATTGTGACTAATTAAATGAATCCACACAGAATACCTTCCTGTTCTAAATTCCCCTAAACATTATGTATACCCTCTGCATATAATGTACTATATACATTATATATACTCATGTGGGTTGAGGTTGCTTTGGGATTAGTTCATTACTGTTTCACATCCTCACTCTACCTGAGACTCTCTACCATGTCTTCACTCTCTAATGAGATGAGATAAACATATCTATTTCTGTTTGTGTTTCTTTATGAGTCAAAAACATAGTCATATTGCTACGTATTTATGAGCTTGGGCAACCATCATTCAATATCCAAAGACTTTAACGCTTCCTGTTTACTCTCTTCAATTTTATCTCTGAAAATTGCCAATACTCAGGGTTCCCTCATCTGACCCAGATCCTGCTGGAATTATGTTTATCATTAAGGAGTAAAGATCCATTTAAAAAGTTGTATACCTTTATAGAGAGATTTGGGTGTCTTCAAAGATAGCTAAAGTTGACCAATAAACATATGCATTATTTCTTTACAAAATTAATACACTTATTACAAAAATTCAAATCATACCCAAAAGTAGAAAGACAAATCCATCTTTTATCCCCTAATATAGCAATTTATTGTATAATAAATGATATCTTCTCATGTTGTATACATTAAATCTCTCACATATATCAAAAATGTACTTTTTCTAACTTTTTACATATAAATTCATATTATAGTAACCACTCCACTTACTAAATGATAGGAATCTTCTTATCTTCATATCTTTTATTTTTATTTTGACCAAACCATATAAATGTATTTAGAAAGAGGAGTTTTGATAAGAAGTAGAACGTTGAATATGAAATATGGTAAAGAAACAAGTGCCCAAATCTCAAATCTGTCTTACAGACATGTTTTTTTCTTCAATGAACCAAGGAGGCCAAGTTCTGTGATGTCAGAAACAATCCTCATAAAGCCCAGAACTTAATTTTTGAACTTAAAATTAATCTTGGCCCACTTTATTTCCACACCTTTGATGCTACTAGTTCAAGGCCCTACATTAGACCAGCTCATACTCCTACACCAGATTCTTAACAAGCAGATATCTTGATGAGAGAAACTCCCTAAGCTCCTAAAATTATGATGAAGCCAGCATGTTAGATTTGATGGCAGACTTTGCTAAAGCTATGAAATCTGCTCTCTACCACCAGTTGAATTTGGTACATCTATTTGTGCAGTGTGCTAGACAAAACCATGCTTCTAAAAGCCAGAATCAGACTATGCCCAGCATCCTCTTAAAAACGAAGCCAGCACAGAAGGCAGTATCATGCGCCGTTGGTGCAATCATTCAGGAACTTCTATATATTCAATGACTTTCCTTCTAAATCCAAAGCACAAGAAAATACACGAGATTCCATGGGACTGTGTCCTAGATGATGCACAACCATTCCCATACAAAACTGTAGCCCAAACCTAGGTTGGTGTGGTCACCTCCACAGAGGAAACTTTCACAAATTCATTGGGCAGAGCCTTAAATGCAAATTCCACTTTCTAGGAAATTTGTTGTTCAGAGATGCATAGGCAGCCTAAAAAACAAAGTGCTTGTCCAAAAACCAGCCTTTCTGGTGGAACTCATCTCCAAGAGGACCAAGATGGGACACTAAGCAGTCAGTGGAAGTAAAGTGTTCAGCATCAGCATCTACTCAAAAGAAGAATAACAGCAGGCTGAACCCTCCCTCGCTCCCCCTTGCAGTCTCCCCGGCTTCTGTCATAGGCCACAATAGGCATGAGTGGAAATACAAGAGTGCCAGAAACTAAGATCCAGTCACTCTATTAGCATCTGAGCTCTGCTCTTTGAATCTCTGGCCTTGGGCATGTGCACTAAACCACAGCAGCTGCACCTACCACAAGCCAAAGGGCTTGATGAAAAGCAGAGCCAAGAGGAGGGAAGAGGGAAGAATGTGTAGAAGTTGGACAGTTAGGGAAGTGGCGTGTCCTTTGACTCCTAGGACACTACAGTGGTCAACAGATCAATGCTGCCCACTTCAAACCTGGAGGAGCTTTTTGTTCGGTGAGATTTCATGCAGCCCCAGAGGTGAAGAGACAAAGCCACCAATGGTGGCATGCAGCCAGACTACATGTGTGCTCAGATGAGACTGGACTGTGCGTCATTAATCAGGCAGCCTTGGGCCCCACTCACACACACAGATAGTAACGCTGCCAGGGGCAGCCATCATCTAATGCCAAAACCAAAATAAATGCTTCAACCTGAAATATAGACGCAGGCCAAGACAGGTCCCTCCGGAACTTTGAATTCTTTTCATGGCCTAAAGATGACTGATGGTGATGACGCTGCAGTCTGTGGACATATTACTATATCTGCCCTCATTTTTCCAGGACGTGTTTCTGATACCCTTGATTATTCTCAGTCTTTGCAAATGTCATTTTTCCTGAAGTTTCCTCTTCACTTTCTGGGTTGTCTCAGAGATTTCCCGGAGCTCTCTTTCATTTCTGTACATGTAGCATGTAAGCTTTCATTGTTCAGCTACCTGAGCATTTCTCCCTGCCCCAAGCTCCCCCCACCCTGTTTCACCAGACTGTGCTAGTCTATCAAGATGAAAACAACACTGACACTCGGAACAAACTTCTCCTGTCAGATGCATACAGGGGACTCTCTGTTGCACAATCTGCACTTGTCCCTCATGCAATAGAGATTCAGCTCGCAGATACGAGATCCAGACTGCAGATCAGAAGGGAGACTGACTTCTGCCCTTCATTTGGGCCAGAGAATACTTATCTCCTTCTCTTCAACTTCTTCTCAAGTTGCAGTTCGACCTGGGGAGATGTAAATATGTAAGTAAAACCCAGGACCACAGTCACAGGTTATCCCTTTCAAAATGCCAGCACTTTTCAGTTGCCTTATCACAGACTGATTCAGCTTCTCATTCATAAAGGGCCAATAGCAAGAAAGGCTGCTGAGTGTGTGGCAGGACCGCGGGAGCTACCTGCATAGTGGGATCTTTTTGTTCTGACACATTGGTGAGCGGGATGGGGCTGTGGGCAAAGTTTCTAGGTCTCTTTCTTGCAGCCACAGGCTGTCCTTCATTCACAGTACTGCTGAAGAAAACTTTTCTGGGGCAGACATATCCTAGGAATCTCCAGCAATTGTTGTCAGTGTTTAATATTTATCAAACACCTAATACTGGAGCTGGCATTCTACCACATGTAACTTGCATCTTGTTAGAACTTTCTAGGAGGGAAAAATTACTTTAGCTGAAAGCTAAAAGCTGTTTTGCTATGGTAAAGGCAACAAGAATACACATTCCTCAAATATCTCTAATTGCTTCCCATAACACAGTGCAATTTTTTCTACTCCTTCCATTAAGAACTGTCATTAGCATAATATACTCCATGAGTATATCTCTATAGTAATTTTTTTAAACATTCAGCTAAGCCTGCCAGTATCTTGGAGTGAAAACAGAAGTCATCATGTTAAAACATATTTTAAAGATTTTTTTTTTCAGAAAATGTATATTATAATTGGAAATAAATTGACTCGTCTTCAACCTGCACAATCTTAATCTTTGTCTCGGTTCCCTGCCTTTCTCTTCCCCAGCACCCGAGGTTGGAGCCTCTGATGAGCTCCATCTGTAGAGCCCGAGCCTGTCCCCTCTCCTGAAATAGGAGAAGGCAGCACCAGGGAGTCCTAACTTCACCATTCCTAAAGGGCTCAGGTCACTTTTCCAGACCCGCGGGCCTTTCATCCTTTTCCTATACCTTTATTGACAACCTGACCCCAAAACCGGCCCAAAACTCAGTCTGGTCTACAAGCCAAGAACTCTAAAGCTTGTCTATGTCCTTCCAACCTTCCTTCTCAAAGCAGATCCTACATGTTGTCAGGGAGCATGCAAAGGAACAAGTATTTCTAACGCCCACATCTTCCAGTGCACTGGATCTCTGCTGGTGAACCACCCGACTGGCCTGGTATTGGCGATCTCCTCCATCATTCCATTAATACAAGGAAAAAGCTCGAATGGTTATCCACTAAAACATGAGCCAGTTATCTCTGGGAGCTAAAGAGACACATAATCTCAATTTTCTCCCTTATTATACTGTATTTTCAAAATGTTCTGCCCTAACCCATGCTACTTTTATACTAAACAAAATGTATGTTGGGTTGTGTTATAACTTTGCCAAGTCATACCATTCCCCTTCTCTTGCGTGTCTGCTTCGGTACATTCTCTCCTCCCTTTTCCAGACCTACGTTTGGTGAAAAAGAGTTTTTGCTGTATAAAGGAAGCCAAAAATCTAAAGACAAAATCCTAAGAGAAAATGCTTTCTAAAAATATTTTTAAACCTTTTGTAAAATAAAAGGGTGAGGTTTTGAATCCATAAAGTGTAGAAAAAATTAGTGATTTAATAATGATACAAGAAATTTAGATGTTCATGGCATCGTAAGAAATAAAAAAAAAAAGTGTGTTAAAAATTAAATTAAGGGCCAGCGCCACAGCTCAATAAGCTAATCCTCCACCTAGCAGCACCGGCACCCCAGGTTCTAGTCCCAATCGGGGCGCCAGATTCTGTCCCGGTTGCCCTCGTTCCAGGCCAGCTCTCTGCTGTGGCCAGGGAGTGAGTGGAGGATGGCCCAAGTCCTTGGGCCCTGCACCCCATGGGAGACCAGGAGAAGCACCTGGCTCCTGCCTTCAGGTTAGCACCGTGCGCCAGCCGCAGTGTGCCAGCCGCGGTGGCCATTGGAGGGTGAACCAACGGCAAAAGGAAGACCTTTCTCTCTGTCTCTCTCTCTCACTGTCCACTCTGCCTGTAAAAAAAAAAAAAAAAAAAAAAATTAAAATAACCTAAAGTTAAAACTGAATTAGAAAATGTAAATCAAAACCACAAAGAGGGGAAGCAGGATGCAGGGAATCATACACTGGACCCAAAGCCAAAGAACCCTCAGCTCTGGAGTCTTCCCCGCCACTCCCATCGCCACCCCCTCTCCCACCGTGCTTTAGTCACGACAGACTTTTCTGTGTTGATGGGGAGCTACCAAATTGTAACCTCAAGGTTTTGCTCTACTTGGAAAGTGTGTTTCCTTACAAAATAGGGATTTTGTACTACATATTCTATAAGCCATGTTCCTCTATTGTATCCATCCATAACAGAGTTCACTGTTGTATATTTGATTTCTTTAGTCTGCAATTTACAAGTTGCCGTCATTCATTTCCTCATTGCAAAATCTCTTTATATAACTTTAGTTCTAAGTAGAATTTACTTTTTTTTTTTTTTGACAGGCAGAGTTAGTGAGAGAGAGAGAGAGAGAGAGAGAGACAGAGAGAAAGGTCTTCCTTTTGCTGTTGGTTCACCCCCAAATGACTGCTACGGTCAACACTGCGCCGATCCAAAGCCAGGATCCAGGTGCTTCTCCTAGTCTCCCATGCAGGTGCAGGGCCCAAGCACTTGGGCCATCCTCCACTGCACTCCCGGGCCACAGCAGAGAGCTGGGCTGGAAGAGGAGCAACCAGGACAGAATCTGGCGCCCCAACCAGGACTAGAACCCGGTGTGCCAGCACCACAGGTGGAGGATTAGCCTAGTGAGCCGCGGCGCCAGTCAGAATTTACTTTCAACAAAGAAAAAAAAGAAAACCACAATGATATGTAACTTTATATGTAATTAATATGGCTATAATCAAAAAGACAGTTTATAACAAGTGTTACTGAGGTTATCAGACATGGAAACACTCATACACTGATGGTATTAGTACAAAATACTATTTGGAAAATAGTTTGAAAGTTTCTCAAAAAGCTAAACAGAATCACCATATGACCTAGCAATTCCACTCTTAGGTACATACGAATATTCATGAAAGTCTTATTCATAATAGCCAAAATGCAGAAACAACACAAATGTCCATCAATGAATGAACAGGTAAGCATGTATGTATAGCCATTTAATGGCATATTATGTGACTATAAAAAGGAATGAAGTGGGCCAGTGCTGTGGCATAGGGGGTGGAGCCGCCGCCTGCAGTGCCAGCATCCTGTATTTGTGCCAGTTCGAGTAGCTGCTCCTCTTCTGATCCAGCTCTCTGCTAGGGCCTGGGAAAGCAGTAGAAGATGGCTCAGGTCCTTGGGCCCCTGCACCCATGTGGGAGACCCAGAAGAAGCTCCTGGCTCCTGGCTTTGGATCGGCACAGCTCTGGCCTTTGCAGCCAATTGGGGAGTGAACCAGCGGATGGAAGATCGATCTCTCTCTCTCTCTCTCTCTCTGCCTCTCCTTCTCTCTGTGTAACTCCGATTTTCAAATAAATAAATCAATCTTTTTTTAAAAAAATGAATAAAGTACCAATACATTAGGCAACATGAATGAACTTTGGAGATATGATGCTAAGTAAAAGAAGTTGTTATACAAAACACCACATATTGTATGATTCCATTTATAGGAAATGTCCAGAACAAATAAATCCCTACAGAAAGCAGATTAATGGTTACCACAAGGAAAGAAAGAATGCAAAGTAACAGGAGTACTGGCTTTCTTGCTGGGTGATGAAAGTGTTGTAGAATCAGCTGATCTGGACGGCGCCGTGGCTCAATATGCTAATCCTCCGCCTTGCGGCGCCGGCACACCCAGTTCTAGTCCCGGTCGGGGTGCCAGATTCTGTCCCGGTTGCCCCTCTTCCAGGCCAGCTCTCTGCTGTGGCCCGGGAGGGCTGTGGAGGATGGCCCAAGTCCTTGGGCCCTGCACCCGCATGGGAGACCAGGAAAAGCACCTGGTTCCTGGCTTCGGATCAGCGTGATGCACCAGCCGCAGCGCGCCGGCTGCAACGGCCATTGGAGGGTGAACCAACAGCAAAAGGAAGACCTTTCTCTCTGTCTCTCTCTCTCACTATCCACTCTGCCTGGCAAAAAAAAAAAAAAAAAAAAGAATCAGCTGATGGTGATGGTTGTACAACTCTACGACTATTTTACAGATGGCTAAATTCTACACTTTAGGAGTGAATTTGGTGGCATGTAAACTAGACCTCAATAAAGCTGTGTTTTTAAAAAACTAAACTGGGATATCAGTATAAATTTATGATTTTTAAAATACATTTATTCTAGCTCTGTCCATTAAAATTTCCCAGAAGCAACATGACAAGGAGCATCCCTAGCACCTAGATTATAGCCTTTAATGTCATCCCCCAATTAAAAAACAAACAAACAAAAGAGATCCTTGGGAAGTGACTGATTCCACACCTAGGGCAACAAAAAATGTAAGGTCAGTCTTGACAATTTGTTCAAGAAATTCTAAGATTATTGGGGTTGTATGAAAAAGATACAGAGGCTCCCTTAATGGGTAGTCCACTGGTCAAAATTATAAGATCGAGGCAATAAAAGAACAATGACTGTAGGTGATGGCAAATCTGTGAATATTCCTGAGTCTATAGCATGCGTGACTCTTCTGAGGGCCAGTCTTTGAAAAGGGAGTGAGATGGAAAGCCAAGACACTCTGGCAAAAAGATCTCTGTGAGTGAGATCCCAGTGGAAAGAACAGGTCTTCAAAGAGGGAGGTGCTTTTCTCTGAAGGGAGGAGAGAACCTCCACTTTGACTATGACCTTGTCTAAATAAGATAAGAGTCGGAGAACTCAAGGGGCTTCCATAGCCTTGGAAACTCATGACTGGTGCATAGGGAGATTACTGATGCCATAAACAGGAGTGTCAATTTGTAAAGTCAACAACAGGAGTCACTGTGCACTTACTCCTCATGTAGGATCTCTGTCCTTAATGTGCTGTACACTGAGGCTTAATGCTATAACAAGTACTCAAACAGTATATTTCACTTTGTGTTTCTATGGGGGTGCAAACTGTTGAAATCTTTACTTAATGTACACTAAACTGATCTTCTGTTAAAAAAAAAAAAAAGAAAAGAAACTATCAATTCCCAACTTGACTCTCACTGGGATTAAACATGACAATAGGTCTGATCTGATTTCATCATCATTTAAAAAAAAATCATCTATTATTTTTCACTTTATGTTTCTGTGTGGGAACAAACTGTTGAAATCCTTACTTAAGGTATACTAAGCTGATCTTCTGTATACTAAGATAATCGAAAATGAATCTTGATGTGAATGGAAGGGGAGAGGGAGTGGGAAAGGGGAGGGTGGTGGGTGGGAGGGACGGTATGGGGGGGAAAGCCATTGTAACCCATGAGACGTACTTTGGAAATTTATATTCATTAAATAAAAGATAAAAAAAAAAAAAAAAAAAAAAGAAAAGAAAAGGGAGTGAGAGAGGAAGCAATAAACAGAAACCATTATTTGTCAGTTTATCAGGGATAGGCCTTCAACCAACACCTTACTATGAAAACATGTAAAAGGGAAAAAAAGAAGCATTTATTCTGCCCCTTAAGTTCCAACCAGGCTTCAGAGTAATCAAAGAGCCCCATCCATAAATACACATCTATTTGTCAGACGTTTTTCTTTTATATTATACATTCATACTTCTTATATATATTTACAGTATGAGGGGGTCTTCAAGAAATTCACAGAAAATACATATTATGAAAAAGCCACATGGATTTCAAAAATTTTACATCAAAATAAAGTTATCCTTTAATCTGAAACTTACACAAAGTTTTTGAAGTATCTTCACATACACACCCACTGATATTTGATCAGACACCAGAAGGAAGGGAGGGACAAGCCACTTAGGCATTCACAGGAAAAGTCTGTCAAGTAAAAGAGCAACAGGTGCAGGTTTCCGAGGCAGGAGCACTTTTGGAGACCAGTAAGTTGCAGAGAAAGGAAGGAAGGAGAAAGCAGATGATGCAGTCAGAGAGGCCGCAGGGGGAAATGCCTCTGAGAATCGCCTAGAGTAATGATCGGTCCAATCTGCAGGAAACACGGGCCCATTTTTACTCTGCTAGTGTATGCGATTGCCTCCTAGCTACCCCCGATCACCTGCATCTTTTTGCCTGAGGACAGCAAACATGGATGGATGATACACCTCCACTTGGTGCTCAAGGCAGAGATCACTGATGAGCTATACTTTTAGAAACCCTTTATGGGGGCTGGCTCCATGGCTCACTGGGTTAATCCTCTGCCTGTGGCACCAGCATCCCATATGGGAGCCGGGTTCTAGTCCCGGCTGCTCCTCTTCCAGTCCAGCTCTCTGCTGTGGCCCGGGAAGGCAGTGGAGGATGGCCCCCAAGTGCTTGGGTGCCTGCACCCACATGGGAGACCAGGGGGAGACACCTGGCTCCTGGCTTCAGATCGGCGTAGTTCCGGCCGTGGCGGCCATTTGGGGAGTGAACCAATGGAAAAGGAAGACCTTTCTCTCTGTCTCTCTCTCACTATTTGTAATTCTACCTGTCAAATAAATAAATAAAATCTTTAAAAAAAAAAAAAAAGAAACCCTTTATGTTCTCATTTGATAAAATGTACCTATTTCCCACTCCTGGCCTATACTACTAACATGTAAGCCTAATTGAGCCACAAAGTCTATATTGTATAAAAAATATGACACAGCAGTGATCTCATCAATTCTTCAAACCTGTTAACAGAATCTCCCATCCTCTTAGAGCAGATTCCATGAAGTAAAGCCTGAAAGAAAGTTTAACTAAAAGTGTTTATTTATTTATTGTAAAGGCAGAGCAACAGAGAAAGAGGAGAGAAAGAGATAGAAAGTGAGAGAGAAAGAGATCTTCCATCCTCAAACAGCTAAATAGCCAGAACTGGGCCAGGCCAAAGAACTCTATCCTGATCTCCCAGTTAGGTGGCAGGGACCCAGTAACCTGGGCCATGATTAATTGTCTCCCAGCATATTAGCATAAAACTGGATTGCAAGCAGAGCAGCCACAACTCAAACAGGACTCGGATATGGACTGCCCACGTCACAAGCAGTGATTTAAAGCACTACACCACAACTCTGCGGCCGCAGATATAAGCTGTTTACTGGAGCATGTTACTCAGTGGCACCTAATGAGGAAAAAAGGGAGAAGGGAAGGTGCCGGGGTGCAGGTTAACCACCACTTAGGATGCCCACATTCCAGACCAGAACGTTTTGCATCAAGTCTCACCTTGGCTTCAGATTCAGAGTCCAGCTTGTGCACATCCTTAGAGGCAGTAGGTGGTGAGTCGAGTACTTGATTCTCTGCCACCAGGCGGGAGACCCAGAGTTCCTGGCTCCTGGATCCAGCCTAGCCAAATCTCTCTCTCTCTCTCTCTCTCTCTCTCTCTCTCTCTCTCTCTCTGCCTTTCAAATAAATAAAAAGTAAGCTTTATTTAAAAAAAGAAAAAATGAAAGTCAACACAAAATGGCATTACTGAGCTGGCCACTTTCATGATGACGGATTGCACAATCACACAGAGTAACCTGACATTTTTCACAGGAATAAAGAGAAAGCATTTGTCCAGGGTGTTCCATTATTGATGATAGTAGACGAGTTGTTCTGCAGAATGACCCATTTTCTGGATTTACCTGATTATTTCCCTATGATGTAGTTCCTCTACCTTCTAAATTTACCGTAAATGGGAAATTAGAGATGATACCTTGATGAGGTCCAACTTACTCATATTTGGCAAGAATTCTTCATGAGTGAAGCTATTTCTGTGTATTATATACATCAGGGCACACATATAACTCATAGCCCCATCACAGAGGCACAAAGATTAGCCACTGCACTTGGATGACGACAGCTTCATCCCTCTAATATATCATTGTGATCTCCCCCTTGAAATAAATAAGTAACCTGATTACTTTGGAACCATGTAAATGTCAATTCCCCATCAATCATTCAAGGAACAGTTTTTATAGCAATTGGTTCTCATTTGTACTCAATAAATACTGCGCATACTCAAAAAGTATTGTTTAATTTGTGAATAAATGCCAGAGATAACTGTGGATGGATTTTTCATTTTCTATTATCTTTTCACTTATCTGACTTGAAAGGCAGACAGACAGAATGATACAGAAATCTCCTATCTGCTGGTTCACTCCCCAAATGCCCACAATAGCCAGGGCTGGACCAGACCGAAATCATGAGACAAACTCAACCCAGGTCTCCACGTGGATAGCAGGGACTCAAGAACTTGAGTTATCACCTGCTGCTTCCCAGGGTACACATTGCAGGAAGCTGGAATGGAGAGCAGAGCTGGATGGACTTCAAACCCAGGCACTCTAATATGCAATGCATACAACTCAAGCTGCCGCTCACCCACTGCACCAAATGCCCACCCCTTCCATTCTCTTTACCTCCACTGCAGGTGCTGCATCCCAGATGGCCTTTGGAGGCTAAGATTGGTCTATAGAAATCAAAGATTTCCAAACAACTGTGTATCCCAAGATAGTGCTTGGACCCTTTTCATACCATTATCATGTAAATTTTAGATCTTGTGTTGCTGCTCTCCTTTAAAATTAACCCAGAAACTGCTTGGGGAAACATAACCTTTCTTGGGTATCAGTTTACAAAACAACTTCGCATTGTCTTTCATTTGTTTGGTTAATTCATTCCAAAGTGCCTGCTGTTCTTGGTTGTAATTTGTCACATCTAAGTAGATCTTGCTGTTTCTTGGGTCAGAAAGGAAGATGGACCAGTGTTACCTGTGAGACATTTTATCTACAAAAATGTCACTGACCTTTTAGGGCATCAAACTTCTTTTTCATTCCCACAGTATCCCTGAATCCAAGACCCAGAAAGAAACTAGTCCCTCCTCCACTACTCCCTATACCAGGAAATATTACTGCCCACTCACTTATTCAGACTGAAATCCAAGATTCATTAGACCCAAACTTTTACAAAAATTAACATAATCTGTATGACCAACTTCTCCATTCTCCTGAATCTCCACTCTTCTCAAACCTTGTGCTTGGATCATCACTAGACTTCTTTTGCTATTTCAAATGACTCTTTTCTTGCCTCCTGAGCTTCACAAATACTTTATCCCCATTTCCCACCAAGCATCAAAGTCTCCTAACTAACCATTCCTCAAATGTTAAGATCTCAGTTAAATGTCATCAGGAAGATTTTTCCCTTTCTTCATCCTACTGTGTTGTACTTAGTTATTTAAAATCTGGCTTCTCTTTTATCCTAAAATATTCAAGAAAACTACAACTATATTTGTCTTATTTGTTTTCCTATCCCATCAAAGAGTCTAAAGAACATAATAGACTTGCTGTACTTCCATATTTTGTGCAGCCCATCTGTAGATTTCATGATTAACAGTAGAAAAAACATCTCTGAAAATATCTTAAGCTGTTCAGAATATAGTAGTAATTATAGAATTGTTCATTTTATTTGTTATTCCCCGAGAAGCCCAAATTGCAATTCCTTCCAAAAAACAAAGCTGTCAAATGCTCCTAATTCAGCCTCCCCCCTCCAAGTTTTATGAAGAAAATGATGATTAATAATACTTACCTGGTAAGGTAGCTAGGAAAAATAAAGTTGACATATTACATATGTCTAGCATGGAAACGGCACTCAATGCATGGTAGCAATTACTAAAGAAAAATAATAGGTACATATCAGAGTGTGTGTGTGTATGCATGTGTATGTGTGTGTGTGCATGCGCGCTGAACTCTGTCAAAACAATTGTTGTAAAATGATGACACTGGTTAATTTTCTTTTTTTAAAGATTTATTTTATTTATTTAAAAGACAGAGTTAGAGAGGTAGAGACAGAGAGGTCTTTCATCCGCTGGTTCACTCCCCAGATGGCTGAAAAGGCTGGAGCTGTGCAGATCCAAAGCCAGGAGCCAGGAGCTTCTTCCAGGTCTCCCATGTGGGTGCAGGGGCCCAAGGACTTGGGCCATCTTCCACTGCCTTCCCAGGCCATAGCAGAGAGCTGGATCAGGGGAGGAGCAGGGGGCTGGTGCCATGGCTCACATGGCTCCCGTGGCGCCAGCATCCCATATGGGTGTCAGGTTCTAGTTTCGGTTGCTCCTCTTCCAGGAGGAAGCACCTGGCTCCTGGCTTCAGATCAGCGCAGCTCTGGCCATAGCAGCCATTTGGCGGGTGAACCAACAGAAGGAAGACCTTTCTCTCTGTCTCTCTCTCTCACTGTCTAACTCTATCTGTCAAATAAAAAAAAAAAAGAGGAGCAGCCGGGACTAGAACTGGTGCCCATATGGGATGCCAGTGCTTCAGGCCAGGGTGTTAACCCACTGCACTACAGTGCCAGCCCTGACACTGGTTAGTTTTCATAAGACAGTCTAATATGTGGAGTTATACACCTGGAAGAATATTCTGAGATCTGAAAAGTCCTTGGAAAGCAGTAGATTGGCAGAATAATCATCCCAAGTACAAGTGTTATATTTCAAAGTTAGGAATCTTAATCTGGATCCATAAAACCCTAAAGGATCTGTGCATGGATTTCAAAGTGTCTATGACCTCCTTAAAAATGCATATGGGGCAGGTGTTTGGTGTAGCAGTTGTAACAACAGCAGGGACTCTCACATCTCATATCAGAGTGCCTGGTCAAGTTCTGGCTCTTCCATTTCCAATCCAGTTTCCGGCTTATGTGCATGCTAGGAGGCAGTAATTAATGACTCAAGTACTTGCACCCCTGCCACCTCTGTAAGAGACCAGCATTGATTTCTGGGCTCCTGGCTTTGCCCTGACCCAGCCGTGGCTATTAACAGACATGTGGGAGTAAACCAGAAGATGTAAGATATCTCTATCTCGCCCTCTCTCTCTTTGATTTTTCTTTCTTTCTCTCCCTTTCAAATAAATAAATATTTTAAATGAATGCAAAGCTTTGAGTGGGTGTGCATGTGTTTGTGTCTGTGTACTATTCTGGGGAAATGGTCTATAGCTTTCAATTACTTCTCCGCTGGGCTCTGAGCAAGAAAAAGTTAAGAACTGCTGCCTATTTCTTCAGGAAATCTGGTGCTCTGGCAAAAATGAAAATGTTGACAATGTGATCGCTGTGTCATCTGCCTGGCCAAAGCAATGTTTTCTGTTAAAGCAGAGTAGAAGTCTTGGGGCCAAAATGATCTCAACTAAATGGTTCTTCTACATTATGTTTCCATCTGCCCAGCATGTGAGCCATTAACACATGCTTCCTGTTGATGATTTTCATATCCTTATTTGTAAGGAAATTGCACTGAGACCAGTTCAAAAGAATAATTTATCTAATGTATTAGAAAATAAAATAAATGAACTCTTTATATACACTAATAATTTTATGTTGCTAAAGAGTGACTATTTATGGGAGATAAAGCATACACTGACTAAGATGTCATCTACTAGTTTCCATAATATATATATTTCTATTCTAGTCCAAAAAACAGCAAGTCTCAGCCATGTGTTGAAATAATTTATTTCAACACTTAATGCATCATCTTTCCTGTATTTCCACATGTTGTGTCATAAGCATTTGACCTCAACCCATTGTTAAATATTTAATAGTACTGTTGGATAAACAATACAAAGTATTGTTTACTTTTGAATGTGCCATTTACATGAAAAAACTAAGCCAATACATGCTATAAAAGGTACACATTTAGGTTGTGATACTAACCCTCCTGGAAGACAGAAAATGAAATATAGGGGGAAGCAAACTACAGAGAGGATGAAATGAATCAGGAACAGCAATGACAACTGAACAGATGCCATAACTCTCCAATAAAGAATAAAGGCAGAGAGAAACTGCCACCCAAGGGCTGGCATAATAGAAAATGCATGTTTCCACCTCTCAAAACTTCAGCACAATAATGAATTGATTTGAGTAGGAGTCTATTTATAGGAAAATGATTAAATACTATTCCACAAATCAACCAATAAAGGGTCATTTTTGACACTCTCTGAGTTTAAACCTCAGGGTGGCAGAGTTGTATTCACTGAAAGGAGCAACTATGGTACAAAAGAAACATGGAAAGAATGCATGCAACAAATTTTGGTGAGTTAACACACCATTCCTGGAAAAAATGCTCTATTTATGTTCTTTTGGATTTATCATATCCACTTAGTCTTAGGGATTATGAGGAAAAATAACAGCCTGTACCAAGGAATCTTTATAACCCATTGAGTTTCTTGGAGATGCTGAACTGAAAACTGTATATAATATCCTACTTCAACATATGTTTTCCAATGACAATGAAAATACAAAATGGATCCACAAGCCATAGTTGATATAAATTAAACTTAAGTAAATGAAAAGATACACCATGTTCACAGTTTTGAAGTCTCAATAGTGTCAACATATCAATTCTCCTCCAAATCGATCTATCCTGATCATAATACCAAGCTTTAACCTTTTTTTTTTTTTTGAAGCCAATAAAGAGATTCTAAACATTATTTGGAGATGCAGCTAGGATATCCAAAGTGACCTTGAAAAAGAAGAACAAAGTTGTAGGAATTATAACATCTGGTACACTTAACTATAATGTCACAGTGATCTAGATAGTGTGGTACTATCTAGGGTGGCTTAAGATCAACAAATAGATCAACGGAATAGAGCAGACAGCTCAGAAATAGGTCCACACTTATGAGATTATTTAATTTTTCTCTTCATTTTATTTAAAAGGCATGGAGAAAGCAAACAAGAGATTTTCCTATCATTGCTTCACTCGCCAAATGCCTACAACAGTGAGCCAGGAGCTAAGAACTCTATCCAGCTCCCAAATGGCTGGCAGTGACCTAAGTACTTGAGTCATCATCTGCTGCCTCCAAAGATATGCATTGGCAGGAAGCAGGATCATAAACGGAGGAACCTGGACTTGAATCAGGCACTCCAATATAGAATGCAGACATCCAAGAGATGACTTAACCACTGCACCAAATGCCTCCCACTCCCCATTTGATTTTTTACAAAGTTACAAAAGCAAGATACAAAATGGATTTGGAACAAATGTTACTTTGAGTAACAATGACTATGGTAGCCTATTCTGCTACTATAACAAATACCTTGGACTTAGTAGTTTATAAACAGAAATGTCTTGCTCACAGCTAGGAAGTCTAAAACCAAGGCACCTGGTAAGGCAGCTTCTCTGCTTCCAAGGTAGTACCTTGTTATGTCCTCCTTACTGGAAGAAGGGTGACGTGCCAAAGCAGAAGTGCTGGCATTGTGTCACCATAGGTTAAGCCACTCCTTGGGACACCATATGGGAGGTCCTGGAACCAAGACCTTCTTCTGTTTCCCATCCAGCTTTCTACTCATGTGTGCTAGAGATAGCAGATAACAACCCAAGTCCTTGGGTTCCTGCCACCTATACGGGAGATTCAAATGGAGTTCCTGACTCCTACCTCCAGCCTGGCCCAGCTCCAGCATTGTGGGGATTTGGGGAGTGAACCAGTGGATGGAAGATCTCTCTCTCCCTCTTTTTTTCTCTTTCTTTGCCACTCTGCATTTCAAATAAAGAAATGAAGAAAGAAAATAAAGCGGATAAAACTGCTAGGAGCCAGAGTTGTGGCACAGCCCATTAAACTACAGCTTGGAGGGTCCAGCACTGTGATATAGCCAGTAAAGCCACCGTCTGCAGTGTCAGCCTCCCATATAGGCACCGGTTTGAGTCCCATTTGCTCCACTTCTGATCCAGCTCTCTGCTGTGGCCTGGGAGAGCAGGAGAAGCCCCTGCACCCACATGGAAGATCCTGAGGTAGCTCCTGGCTCCTGACTTCGGATCAGCACAGCTCTGGACATTGCAGCCAATTGGGGGTGAAATCAGTGGGTGGGAGATCTCTCTCTCTCTCTCTCTCTCTCTCTGCCTCTCCTTCTTTCTCTTTGTGTAACTCTTGACTTTCAAATAAATAAATAAATCTTTTAAAAAATAAACCACAACTTGGAACAGTCCCATCCCACATCAAGAATGCCTGGGATATTGAGTTCCTCCTCTACCTTTCAATCCAGCTCCCTATTTTTTAAAAAAGATTTATTTGAAAGGCAGAGTCACAGAGAGGCAGAGGTAGAGAGAAAGAGAGAGAGGTCTTCCATCTGTTGGTTCACTCCCCAGATGGCCACAATGGCCAGAGCTGTGCCAATCCGAAGCCAGGATCCAGGAGCTTCTTCTGGGTCTCTCACATGGGTATAGAGATCTAAGGACTTGGGCCATTTTCTACTGCTTTCCCAGGCCGTAGCAGAGAGTTGAGTGGGAAATGGAACAGCCAGGACTTGAACCGGCACCCATATGGGATGCCTGCACTGCAGATTGAAGCTTTAACCCACTGCACCACATCGCCAGCCCCCCAGCTCCCTATTAAAGGAACAAGCATTCATTCTCTCCTCCCCCCCCCCCCGCCCCCTGCTCTCATTAATAAATACGCAATTAGCCGACGCCTTGGCTCACTAGGCTAATCCTCCGCCTTGCGGCGCTGGCACACCGGGTTCTAGTCCCGGTCAGGGTACCGGATTCTGTCCCGGTTGCTCCTCTTCCAGGCCAGCTCTCTGCTATGGCCAGGGAGTGCAGTGGAGGATGGCCCAAGTACTTGGGCCCTGCACCCCATGGGATACCAGGATAAGTACCTGGCTCCTGCCATTGGATCAAGAGCGGTGCGCTGGCCACAGCACGCCAGCCGCAGCGGCCATTGGAGGGTGAACCAACGGCAAAAGAAGACCTTTCTCTCTGTCTCTCTCTCTCACTGTCCACTCTGCCTGTCAAAAATAAATAAATAAATATGCAATTAAAAATGAGAGTGAGAGGCTCTATTGCATAGTAGGTTAATCCTCCACCAGCATCCCATATGGGCACCGGTTTGTGTCCTGGCTGCTCCTCTTCAGATCCAGCTCTCTGCTATGGCCTGGGAAAGCAGTGGAAGATGGCCCAAGAGCTGGGTCCCTGCACCCGCATGGAAGACCCAGAAGAAGCTCCTGGCTCCTGGTTTCAGATTGGCCCAGTTCTGGCCATTGAGGCCATTTGGGAAATGAACTAGCAGATGGAAGAACTTTCTCTCTGTCTCTCCCCCTCACTGTCTGTAACTCTACCTCTCAAATAAATAAAATCTTAAAAAAAAAAAAAAGAAACATGATCAAAAGCAACTGTACCAACTAATGATTGCAACAATGAATAGACAAACAGTAAAGAATTAGTTAAGTGTTCAAACCATTGCTACTCTATGGAAAACTAAAATGAGGCAGCAGAAAGCCAAATATACAAAAGTAACAACAGCGCAGCAACCCTCCTTCAAACAGTGAATAATCCAGAAAGGTGGCCTTTACTTTGATTGACACGTTGTTTTGAACATGAAGTGAGGAAACAGAAGAGCAAACAGGGGTTGGCCCCTTCACACTTCCCACGCAGAAGAAAGTGTAAGTGGAACCTGGGTTTAAACGCCAAAGGTCACACTTTGATATTTTCAGTCATACCCAAATATAGGAATCATCTGTATTGGGACCTATGATACTTCAGAACTTTCTATTAATCCAATGTAACTTTCCTATCCTGAGGCATAATTTGACTTGTTTACTAAGGTTTATTTTAATAGCTTAATCAGGTTGAACTTGAATACGCTGACACGGCTGGTTAAGTGAGTATGTACCACATCTTTCAGTTGACTCCTAGACACTCAAAATATTTCTAAAATTGGAAGAGAAAATGAGGCAACAAAAATGTCACACAGAAATAGGTAGTATCAAAAAGAAAACACTATGAGTGCATGACACTACATAATACCAAAGCAACAGTGAAAAGAGAAAATTTCAAATAATCAACTAATTGTTATCTCAGTACCATATTAAAAAACATATTTTGAATGATTTTTTTAAATCAACTGGCAGTTTTAACATATTGAGCAAACACCATTTTTATGTACTCACATTTCTTTTCAATTCTGCCAATACAGAACTAGCAGCCTCCAACCCCCACTCAAATCCTTATTGTATCCTATGAAGTTGCACAACGCCCAAGAGCGTGACGCACTAAGCAACTGTTTTTGTACCTAGAAGGACAAAACCTGATTTTAAAACCCTTTCAGTCTATTTCTCAAATGCTTAATTTCTGCTGTCTAATTAAGATAGACCATTTGCATTTGAACACTTATTTTACAAAACACCTAACTTTAAAAAAGAAAACTTGACTTTTAACATTTTTAAGGCAAAAAGTAAAAGCTGCTTCGTTCATGACTTTCAAATGGTTCATGCATAACCTCAGCCCACTCCCTCCATATTTCTCTTAGGACTGAAATTTAACCAGGTCAGTTCTGGACTTAAACAACAATTCCGTGTGAGTTCAAATAGCTACCTGGGGAGTTAGATTGAATCATTTGCTAAACTCTAATATTTTAAATTTATAAACTTCAGAAGGAAGATAGCTTTTGAAGCTGACAAAAAACAATCAGAGAACAGTAGTCTTTTTGTGTGCTGCCCAGAAACTCAGTTACAAAGTGGTCCTATTGTGTTTCTCATAATTTACATTCACTTTTTTGGCAGACCAGAAAGGAAAAAAATAAGAAGTCAAATTTGGAGGCATACAATAAAAATGAAAGACAGCATTTTTATTTTAAAATGTCCCTTTGACATTTAGATATCTACAACCCCAATATTTAACATTTCCAGGCAAGAAGACAGCACAAGAAGCCACAGCTGTTTCTCTGTGACGTCACTGAACAGGTGTGGTACCATTTCATTCCACAGAAATTGGCTGGATCTCTGGCTGATGCCCACAGGAGGCCCATATGGAACCATTGTAGACACAGGTCTTGTCTCTTTCAAGATGGCCCACGAGGGAAAAAAAAAAAAAAAAAGATGACACGGATCCTGGTGCCTGAACTGTGCAGATGGGAGTAGACATTCTCCCAAACAGATCAATACTATCCAAGGTGCAGTTGAAAAACAGGATGAGCTTGTCTCGTTAAACAAACACCAAGCGGCTTATTCACAGGGCAAAAGAAACCCTGCACTCCTGTTTTCCACAGTGTGTTTGCCAGTGACCTCAGCCCTGACCTGCACGCCTTCCCTGTCTGTGGTGGGAAGCAGTCTTGCCTTGGGTCTTCCTCTGGCACTAGAGGACTCCCAAAAAAGTTGGTGTTTCTTTTATAGCGAGAGCTACTGTGTCTGCTTTGGCCTGGCCAAGACAATTACGCGATGCACAAACTGATCAATGTGGTTGATTTAGTTCAATGACTGGTCTTGAGCATTTGACATTGCACAGACAAGAAATGAAACAGATAGCATTTTTACATATCACCCAATCATACTGGAATGATGTGGCTGTATCTTGGATCAAATTAATTTAGAATATTTCTTATGACACCAATCGTTTCTATCTACCAAAACTAAAGTAACTGGATAAACCAAGTACTTTTACTCCAATGACCAGGTAAATATCTTTACGAAGTCCAAAAAAACTGCTTCTATTCCCATTTTCATCTTGCCACCTAGCCCCTCCCCCCTAAAAAAGCAGTATTTGTGTAGACATGTACAATCTTTCTGTAACAACTCTTTATATGTGTATGTATATACGTAAATGGAGAACTAAATCTGATAAGAACACCCAAGTTACATCAGTATCTTCACTGCTTAGGTTTATAATAGATGGGGAAATTATTATGATCTTTAAAGCGATCTTCCCAAAAGTCCTGAAAAATCAGCTGTGAATTAAAATGTGACCTTATATTCCTCTAGGCAGGAAGACTTGATACACAAGTGGACACGTGTAAAATGGAAACGTTTTCTATAGCCGCTGTGTGGAAAGTCTAAGAAAAAGAGCCCAGCTTCCAGGGGTCACTGGCTGATTCAAGATCAATATGTTGATTTAAACGTAGGACAAATATAAAATCCTGTAATGATGCGAGGGTCTTAAAAACGTTTTAGTGGCTCTTGGTAGCAATGCCACGGAGGCAGGATTCCGTTAACCTGCTTCAAACAAAAGCTGCTTCTCTCGCTGCCACTGACAGACAAATCTGTGCAGAAGGAGGAAAAAGTAACAATACTTGTTAGCGCCTCTCTTTCCTTGAAGTTTTCCCAGGGAGGAAAAGTACAGGAGGGGAGAAGACTAACTCTCCCTGCAGCACAGCAGCGTGCAAGCCCTCTCTCCACCTCTGTGAATAAAGGAGAAATAAATTCAACTTTGGAACTCTGCCATGGAGTGGCGGCTCCTGCAAAGGGGGCAGTTTGCTATTAATTGTTAATGTCGTCTGCCATTAGAGGGCACTAAACAACTCTACATTAATGCGTTGGAGGGAAGCGAGACAAGGAGCCGGGAAAAGAAAGAAGGGAGGGAGACGAGGGAGGGAGGGCATGGGCAGAGTCGGGGAGAGGGAGGGAAAGAGAGGAGAGAGGGACGAGGGGCGGCAGGCGTAGGAGGACCGGGGAGGAAAGGGAGGGGACGGGGCGGGGGGGAGGGGGGGGCGGGACGGACAGACAGACAGACTGGGAAACACAGCCAAACTGAATCTGGGCAGATTAAAAAGGACGTGCAGCTCCAGCGCCGTCTGAAGTGCGCCGAGAGCCAGCCTCCCCCGACCGCCGCGCCCCTCCCTCGCGTGCTCACGACGGTAATTATAAAGCGAGAGGCGGCGGCGGCGGCGGCGGCGGCGGCGGCGGCGGTGGCGGCGGCGGCGGCGGCGGCGGCGGCGGCGGCGAGGTCACCGTTTTTACCAGCCTGCTGCACCGAAAGCGCGCGGTGCAGGTGCGGCGGCCGCGGGGCTTTGTGATTCATGCGCCCACTTTCAAAGGGGGGCTCGGGCCCGTCTGAGAGGCACCCAAACAACTGTCTTCTAATATTAGCACGGCTGTACTTCGGGATCTATTATAGTCTGTCCAGACAGATCCCATTGTAATGGGATCTTTTATTAAAAGATTAGCACTATCTCCTGCAGTTGGTGGAAAAAAATCTGTTATCACTGAGTTATTTGCAGTTGTGGAGGGGGTGGGAGGGGGGTGACGGAAGATGGGGGTGGGAGGGCCTGGGGAGGACTGGGGGAGGGGGGCGAAGGAGGGGCGGGTTTGAAATCCGTAGAACAAATCCCAGTGACCTGCGAATGTCCAAGAATTTTGTCTGCATACTTCGCTGTCTGTTGTCCTACGGGCTGGAGAAGCGAAATGAATAGCAATTTAAAAGGCAGCTTTGGAATAAACAATATAGCCTTTTCCGTGAAGTAATCGCTTTATATAAAAGGAAATATCGCCTCCTCAGTTTCATTCAGCGGTGCCAAAAATGTTATAAATGAGAGACCCGCCAACTTCCAGTGAAGAATGCCAGGCACTGTACTTAATAAACTGAGGCTACAGAAGTTCATTATCGATGTTGCAATCTTTTTTTATTCGCGGGGGGGGGGGGAGGGAGAGAGAGAGGAGAGAGAGAGAGAGAGAAGAGAGAGAGAGAGAGAGAGAGAGAGAGAGAGAGAGAGAATCGAGTCTGGAGCCGAGCTGGAGACGAGAGAGACAGAGACGCACAGGACAGAAACTAGGGGAGTCGCCGAGCGGGGAGGAGGGGGCAGACCGCCTACGTCGGCGCCCCCGCTCGGGGCTCCGACTCCAGACGCCCGGGAAGTGAAAGGGGAGAGAGAAGAAAAGGGACAGGGCGAGACTGCACCGGGGGGGAGGCCGTGTCTGAGGTGTTAAACATTTTTGTTTGCTACTCGTGGAGACCCGGGGCTTGCGTCTCCGCGCTGCTCCGCCAGGGTGGAAGGTGCCGGGGCCGGGGTTCCCAGCGACCCCTCAGGGCCGAGAGCCGCCGCCGCCGCCAAGTCCAGCACGCACAGACCCAGACACAAAACCTCCCGCCGGGTCCCCCGCGCCCAGGCTGTACGGGAGGCTGGCAGGGTCCGACCCCACCCTGAGCGAGCGAGGGCTCTCCAGCAGCCCGCGGCTCTCCCGGCGTCTGCAAAGTCTTTTGCCAGAGCCGAGGAGCGGAGAAGCAGCGGCGCGGAGACCAAGTGCCGGCTTCCCCGCTCGGCCCGCCGCCCGCTCCAGCGCCCCGCGGCGCACACCCGCACACACACACACACACACACACGCACGCACGCACACACGCCACCCCGGGCGCGGCGCGCTGCCCGCAAGCGGCGGCGTGCAGGACATGAAGTGGGTGTTCTTCCCCGCTCCCCACCCCCGAGCGTCGCCCCCACCCCCCGCCCCGGCCGCCTGCCCCCTCCCTCCCGCTCCTACGCAAATAAGAACTCGGCGATTCCCCTCCTGCCGCTTTGATTTCGGGCACCTCCGACAGATAACTGGGAAGGGTTTCCAGAAGGTGGGAAATGTCACCTGATTCACAGTGAACTTTTAAAAGCTCCCCACCCCCAAGGAGCCGCGCACACCCTCGCTCGAGGCCGCCCTCCCACAGCCCCACACACTGGGAGACCGCCCACCGCAAACCGCGGAGACCCCCGTCTAGATTTAAAGCGCGGCTGCGCCCGGCTTCTGACGTCCATTGAATCGCGCGGGCGGCCGGCTGTGAGCGCGGGGCTGCGCCCGGATCTCTGCGCCCTCCGCCGCTCGCCTCCGAGACGCGCGCCGCTCGCACCAGCCGCCCCGCCGCCGCGCCCGCTCCCCGCGCCGCCGCGCTCCTCGCCCCGCGCCTGCCCCCAGGATGGTCCGCGCCAGGCACCAGCCCGGCGGGCTTTGCCTCTTGCTGCTGCTGCTCTGCCAGTTCATGGAGGACCGCAGCGCCCAGGGTAAGCGAGGGGAGGGGGGGATGCGCTGGGCAGGCTGGGCTGAGGGCAGGGGGCTCTACTTTTCTGTGGTCTGTTCGCCCCAACGCTGCTCTTGGAAGATGTTGGACCAAGTTAGCGACTCCGCGATGGAGAGCAGTGGGGAAACACCAAGGCAGTGACACTTTGGGACCGGCAGCGGAGTTGGGAGCTCGGCTCTCCTTTAAAAGGAAAAGGAGCAGGCTGGAGTCTGCCTCAGTATTAGGGTTAGATGCTCCGAGTTCTGGCCGGGATGACTTGAGATGGTATCTCCGGGGTTGGGGACCAGCATCAGTAGTAGCCTGCGGATTTCGGCCGCCCGGTTTGCAGTCTAACCTCTGTGCCTCCCACGTCTTTTGGAGACTTTTTACAATGACCTGGGGCTGCGGAGACACTGAATTTTCTCCGGTGGCTTGGGGGACGTGGTTTCAGAAAGTTTGCCCAAACTTGGAAATGTGGGTGCTGAAAATTTTCGAGGGAAGTAGCTTTCTGCCTAATGGATGCTTCTTCCAAACCCCCTCCCCCAACCCCGCAAAAAAAAAAAAAAAAGTCAAATTATTACCCGGGAGTGTTGTGAGTTACTTTACAGTTTTTTTTTTTCCCTCTTCTTTGCTTCATTCCTCGGACTGTTAACTTTTTGTAAAACAGCGAGCAGCCCACAACTGATTTAAATGCTAAGCTGTATCAAGAGTAAATCTCTTAAGTTTGTCTTGTAAAAATAGCTGTTTCTTTCCATTAGTCTTGGGCAGAATTTTTAAAATAATACTAGCAGCCTGTGGTCCAGTTATTGTTAAAGTCTTACTTCCTGAACCAAATCTGGGTGTTAAAAGAGGGGAAGGGGGAGAGATTCCTTGCACAGGTTTCTTCGTGCTAGGTGGGAGCTAGGTGTACGGAGCCGGGACCCGGCAGGACGCTCGCCCCGGGCCGAGGTGCCCTGCCCGCGTGAGCGTGAACGTTTCCAGGGTGTGAGCGACCCCGCCGTCTGCACCGCCCTGCGCCCGGCTGCCCGCGTCCAGGGACGTGGGCGCCAGGGAAAGCAGCCCTCGGAGATTTCGAAAGCTCCCGGTGGCCGCGGGCGTGCTCAGGGGCGGCGGATTGCAAAACGGGCCCGTCGGGCGGGCTGCGCCTCGAGGCCGCGCGGGGCAGCTCCGGATTGCTTTTTTGCTTTCATTTTTCGCAAGTGCCTTTTTGCTTGATCTGTTCCTGCGCGTGCGTGCGTGTGTGTGTGTGTGTGTGTGTGTCTCCTTCTCCTCTCTCTCCCTCTCCTCTCCCGTTCTCTCACTTTCTTAACCCCTGTCACAAATAATTCCCGTGCCGCCTACATGAAACCAACATGTAAAAACATCCGTCGCATCCTGTTTTTGTCAGGTTCTTTAATCTGCCCTTCGAGTCGCTGCAGGTTATGAAATGGGACGAATAAAAGTAAACAGTCTAGTAAAAGTCAATGCAAGCTGCACGTGTTGTGTCTGGGTCACTGGTTAACTGACATTGATATGGCTGGGGCGCTCTGGCTTCTGCCTCGCCCTGCCTCCCCTCGTCTGCCCCCCACCTCTGGGATCAGGGCTTCCCCCCCTCCTTCCCAACCCCTCCACCCCCTCCTATTTATTTGCCGCGCGTCTCCCCCGCCGCGCGCCCTGCCCTCCCTGCACCACGCTCACCCCCTCCCCACGCCCGCCGTGTCGTCTGTGCTCGCTCGCCCGCCGCCTCCCTCTCCTCGTCCCCCGCCGCTCGCCGGCGCATCCACCTCCCACCCCCGACTCTTCACAGCTGGGAACTGCTGGCTCCGCCAAGCCAAGAACGGCCGCTGCCAGGTCCTGTACAAGACCGAGCTGAGCAAGGAGGAGTGCTGCAGCACGGGCCGCCTGAGCACCTCGTGGACCGAGGAGGACGTGAACGACAACACGCTCTTCAAGTGGATGATCTTCAACGGGGGCGCCCCCAACTGCATCCCCTGTAAAGGTGGGACTCTTCCTCCCCAACCTCAGGCCCTCAGCAGAGGGCGTCTTACCCTGGGCTTCCCCACTACCTACCTGGGGGGGGGGGGGGGGACTGGAACCAAGAGAGCTGTGTGGGTGGGCTCCTCCTTCCTACGCCCAGCTCTGAGACGCCATTGGGAGCCATTCCTGCCTGTCACAACTCTTCGCAAAACAGAGTCCGCGGAGGTCCCCGGACTTCTGAGCCACGTGTGGAGACAGATTTGGGTATGGGGCCCTGCCCCCCTCCAACCCACTAAAAGAGGGCCTGGGGGCTCCTGAGAACAAACTCAGAGCTACAGGATTGCACAAGGCACCAGCACGACCTCCGGGCTGACCTACGGACCGCCCGGCCCTGGTTGTAATCCCTACCTCTTTCCAATCCATAGAAACGTGTGAGAACGTGGACTGTGGCCCCGGGAAGAAATGCCGGATGAACAAGAAGAACAAACCCCGCTGCGTGTGTGCCCCAGATTGTTCCAATATCACCTGGAAGGGTCCCGTCTGCGGGATGGACGGCAAAACCTACCGCAACGAATGTGCACTCCTCAAGGCCAGGTGCAAAGAGCAGCCGGAACTGGAAGTCCAGTACCAGGGCAAATGTAAAAGTAGGTCCCGCCCTTCCTGAGCAAGCCCTCAGCTCCCCTCCTCGGAGCTCTCTACCTACTGTAGACCCTCTGGAAGCCCCGTAGGGGATAGAGTAGTCCACAGGAAGAGCCTCATAGCGATGCTAGTGATAGCAGGTAAAGGAACTACTTTTGTAACTTGTGAAGACATAGTGAGAGTACTAAAGGGACCGACCTGGAGTCGTAGATTTTCTCTGGAAAACCACAGGACTCCCCAAGTGCCTTTTGAAACTGGATGCTTTAATTCCATAATTGCCTCCGTAACATCAAATGCTCACTCCTTGGGGGCCACAGGTGCCTATTAATGTGTGTTTCTCTCTGTGTTTCAGAGACCTGTCGGGATGTGTTCTGTCCAGGCAGCTCCACGTGTGTGGTGGACCAGACCAATAACGCCTACTGCGTGACCTGTAATCGGATTTGCCCTGAGCCTACCTCCCCGGAACAGTACCTCTGTGGGAACGATGGAGTCACCTACCCCAGCGCCTGCCACCTGAGGAAGGCCACCTGCCTGCTGGGCAGATCCATCGGACTGGCCTATGAGGGAAAGTGTATCAGTAGGTATTCTGAATGCAGGAAGGAAAAGCAGAGAAGGCAGGATCAAAAAGGCTGGCTCTCTGGTGGTAGCCGCTGGGTTGAGCAATAAAGAAGGCTGCGGGCCTCCCCAGGCACATGCTTTCACCAGAGGGCGAAATACTCCCTGCTTTGAGTAAACCCTCATGATCACAGCATTCATTCATTCCTCTCGGAAACTTGTTTTCTGGAAGCACTGACATCTATATTCAAATGCCTGCAAAGTGCAGGAAAAAATGTTCCATCTCAGAAAACTTCAAACTCTCAATTTTACACTTTTTTTTTTTAAGTGCCAGACTTGCTGGAAGTGAAAAATAATTACTTAACAGTTCCTGAAATCTGTTGTCAGATTCTAGTAATTGATGGAACTCTTTTTTAAAAGACCCCACTTGTGGGAAATAATCAGACACACTTAATTCAAGGATATTCTGAAATCCTGTTCCCCCAAAAAATTTATTTTCATGCACTACTATTATATGTTAGAAATGGGCTGGGGAGGGTGGGAGTGTGTGTGTGTGTGCGTGTGGGTGTGTGCACATTTCACTTTTATTATCAAGTATTTTTGTGTAACTTCTTCATTACCCTCCCCCGTAAGTAATAATACAAAAGTGATTTTTTTCTGTTTATTGATGGGATTAGAGAAAGAGAATGGGCAAGTCAGTTTACTCATCACAAACACATTATATCCTAGAAGCAAAGTCCTGTGAAGACATCCAGTGCACTGGTGGAAAAAAATGTTTATGGGATTTCAAAGTTGGCAGAGGCCGGTGTTCCCTCTGTGATGAGCTGTGCCCTGACAGTAAGTCCGACGAGCCTGTCTGCGCCAGTGACAACGCCACTTACGCCAGCGAGTGTGCCATGAAGGAGGCTGCCTGCTCCTCAGGTGTGCTGTTGGAAGTAAAGCACTCCGGATCTTGTAACTGTAAGTGTGGTTTTTAACCTTGCTGCAATTTAAGTCTCTCCCAGGCAAGCCCTGGGGAACGGACACTTAAAAAGCACGCAAACCTCCCCACGTGAGCCTATTTGTATTCCAGTTAGGCAGCTGCTGAATCTCACCAGCAATTCCGTGACCCACAAAAGATTCTCTGCAATGTTTCCTGGCTCTTAGGACTTTTAGGATGGTGATCATCAACAGGATGGCCTCTGAAAACCTATTTCCAGTTGTTTACCCATAATTCTTTTGCTTTAGTAATGTGCTTTGCTCTTTGCCTTATTAACACTTGAATCTAAACTAACTGCTTCAAAAGTTTCAGGTTTTTTTGTTGTTTTTGTTGTTGTTGTTTTTACCAAAGACAGATATCATATCACACATGGGCTGCTGCTTTTTGCAGTTGCCTCTACTAACTCTGATTAAGGACCCAAAGCAGTTATAACTAGAACACAAGAACGCTTTTTATCTAATTTCAGGAATCTGCCCGTAAAACCTGAGCCATTGATTCTTCAGAACTTTCTGCAGTTTTTGACTCCATAGATTATGTTTTTTTTTAATTAAACTTATTGCATAACAGCAGATGCCAAAAACAAAAAATAAAAGCATCTCACTGCAAGTCACTTAAAAACGCAACGCTGTAATATGGCTGTATCAGAGGGCTTTGAAAACATACACTGAGCTGCTTCTGCGCTGTTGTTGTCCATATTTAAACAACAGCTCCCCTGTATTCCCCCATCTAGCCATTTCGGAAGACACCGAGGAAGAGGAGGAAGATGAAGACCAGGACTACAGCTTTCCTATTTCTTCCATTCTAGAGTGGTAAATCTTCCACCAGTGTTCAGTGTTGGCATAGCCTATGAGCAAAAAAAAAAAAAGAAAAAAAAAAGAAAGAAAGAAAGAAAAGAAAGAAAAGAAAAAATATATTGTCCATACTGTAAATAAGTGTATGCTTATTTATTTGGGGGGGAAACTATACATTAAAGACCTTTGTCCTAAAGCTCTCTCCCAGGCCACCTTGCTACTCATTGGACATGGAGAGGCGGTCATTTTGAGGTCTACTGGATGAGGCCCATAGTTGAGACTTGTAGACATTTATTTATACTGTGTCATGTTTTTATAATTTATACATACAATGTCTGGTTGACTGTACACCTTGTTTTTGAAGAAATTTATTCGTGAAAGGAAGAGCAGTTGTTATTTATTGTGAGGTCTCTTGCTTGTAAAGTAAAAGCTTTTTTTTTTCCTTGTAAACCATTTAAGTCCATTCCTTACTATTCACTCACTCATCTGTCTCCCTACATTTCACTGTTGTTAGACCCTTTTCCACTTTTAACAAACTTGCATGTCTGTTTCCGTCATGTTTATTTATTGGATTTTCTGCTGCCTGATCTGTACATACATGGTCCCTCGGGTTTTGTTTACAAGGAATCTTGACTGACCAAAAGGCATTATAACTCTGACTCAAATACAAGGTACAGAGGATGTGCATCTTTGCGGAAACTCCTAATTCAGTTCTCTTGTTAGGATGAAGATGTTTGAGAGAAAGGGGATGACAGTCGCTTTAGAATCCTAGTGATGTACTCTTATGATGTTAGAGATCCAAAGAAAAGGAGTGATGTGGGTATCAGGAGACTAAAGGAAGGTGGAGGCTACACATTCAGCTTCTGTTTGGTGTCTCCTTTAAACTAGCTGGCTGTACCTTTTAAATTAGCTCTTTTTCAACCAGTGTGTCACTCAAAGTTATATTGAAGCTTTATCAGTTCAAGTTTCTTGCTTTTCATAATACTTTTTTCTGATGCAATTTTATATTTTCAAACATGGCAAGTTAAATATAAATTCATTTAAATATATAGTTTTGTACTTTTCTACCATGTAAATGTGCAATGTATATAAAAGTTATAATGTGTATTTGTAAATAAATGATGAGTGAAAAAATAAAAAAATTTTAAAAAGCCAATAGCCTCAATTCCTGATGGTGCAAAAGTGGTTGTTTGGGCTTTTGGTAAAATTGTACATGGTAACATTTACTATGGATTACAGTGACTTTGAAAATAAGTGGCAAGGCCAACAGAAGCTTGGAATTTGGAATATAAAGGGATCTGAGGTGCAGTAACTCCTGTGTGGAGTCACACATGCATGTCATGAAACACACTGAGGAACATTCAAGATGTGGACCTCTCCCTGTGTTGAACCAAGCCTAAAGTTTTCTCTTTAAAGCAACCATCTTAGCTTAGTCTTTCTTATTTACAAGCTCACTGCCATCGGCAGGGGTACCCTATAACCTACTTTCCTTATTAAGTAAAGTGCACCTGTGGTGGGTGTGTGGCACAGCTCTTAAGTCACTATTTGGGATACCTACACACTGGATCAGGAGTGCCAGGAGTTCAAGTCTTGACTCTAGTCATTCGAGCTTCCTGCTAATTCTCATCCAGGAAGCAGCAGGAAATGGCTCAAGTATTTGAGTCCCTGCCATCCACATGGTGGATCCTCCTAGCTGTTGTACACATTTGAGAATTGAACCAGCAAATGGGAAATTTCTACCTCTTTGCCTTTCAAACAAGTAAAAAATTGTTTAAATAACGTGAATCTTAGATCTTTGCAAAAGCCACACATCACAAGGAAAAGTAAAAACAGACTGGTAATATTTGACAGGCACATTCTAGAAATCAGAGTATCAACTGCAGAAATAGGCATGACAGTCTTGGAATTCTAAACACTTAGTGAGGTAAGGATGAGAATGGAGATTTTCACAGTGTTATGCATGATTCCTGGGGATTCGATCATGAAATCCATAAGAAAGCATGTCAGTGCTTGGCAGTTTTTGTTAGATACTATCACAGCCATAGGACAGCATTGGGAGTATCAGTGGTCCCGTGATACACTGTAATACATGGGCTACATAAGTAGTTTCTCACCACAAGTTTCCTATTCAGTGTGCTACATAGTCAAAGCCCAAGAATATTAAAAATATCAAATGCCAGCAGTTAGAAAGTCTGAGTAGAGACTATGAAAGGGAAAGAGCAAAGAATTTTCAATGTTACCAAAATTACTTAACAAATAGATTTTTTTTCTTTCAAAGTGTTTTACTCTGTTTTTTTTTTTTTTTTTTTTTTTTTTTTTTTTTTTTTTTTTTTTTGCCAGGCAGAGTTAGACAGTGAGAGAGAGAGAGACAGAGAGAGTTATAGACAGTGAGATTACTCCATTTCTTTTTCAAGTTTTATTCCCTTGTGAAAACTGTTTCTTAAGAATAATCACCAAAAACTATTATGTTTGCAAATGTTGACTCTCCACTGTGGTCACCAAATGAGAACTTTGGTGGAGGCAGAGGAGTTTTTGGCAGGCAGAGTCTGTATTAATGATTAAGAGTCTAGGGTTTTATTATATACCCTCCCTGGGTTGCCAGAAAAAGAGAAGCAGAAGTGACTAAAACAATCAAGTTGCAATTAACCCCAAGAAGGCTGAGGGTTAGCGGATGAGCCACCCTGGGGAGGGGCTCCCAGGAAAGGAGTCAAGACAGAATTGGTTTCACAGCTCTTCCTGGAATTGATTTGTTACTTGGTCCCAGGATGCTACAGACACTCAAAAGCTGCCATTGGTTATTGGAGTAAAAATGTCAAATTTAGCAGGCACCAATGTGTGTCTTGGCAAGGGGGAGTGACAAAATCAGCAGCTTGCCTTTTAAACAACATCCAGATTATTTATTTAAGATTTTTATTCCATGCTTGTCAGCATCAATCATTCCTCCTAAACACCAAACCGTATCTCATTTTCCTTCTTGGAGTTTTCTGCTTGTCCACTAATCCTGCATTAGGCTAATTAGCAGTAAAACATTTTAAATTAAGTCTCTTAAAAGTATATCAACATTTGGGGCGAATGCTGTGGCACAATAGGTTAATCCTCTGCCTGCGGCGCTGGCATCCCATATGGGTGCCGGTTCTAGTCCACTTCCAATCCCACTCCCTGCTATGCCCTGGGAAAGCAGTAGAAGATGGCCTAACTCCTTGGGCCCCTGCACCTGCATGGGAGACCTGGAAGAAACACATGGCTCCTGGCTTTGGATCGGCACAACTCTAGCTGTTGCAGACATTTGAGGAGTGAACCAGCAGAAAGAAGACCTTTCTCTGTCTCCCTCTCACTGTCTGTAACTCTACCTCTCAAATAAAATAAATAAAATCTTTTTAAAAAAAGTTTATCAACATCATTAGATTATTGTTAGAAATTCAGTGATGACCAAAAAAGTCTAATTTACTTAATAGAAATACTTTCTATTAACTAGTTTTAATTAGTATGACTATATCCTAATCATCATTAGGAATTACACAAATATAAATAATTATAAATCTGATTTTCATCAGCTTGTCCTCAAGTATGATAAAAGTAAAATCTCAAGTATGATAAAAATAAAATATGGCATAATTAAAATAATTCTGAAACAGAACTGCTAGATGCAGTGTATGACTAGACTGGATCCTGTTCCTTAGGAGAAAATGCTATAATAATATTGGGCCAATTCATAATAAAATCATAATACTATCCAAATATAAAGTATTGCATCAAAGACAAATGTACTGAAATTGATTGCTGTGGTTATATAAGAGAATATTCCTAGACTCAAGAAACATTCACTGAAGTATTTAAGAGAAAAAGTCCCAAAATACATGCAATTTATCCTTAAATGGCTTAGGATAGATTTTATCATTTTTTTCCATCCACTCAAATATTCAAATAACAAAATGAAGTCAAAAAAAATCTGAGTACAAGGTTTATGTAAATTTTTGGTACTTTGTTTTTGTAATTTTCCTGTAAGTTTGAAATTATATCCTAAAATCATTATCAAAGAGAAGGGGGATTGGGGCTAGTGTCGTGGCTAAGTGGTTTAAACTACCACCTGTGATGCTAGCATCCTGTATGGGTGCTGGTTCAAGTCCTGCCTGCTCCACTTCAGATCTAGCTCCCTGTTAATGTGCCTGGGAAAGCAGCAAAAGATGGCCCAAATGCTTGGGCCCTTGCCATCCAAGTGGGTAACCTAGATGAAGCTCCTGGCTTCTGGCTTCAGCCTGGCCCAGACCTGGCTATTATGGCCATCAGGAGAGTGAACCAGCAAAAAGAAGAAATTCTCTCTCTCTCTCTCTCTCTCTCTCTCCCTCTCCTTCTTTCCCATTGCCTTTCAAACAAATATAAATGAATAAACTTTAAAATAAATAGTATAAGTCTTATTAAATTTTAATACAATTTTCCACAAAAGGACCATAGACCCCTAAGATTGTAATAGGGAAAATTCTATCCAAGTGATCAAAACTTCTAACATAAATTATGTAAGGACTAGATACAAATCATTTAATTAATAAACTTATTTGTTAAGAAACATTTTTTCAAAACCTAATTCCTAAGATTGGCACATTTCTGCTTTTCCCATTCCACTTTCCATTCAGGCACCACACAATTCTTTTTCAGCCAAAAGCCGTCATGTAAATAGACTCCAGGCGTGCCTGCCCTACGTATTCAGCAGACCTGCCCAGACATGCCCAAACCCCAGCTTCTATTTTGCTGGAATCCCCCCTCGAGAACTGGATGGTCCCTAGGGTTTGCCGTCCTGGGACCTCAGATGTCTTGGCTGGTGCTATCAAGATTCCTGTGGCAGAGTCCTTCAGACACTTGAAAACATATTCTCTGGATTAGACCAAATGCAATCCTGGCAGAGCTATAATTTGTCATTTTTCTATTTTAAGAAGGTGGCCATGGAACCAACTGGCAATGTTGGGAGCCAGATATACTCCCACCAAACATCTCTTGCATTCATTCCTGAAGGACTCACCTCTGACTAAAGAGAATGCAAGCTTTTCTCAAGTAGTTGATGGCTTTGCCCCCTTAGAGGCAAAAGCATAAGCCTAGTAAGGATCCCATTGATTCCAGTTTCAAAACAAGATTGTGACAGAATTGTAGCTTTTCCAGTACCAAAATGAATAAATTAAGTAGCAGGATGATTCCATGGGCATGGCACAGCCCATAAGCAGTGATGCAGTTAAAGACAGCTCCTTAAGGTTGCTGTGGGCTCAGAGCTCAATGACAGCAGGAAACAGACGGGTATCCTAAAGAACGAGTGCCCCCAGGAGAAGTTACCAAAATGGATTTACAGCAACTTATTCATTGGACATCTGGAATTAAGACCAAGTCAATACAATTCCCTATAAATAACGCCGTTTAAGGTGCGTGGATGAGTAGCATCAGCATGGCCCAGGGACACATCAGAGCACTACCCCAGAACCAATAAACCAAATCCACAGAGGGTAGGGCTCAAGAGACTGTGTTTCAACAAGCTGCCTCAGTGCTTCTAATTAATTTTAAAGTTGGAGAACTATTGTCTGAGAATCATTTCAAACTCTGAGTGAGTCCCTAATACCCATGCAGGACACCTGTTTCCTCAGCCTTTGCCGGCCAGAAGTCTCATATATAGCTTGGCTCTTTGCTATAGGGAATATGCCTCATGGTGGTAAAGACTCCTGGCCACAGACATCACTGGATATATTTTTCCTAACAGAATATTCTCACCCTTGTTTGCCCCATCTACCAAGAAACTGAAGGCCATTCTTAGCAATCAGACCACTGACATTGCAGAAAATGTTGACATCAATCCAAATAGTTACTGTGAAGTGTCCCAGAGGAACCCTGCAGAGGGACTTCAGTCGTATCAATGTGGAGCTCAGCCTCCTTGCAAAGGAAGAGAAGCATCCCCAGTCTGATAAATGGTAGGGAAGTAGAAGGAATTGGTGACCATTTGCACTGTCAGTCATCATGTGCAGAATATGATCGAGGGGTTATGCTGGGCTTGCACTACAAGATGAGGTCTGCATTTGCTCACTTCCCTATGAACCTTTTTATTCAAGAGAATGGGTCTCTTGTTGAAATCTGAAATTTCTTGGATGAAAAGAACATCCAAAGGGTTAGTTGAGAAAAAATAATCAGTCCTTGAAGACAATGACATTGAACATGTCTCAAATTCAGCAGACAACAACAGTTAAGAACAAAATTTTTGGATGGTATCTATGTCTCTGAAAAAGGAACAGCTCAGCAAGCTGATGCATAAGATCTAAAGGTGTCCAGCTACAGAAATAAGAATTGTAACAAAAATTATAAATCTAATTTATGTTAGTAATGCGAAAGAAATCTACTGACCTACCAGCTTAAAAAAATAATATTCTCATCCTCCACTTTCCAAAGGGAGACTCTCCCAGTGAAACTTTAACTGGGCTGGTAAGAGTTGTGAACTTGCTTCCACCACCCCTGTGTAAAGTGGTTTGTCTGCTAAGAACAGACTAGGATTTTGAAGGAAGGGTGGTGCTATTCCAACCCTGTACTCCCTTACATTGCCCTTTGGCCCAGTTCCCCTCTGTGGCATTACAGCTTCTTGCAGGAGTCCTGCCTCATCTCTTAGGGTAGCACTTCAGCCTTATCCAAGGATGTCACAGCCGCTACACATCTCACCCACCTCTTTCAAGAACAGAAAGGCCTCAGCAACCAACTGCACTAGAAACACTGGCTCCAGACAATTGCAAATGAACTTGAAGAGTCACATCCAACAGCAACATCCCAAGACCCAGGACCTGAAGCAACAGCAAAAAAGCCTCTCTCCATTGTCCTGCCCAGAACTCTAGCCCTCCTGGCCTCAAAGAGTTTCCTACCTCAGTTGCTTCAATGACCTTCCTCCCAAATCTTCGTTCTGTGAATTCCTATTTTTCCATTCCCTCTGGCCAAATCCTAATGGTAAAGCAGTGAAATCCCCCAGCTCCACACCTGTACCACTGCTGTTAAAGATGAGATTCTCCAGAAGTACAAGCGGGAGCCCCTACATAAGGATGGAATCTAATCCCAACTGGGCTAACCTCCCAGCAATGTTTCATATACTCAGATGTCTCTCATTCCCATTCCCCTCTCTGACATTTCCAAACCTTTTCATTTCCAAACCTTTTTCTTTCTTTTTTTTTCCACAGGCAGAGTGGACAGTGAGAGAGAGAGAGAGAGAGAGAGAGAGAGAAAGGTCTTCCTTTGCCGTTGGTTCACCCTCCAATGGCCGACGCGGCCAGTGTGTTGCGGCCCGGCACACCACGCTGATCCGAAGGCAGGAGCCAGGTGCTTCTCCTGGTCTCTCATGGGGTGCAGGGCCCAAGCACTTGGGCCATCCTCCACTGCACTCCCGGGCCATAGCAGAGAGCTGGCCTGGAAGGGGGGCAACAGGGACAGAATCCGGCGCCCCGACCGGGACTAGAACCCCGTGTGCCGGCGCCGCTAAGTGGAGGATTAGCCTATTGAGCCGCGGCACCGGCTCCAAACCTTCTTACTCTCCTCAAACAGCAAATCCCCTGACTCCACTCACTGTCGGCAGGAGAACCTTAGCTCACCTGCCTACTTAGAAAAGAATTCCCTACCTCAACATCCTCCATTGCTGTCATGAACCTTTGGTTTGCTCAACTACATGTAACTTCTAAGTTCATTCTGTTAAATCTCAGAGAATCTTATTTTATATCTGGTTTTCCACCACATCTCCTCCCTTCTCCCTTCAGCAGCCTTCCCTCCATCACTTTGAACTTCTAAAGTGGTTTTATTCACATCAACCCATAACTATGCTTCCTAATTTTAAAAATAAGATATAGAAAAATGAAATAATGCACTTAGTACAGTTTGCCTAATTCAGGGTATATGTATATGTCTGCAAGCGTGTGAGTATGCTTCAGCCTTGGTTAGACCTTTAAAAGGAAGCTGTCTCTCTGGACACGGCTCTTGAAGAAGTCACCACTGTGTCTCCATTGCCTCACCTCCTTCTCTTTCCCCAGCCCACTGCAATTTGGTTTTTTCTTGTACTTATTCTTCTAGAGAGTTTTGACAGAGATTGCCAGTGACTTCCAAGCTACCCAGTCCAATGGACACAATGGACACTATTCAGTCCTTATCAAACAGGGCCTCTCCTCCAATTGTACGCTGTTAACCAGGCTCTCCTCCTGTCATTCCCCTGACTTTTGTATTCTCACCCCACTCCTGTCTCAGCATTTCTTCTTTAGGAGCTCATGCCCTTCTGATCAGTAAAGAAGGGATCAAACCCTGGCAACCCATGGGTTCTATCTCATTTTTGTTTATCCCACAAACATGTAAAATCATGAGCAAGCTGGCAATATGTAAACCTTAGAAAATGTCATCAAAAACTTAAATTCTATTTTATCTTGAAAAACTGACAACTGGGTATCACTGGGCTTTGGACACCACCCAGGCACAATCACCAATAGCAGAGTGGGGTAAGCCCTCCCTAGCTCACTGCACTTCTCTTTCTCCCATTGTCTTGTGTCTGTTTTGCTTCATTCATCCACATTTTCTGTCTGCCCTTTGTAGGCCAAGATTTCCATTCAGCACTCACTTACTTTTCAATCCACACAGTCTTTTCTGTATTCCTCAGCATTCTAATGCCATTAAGCTTGTAACTGCAATCCACACACTGGTGACTAGGTCTTTGTGACGAACTCTCATCTGTTACTAAGCTTCAGATCACGTTTGCACTTCCATGATCAGGATACTCCACCTCAACCACAGATGCACAGATGTACTACCCTGCCAGAGGAGTGCCCCTCACCCTGCTTACTGCCTCATGCAGATTCCCTACCAACCTAAAGCTTACAGCAGTACATCTGATTGGAGATTACATCTCTACAGGGGAAGCTGAGAAACGCTGAGCTACTTCAGTTTTGAGTTGAGAAGGTGAAACTCAGCACAGACAAGAATAAGTTTGTAGAGAAGGTATCTAGGTGATCTTGGCAGCCACAGTAACAGGTAGATACTACCAGATAATCCAAATACAAGACAGCTATAAGGTGGTTAAAGGGGATGGGCATTTGGTTCAGTGGTTAAGATGCAGCATGGGATGCCCTCAAAGCTCCTGGGTTAGAGTCCTATCTCCACCCTCCCAGTTTCATGATGATGTTCATCCTGGGAGGCAGCAACTGATGGCTCATGTAGTTGGGTCCCCACAAACTATTTCAGTTTCTGGCTCCTGAATTTGGCCTGGCCCAGCCCTAGCTCAACCCTGGGTATTGTTGGGAATGAGTCAACAATGGGATATGTCTCTTTTTCTGTCTCATTATCTCATGATTAATTGTTTAAATTTTATACTGACAGAGAATCAGATTTAAAAAAACAACAACAAAAAAAAAGTAGAACTGCAGGTGAATGCAGCCACAGGGAGAGTCTAAAATTCATCAATATCAGCAAAGTTGAAGAGTATTTTCTCAAAAGAGTTCAACAACTGGGAAAAGCCTTTCACAGTCTACCACAAGTCAAATGCTCCAGCCAGCGAGACCCCATTCTGCAAACACTGCATTGTTTCAACAGAGAACAGGGACATCAGGAAAACACAGAAACATTTCCCAAATAACAAACAATAGCAATCAACATTCAGCAGAATGTTTGCAAACAAAAGCTTCCTCCACTCCAGTCTTTAGAGAACCAGTGCAGGTGTTTACAAATACGCCTTTGAGGAGCCCGAATTTAATGTCAAGCAAAGGCTGATGGAAAATTAAGAATTCTCAAACAATAGTAAAGAGCCTTAGATCAGAAAGTCAGATCTAAGTGCTGCTGACATGTGCCAGAGATCTAGTTGGTAAAAGACACATGACCGTATCAGGATAAACATTTCCCTTCACCAACACTTAGGGACAGAGAGAATGAATAGATTGTGAGAGTTATTTTGTTTGTCTTATTGAGTATCTGTTCAAAATCTTCTTGAAGTGCTTTACATCTTATGAGCAAAAATGATACCTAAATAAAAACCTGTGTCATTATTTTATTTTATGGCAGCAGTTTGGAGTTCAATTTTTAAAAACTTATATTTGACCTCAATATTAAACTAATGTAAAGTTTCAACAATCAAAATGAAAACATAGCCAGGTTTGTATTGACATGTAATGTCAATACAAAATTGAGAATTTGTCAGAGAAAGGTTATACTTTTAAAAATTGCTTAGAAATCAAGAACATACCATCTACTCGAGATAAACACGTTAGTGAATGCCAATTCTGATAGTATTGGGGAGAAATGGGGGAACAGGACTGTAAATATGCTCTAGAATTGGTGGTGGTGATGATTCTACAACTCTGCAAATATATAAACATCATTGACTTACACATTTTAGTTTTAAAATCTTGTTTATCTTCATTTTATTTGAAAGGCAAGAGAGATAAAGACAGAAACAGACAGCATAAGATCTTTCATCCACATTTTCACTCCCCAAATGCCTACAACATCCAGGGCTGAACTAGGCCAAAGCCTGGAACTCAATCTGAATCTCCCACGTGGGTGTCAGGAAACCAGGTACTTGAGCCATCATCTGCTGCCACCCAGGTGTGCATTAGCAGGAAGCAGGATGAGAAGCAGAGAAGCTGGGATTTGAACACCTGCTTTGATATGTAATGTGGGCATCCCAAGTGGCTTCTTAAACACTTTGTCAAATGCCTGCCCCTGAATAATACAACTTAAATGGATGAAAGGGATAGAATGTGAATTGTGTCTTGATAAGGTATTACTTTAAAAAATTATCCAGATAGTTTAAATGAAAGAAGTTCATAGTTCCATCTAATTTTAAAATTTTGGTTTTTTATAAGAATCAATTTATAAAAGATACACATTAACATTTTAAATCTACATTTTAACATATTCTAGTTGTGTATACATATTTACTTTAGATTTTGACACCCTTAAATACTAGTTTTATAGTATTAACTATAAACATTAAAATTATAGCTCTCAGGGCTGGCTTCATGGGGTAGCAGGTTAAGCCGAAGCCTGCAGCGCTGGCATCCTATATGGGCACAAGGTCAAGTCCCAGTCGATCAACTTCCAACCCACCTCCCTGTTAATGTGCACAGGAAAGCAGCAGAAAGATGGCCCAAGTTCTTGAGCACCTGCACACACTTGGGAGACCCAAAGAAGTTCCTAGCTCTTGGTTTCAGCTTGGCCAAGCCCTACCCATTGCGGCCATTTGGGGAGTGAACCAGCTTTTGGAAGGTTTCTATTTATGTCTCCTTCTCTCTCTGTAACTCTACCTTTGAAATAAATAAATAAAATTATAGCTCTCAAAAAATTAGTCATTTTTAACTTCAATAAGAAAAAACTAAATCATTTAATAGGCTATGAATGTCACATATATGTCATACTTTATAAGATTTATTTGAAAGACATCAAGAGAGAGATCTTCCACGCACTTCCATGTCACTCTCCGAAGGCCTAGAACAGCCAAGGCTGGACCAGGCTGAAGCGAGGAGCCAGGAACGTCAAGTCTCCCACATCAAGAACCTAGATACTGGCCTGCACCGTGGCTCACTAGGCTAATCCTCTGCCTTTCAGCGCCGGCACACCGGGTTCTAGCCCCGGTCGGGGCGCCGGATTCTGTCCCGGTTGCCCCTCTTCCAGGCCAGCTTTCTGCTGTGGCTAGGGAGTGCAGTGCAGGATGGCCCAAGTACTTGGGCCCTGCACCCCAGGGGAGACCAGGATAAGTACCTGGCTCCTGCCATCGGATCAGCGCGGTGCACCGGCTGCGGCAGCCATTGGAGGGTGAACCAACGGCAAAAGGAAGACCTTTCTCTCTGTCTCTCTCACTGTCCACTCTGCCTGTCAAAAAAAAAAAAAAAAAAAAAAAAAGAGAACCTAGAACCAAGATACTTGGCCCATCATCTGCTGTCTCCCAGTACATTAGCAAGTAACTGGATGGGAAGTAGAAAAGACAGTACTGAATCCAGCGCTCTAACATGAGATGCAGGTGTCCAAAGTGACAACTTAGCGCACTGCTCCACAACATGCGCCCCATCCCAGTTTTACTACTAAAATAACTGCAGGGGCTGGGGAGGGAGGCACAGGGTAGGCCTGGTATGTGCCAAGGTACAGCATGTTAAGTCACTTAAGACACTCCACATCTCACATCGGAGTGCCTGATTTGAGTACTTGCTGCTCCACACTTGTATCAAGCTTCCTGCTGACATGCCTGGGAGGCTGCACATGATGACGCAAGTATTTGGTTGCTTGCCACCCATATGGGAAATCCAGATGAAGTCCTAACTCTTGGTTTCAGCTCGTGGGCATTTGAGGAGTGAACCAGCAGATGGAAGATCTCTCTCTTTCTCTCCCTCTGTCACATTTCCTTTCAAAGAAATAAATCTCGTTAGTAATTAATAACTGGAGCCAGTGTTGCAGCAGAATGGATTAAGTTGGTGCTTCCAGTACCAGCACCCCATATCTGAGTGCCAATTTATGCTCCTGGTTTCTCTGCTTCCAATCCACCTCCCTGCTAATGTGTGGGGAAGCAAAAGATGGCCAAAGTTCATGTGGGAGACTGTGATGAAGTTCCTGGCTCCCGGCTTTGGCATGACCCAGTTCTGGCTGTTGTGACCATTTGGGGAGTGAACCAGTGGATGGAAGATCTCTGTCTCTCTGTATCACTCTGCCTTTCAAATAAATAATCTAAAAAAAAAAAAAACTGCCCTGAGATGTTGGGAAAAGGAGTCAGAATTCTAAGGAAAAAAAAAAAAAAAAAAAGATTTAAAGTGGGGCCGGAGCTGTGGCACAGTGCATTAAAGCCCTGGCCTGCAGCGCTAGCATTCCATATGGGTGCCAGTTCGAGTCCCAGTTGCTCCATTTCCAATCCAGCTCCCTGCTAATGCACCCGGGCAAGCAGCAGAAGATGGCCCAGGTCCTTGGTCCCTGAACCCGTGTGGGAGACCTGGAAGAAGCTCCTGGCTCCTGGCTTCAGATCAGATCAGCCCAGCTCTGGCTGTTTCGGCCTTTTGGGGAGTGAAGGAGTAGAGGGAACACCTCTCTCTCTGTCGCTACCTCTCTCTGTAACTCTTTCAATTAAATAAAATGAATCTTTAAAAATTATTTGAATTTATTTAAAGATTTAATTTACCAATGTAGACTTTTATTAGCATCACTAAAAAAATGCATGAACTGGGAAAAATGATAGGTTTCCTGGATTTTTTGAACTAAAAACTTGTATTGCCAAATTCATACAAATATCAGGCATTTGGTACAGCAATAAACACAGTGCTTGGGACGACTGCAGCCCCTATTAGAGTGCCTGCGTTCACTTCCTGGCTTTGCTTTGGATTTCAGCTTACCGCTAATGTGCACCCTGGGAAGCCGCAGGTGACTGGGTTCCTGCTACTCACAAGGGAGACCTAGAGTGAGTTCTTAGCTCCTGGCTTCTGGCTGTTGCAGGCATTTAGGGAGTGAACCAGCAGATGAAAGATAGATCAATCTCTCTCTCTCCCTCACACTTTCAAATAAAAATAAATAAATAATAGCCATTGTGCTTTTAAAATTTTGTTGTGAAAATTTTACCAAAGGAAAGAAAGTTTTATTTTTTATTCATTTATTTGAAAGGCAGAGTTACAGAGAGGCAGAGGCAGAGGCAGAAGCAGAGCAAAAAGAGAGAGAGAGAAAGAGAAATAGACGGAGAGAGAGAGAAAGAGAGACAGAGAGAGAGCAGTCTTCCATCCACTGGTTCACTCCCCAGATGGCTGCAACAGCCATAGCTGCACTGATCCAAAGCCAGGAGCTAGGAACTTCTTCTGCAGAGAATCTTCTACTGCTTTCCCAGGCCATAGCAGAGAGCTGGATCAGAAGTGAAGCAGCCAGGACACGAACCAGCACCATTATGGGATGCCAGCACTGCAGGTGGCGGCCTCAACCACCACACCACAGTGTCAGCCCCAGGAAAGGAAGTTTAATCTACTTATATATTAGCACAGTCTTAAGGCGATTCATTATGTTATCATGAATTTTTAATGGTGTGCTGCTAATGTGTGTCATCATAAAAGTTGATTTTTTTCCCATTTGATCATAAAGTGATGCTGGAAAAAGAATTATGAATAGTTTAATCTATAGTAGTATTTTAATTTTACTTGAAGTATAAACTTCATTTTGGGAATGAGAAGTTTGCAACATTTTTTTGCAAATAGAGTTGTATACACTCATTCCACTGAGAGCAAATTATTCCATCTATAAGAAAAATTTTCACACTTAAAAATATGCATTTGTTTCTACTGAGAAACTAAGTAGAAAATTAGACCCTACCACCTGAATGTTAATTTTCTTTAACTAATTAAAAATTAATTTCTCAAATTGCCATTTTTAAATTGTAGCTTTCCTTTTCAGAATGTGAAAGGAGAAAAGAGTTAACAATGTCATTTCTCCTTCAAACACTCTTACCATATTCACCAATTCTATTCAGATTGTTATTTAAAGTTGGATGTACACTTACTTTCTTCAGATTTTAATTTGCTAATTTCTTTGAGGGGGGAAAACTTGAGAATTTATGCAAGCACTTTGTTGCCTATCTAGAATATTAATTATATAGCTTGAGATAGGAGATGCAACTTACTATATCAATGATGCAGATACATATATAATAATCAGGTATTCAAGAACGTCTTTCCTTAAATCCCTATCTCAATTCACATAGGACTCCTATAATTACCCACAGCCAGATGGGGTTTGGACAGGTCAAGGTTACTATCAGTTCACCTGTCAGAAAACAGAGACACACTGCTCCACGTTTGGATCTTCCCCGAGTTTTAATCCACTGTTTAATCCACATCCACTCCCCATTCATTCTCCACCCGGCCTTCTCGTGCTCTGTGCCCTGGAAGGCTGAGCCCTGGAGACTGCATCTCGCATGCCCCTGTAGGAGCTGGTTTCCCTATAGATTTGGACTGGGCACTGAGAAGACAGCAGATGAGCAGAGTGGAGGGATGGGGGGTATTTTTTTCTCCTCCTCTCGTTCAGCACCACCACTCCGGCTGAGCTACCATCCTCCAAGTCTGCCCAGGGGAAGCTTTCTTGAGCTCCAGAAACTCTGTCCTCCTGCTTCCATTCAACCCTTACCAGTCTCCTCCCTAGGGAAGGCAGCATCTTGATCCTGGTCTCTAGATACTTCACATCCACTTTTCACTGCAGTACCCCAGTACCCCTGCCCACTGAGTCATCCTATACAGACCTGATTTTTCGAAGGCTCAGTCCTTAATTCATATAGGAAAAGTGACGAGGCAATGCACAGGCAGAAAATGGTCCCTCTTCCACAGTCTGAAATGACTGCTTCTGTTTGATCCACCTCGCTTCACACCGTAACAACACTGCTTTTGCTGACAGTGTTTCTAAATGTTGGATCCTTACCCAACATCAGAAGCTCCACTTCTGATCCAGCTCTCTGCAATGGCCTGGGAAATACTTGAATATGTGCATTTATTCTTTTGTACCTAATTTAGAGTGTACAGTAGTTCCTCAGATGTGAAATAGGCAGCAAAGACAGACAATTTCCACTGAAAACCAGAACAGGATTTCAGGAGGCCTCTCCAGCTGTTACATTAGCACACTCTGATTTTAGGGCTAACGCAAGCTATTCTACCACCTTCTGTTCAGACTTGTGTTCAGAACATGCTACCAATTTGTCTGAAAACATTACTTTTTCCTCTGTGCTTTTGTGACTAGATCCGCTCTAAGCACCCTTTCCTTGCACAACTGAGGAGGAGACTAGACTCGGAACCGGCCACATTTTCTAATGAACAAGGGAAGTTACTCTGTGTATATTATGGGGAGGATAATTATAATGAGATCAGTAATATCATAGTCAGTGTGTGAATTATCAGAAGCTAATAAATTCCATTTGCTAATGCAAACATTGATTGCTTTAAGTGAATAAACATAATTTTGTATAACAAACATTCTAACACATACTGTTTCTTACAGTAAGCATACTTCAGCACACTCTGAAACTAACATGGCCTTAAATTTATGGGGTACAAAGTCAAGCAAAAAAAATCCTATCTTTAGAAGCTTCAGATAGTAGAAATCTTCCTGCTTTTGCTTAGTCAACATTCAGAAGGAATCATCATTATGTTTAAAAGAGATGAAATTTGTGTTGTTTAAAGTATAAGAGCATTGCTCCTCCCCTTACCAGTCATCTGATCATTACATTCTTAAAACCACCAAATATAAGCACTTATTTAAAAGAATCCTTTTAAAAAGCTTTAAATGGAGACTGCATACGCATGGCTATGGAAGTGAAAAGTAACAGAAGAACACCAAGGAGAAAGCACATTTGTCTCCCACCCCTATGCAAGCTCCCCACCCAAGAAGCAATGAATGTTCCACTTCCTATTGAAATGGGAATACTGAAGAAGTATTCAGTGCATAATCAAGCAGGTGCCTGTATTTTTGCTTTGTTTTATTTTGCTTTGCTTTGTTTTGGTAGTATAATAGAAATTCAACTGTGCAATTTGCTTCGTCCATTTTTTGTACCTTATAGACTGCTCAACATCAGTATGGAACTGGTTTTATATTTTAAAGAAGATGCCTAGCTATCCTGCACAAATGTAACATAACTTAGTCTATTTATAAACATTTAGCTTGCTGCAAGTATTTTGATATTACATACAATGGTATCCCAAATATGTGAATTAATATATACCTTTATATATCTACATATATGCACATATTATAATTAATGCCTTGATTATAATTTCTGAATCATAGAATAGATATGGCTTACATTTTTAAAAATGTTTATTTATTCATTATTTTCAACTACTTGAAATGCAGAGTGACACAAAGGGAGGCAGAGACAGAGAGAGAAATCCACCATCTGCTGGTTCATTCTCCAAATGCCAGCAACAGCCAGGACCAAAGCCAAGAGCCAAGAACTCTATCTGGGTTTCTTATATAGGCCACAAGGAGCCAAACACTTGGGCCATTATCCACTGCCTTTCCAGGTGCATTAGCAGGAAGCTGGACTGGAAGTGGAGTAGCCAGTACTTAAACCACCATGCCAATATGGGATGCAGGCATTGCACCACAATGCTGCCCCCAAAAGCATATATTCTAAAATGACCACACAAAGTCTGAAGAATCTTCATAAAATGTACAAGTAAAGAATATGGTAATGCTATAGTAAAAAAATAATAATGTATAAACGTTTCTGTTTCCTATTATTCAAATCAAAGAAGGATTTTTGCAGGATTTTTTATAAAATATATTTTTGGGGAAAGTTTACCAATTTTATAGAATTACTAGTATCATGATATTCATCTATGTATAGAATTACTGGTGCCATGATATTAATTAGAATATCTAGAATTGTGATATCTGAGTCAAAGTACCACAAATGCAGCAGCTTCTAACAGTGCCCATTCATTAGATTAATCTAATCTAATCTGTAGATTAACAGTTCAGGCATAGGGCCAGCACTATAGCATAGGTCAAGCTTCCACCTGTGGTGCCTGCATCCCATATGGGTGCCAGCTCAAGTCCTGGCTGCTCCACCTCTGATCCAGCTCCTTGCTAATGTAGCCTGGGAAAGCAGTGGAAGATGGCCCAAGTGCTTGGGTCTCTGCACTCACATGGCAGACCAAGAAGAAGCTCCTGCCTCCTGCTGTTGTGGCCATTTGGGGAGTGAGCCAGTGGATGGAAGACTTCTCTATCTCTGTAACTCTCTGAAATAAAAGATCTTTCCAAAAAAAAAAAATAGGCCTTTCTCTAACCTTAAAAAAAAAGAAGTAGTAGTTCAGGTATGACATGGGTGAGTAAGATCAAGCCTCAGGATAGTTCAAGGTTGAAACCAATATGTTAGCCAGTCTGTGTTCTCATCTGGAGCTCAGTGGCCTCTTCCAGTCTCACATGGTTGTTATAGAACCAATTTCTGTGAGGTTGGAGGGCTCAGTTCTCAATTTCCTGGCTGGCTCTCAGCCAGAGGCTGCTCTCTGCTCCCTTTTCACGGCCACATGGCCTCTGTCTTAAGACACAGCAACAGACTCTCAGAGACGATCTATATTTCCAACCTGTAACGTCACCTGTCTCTGCTCCCTAGATGCAGATTAAAGGGAAAACGCTATTACGTCAGGCCCCCTTGAATAATCTCTCAGTTTTAAAAGCAGCAGATTTGGAAACTTTGTGACTTCTGAAAAAAATCTTTTCTTGGGTCAGTGCCATGATGTAGTGGGTAAAGCCACTGCCTGCTGTGCTGGCATCCCATATGGGCGTCAGTTCAAGTCCTGGCAGCTCCACTTCTGATCCAGCTCTCTGCAATGGCCTGGGAAAACAGTAGAAGATGGCCCAAGTCCTTGGGCCCCTGCACCCATGTGGGAGACCTGGAAGAAGCTACTGTCTCCTGGCTTTGGATCAGTGCAGCTCCAGCCATTGAAGCCATTTAGGGAGTGAACCTGCAGATAGAAGACCTCCCTCCCTCCTTCCCTCCCTTCCTCCCTCTCTCCCTCTCTCCCTCCCTTCCTCTCTCTCTCTCTATCCCCTCACCTTCTCTCTGTGTGTAACTCAAATAAATAAATAAATGTTAAAAAAAATAAGAATAAAAAAATCCCTTCACAGCAGCACCTGATTGGGATTTGACTGAACAACTGTGTATGTTGGGAGCCAGAGATCTCAAGGGCTGTTCTGGACTGAATGTTTGTGTCTCTACTTCCACCCCCGAATTCACATGTTGAGACCCTGATCCCTCTATGATGCTATTAAAAGGCGGGGCCTTTGAGAAGTAACAGGTCATGAAGATGAAGCACTCATGAGTGGGATTAGTACCCTTAGATAAAAGACCCCAGAGGGGCCAGCGCTGTGGCATAGTGGGTAAAGCTGCCACCTGCAGTGCCAGCATCCCATTATGGGCTCCAGTTCAAGTCTCAGATCTTTCACTTCTGATCCAGCTCTTTGTTTATGTGCCTGGGAAAGCAGTAGATGGCCCAAGTCCTGGGGTCCCTGTACCCATGTGGGAGATCAGAAAAACACTCCTGGCTCCCCACTTCAGATTGGCCCAGCTCTGATGTTGGGGCCATTTAGGGAGTGAACCAGTGGATGGAAGATATCTTTCTCTTCCTCTCTCTCTTTCTCTCTCTCTCTGCTTCTCTGTACTCTTTCAAATAAATAAATAAATCTTTAAAAAAAAAAAAAAAAGGACCCCATGGAACTTTCTCATCCACTCCCCATCATGTGAGGACACTCTATGAAGCTGGCAGTCTGCAGACCAGAAAAGCACCCTCCCTAGAATCTGAGCATGACCCTGACCTTGGACTTCTAGCTTCCAGAACTATGAGATGTCTGTTGTTTAAGCTGCCAGGTCTGTGTTCTTTTTTTACAGTATCCTAAGCAAACTAAGACAGAAAGCATTTTAGAATTTTTCCCACTATGTATTATTTTAAAGATAAAAATATTTGTTATTTAATATATCACCATAATTTTTCACCAACATTTTCATAATATATCACTTAAACTATATAATCAATTAAAATATATTCTTGGGGATTTTTTTCTCTTTCGCTCTTTACTTAAACTACTCTACTTGTTTTTCAAAGTTCTGGAATTACTTACCCAAACATATCCCTTAGTTGAGAACACATTTTATTCAGAATTTTCTCACAAAGATATAAAAGTACATTTGTTGAGATCCTTTAATGTTTATATTCATGTATTTTAATCAACTTTGGGAAATTTTCAGCCATTATGTCTTTTTTTATTTTTAAAGATTTATTTGAAAGTCAGAGATACACAGAGAGAGAAGGAAAGGCACAGAGAGAGAGAGAGAGGTCTTCCATCTGCTGGTTCACTCCCCAGTTGGCCATAATGGCTGGAGCTGCTGCCATCCAAAGCCAGGAGCCAGGAGCTTCTTCCAGGTCTCCCACACAGGTGCCGGGGCCCAAGGACCTGGGCCATCTTCTACTGCTTTCCAGCAGACAGCCGGATTGGAAGTAGAACAGCTGGGACTCATATGGGATGCCGGCACTGCAGGCGGCAGCTTTACCTGCTATGCCACAGCGCCAGCCCCCAGCTGTTATTTCTTTACACATTTTCTTGCTCTCTTTTCTTCTTGGACCCCACAATTTATATGTTGGTTTGCTTGTTAATCTTCCACAATCTGTTTAGGCTCCGTTTACCTGCTTTCAATTGTTTATCTTTCTATTCCTCAGGCTCCATTGTTTCCATTGTCCTTTCTTCAAGTTCACTGACCCTTCTGTCTTTGAATCGCTCTAGTGCATTTTAAACTTCAGTGACCGCACTTTGCAACTCCAGAATTTCCTTTTGTTTTCTTTTTAGGTTTTCTATCTGCTTGTTAGTATTTCCATTTTATTTGTGCATTGTTTTCTTTGGTTTCTACACCTTTTGCTTTAGTTCTTTGAGCATAGTTAAGTGTTTAAAATATTTGCCCACTATACCAGGCCTTTTCTTGAATATTTTCTTTTTTTTAAACATTTATTTATTTATTTGAAAGTCAGAGTTACACAGAGAGAGGAGAGCCAGAGAGAGAGAGAGAGAGAGGTCTTCCATCCACTGGTTCACTCCCCAATTGGCCACTACAGCCTGGAGCTGCGACGATCTGAAGCCAGGAGCCAGGAGCCAGGAGCTTCTTCTGGGTCTCCCATGCAGGTGCAGGGGCCCAAGGACTTGGGCCATCCTCTATTGCTTTCGCAGATTACAGCAGAGAGCTGGATTAGAAGTGGAGCAGCCGGGTCTCAACCTGGTGCCCATATGGGATACCAGCGCTTCAGGCCAGGGCCTTCATCTGCTGTGCCACAGCGCCGGCCCCCGGAATATTCTCTACTGATTTTTATTCCCCCTTGAATGGCTCATACTTTTCTGTTTCTTTGTATGTTTTGTGATTTTTTTGTAGAAGACTGGATACTTGAATCTACTGACGTAGTTATTTTGGATATCAGGTTTTCTCCTCTCTTCAGGGTTTGTTGGATTTTGTTATTTTTTTAATGATTGATTGCTCTTATTTATTTGAGAGGCAAAGAGACAGAAAAAGACAGGGAAGTGTCCTATCCACTGGTTCACTCCCCGTATACCTGCAACAGCCAAGACTCTGGCACATCAAAGCTAGGAGCCAGGAATTCAGTCTGATTCTCCCACACGGGTGGCAATGCCTCAATTACTCAAGACATCATCTGCTGCTTCCCAAGATGTACAGCCAGCAGGAAACTGGAATCAGGAGTGGAGCTGTGATCCGAACAAAGGCATTCCAATCATGGCCTATGGATGACCTAAGCAGCATCCCAACTGCTATGTCAAACATTTGCTTTTGCTTATCGGATTTTTAGTATTTTAAATGCTTGTTTATTTTCATCTAGTTGGAAGGCAGAGTTACAGACAGAGAGAGAGACAAAGAGATATCTTCCATCCACTAGTTCAATCACCAAAATACCCTTTGTAGCCGGAACTGGGCCAAGCCAAAGCCATGAACTAGGAACTCTGTCTGGGTCTCCAATGTGGGTGACAAGGCCCAAGCACCTGAGGCATCATCTGCTGCCTCCTAGGATGCTAACAGGGAGCTAGATTAGAAGCCGAGTAGCCAAGACCCCAGTTGGCACTCTGACACGGAATGTGGCATACCAGGTGGCATTTTAACCTGCTGCACCAAAACACTTGCCCCTTCGTTAGTTTTTAATTGTTGTGTGTTGTCTGTGTCAAGGACCATCCTGGGGTAATTACTGAAGGTCTCATCAGGCCTCGTCTAAGGTTGTACCTTCAAAAAAAAGTATTTATTTATTTAAAAGGCTGAGTTACAGAGAGAGAGGGAAAGTCAGAGCAAGATAACTTCCATCCACTGATTCACTCTTCAAATGGCTGCAACAGCTTCAGCCAGGCTGAAGCCAGGAGTCAGGAGCTTCATCCAGGTCTCCCACATGGGTTGCAGGGGCCCAAGCACTTGGGCCATCTGCTGCTGCTTTCCCAGGCCAATAGCAGGGAGCTGGATCAGAAGCGGAGCAACCGGGACTAGAACTGGTGCCCATAGGGGATGCCGGCGCTGCACATGGCAGCTTAATCCACTCACAATAGCACCAGCCCCAGCTTGTGTCTTTTCTTGGGCTTGTGCAGCCACTTATAATTTTCCAAACATATGCAATTGCTTTTAAAACAGAAGATTTTATTTATTTGAAAGACAGAGCTACAAAGAGAGGTAGAGACAGAGAGAGAGTTCTTCCATCCGATGGCTCACTCCCAAGATGGCTGCAATGGCCAGAGCTGCGCTGATCCAAAGCCAGGAGCCAGGAGCTTCTTCCAGGTCTCCCACATGGGTGTAGGGGCCCAAGCACTTGGGCCATCTGCTGCTGCTTTCCCAAGCCATAGCAGAGAGCTGGATAGGAAGAGGAGCAGCCAGGACTCGAACTGGGGCCCATATGGAATGCCAGTGCTTCAGGCCAGGGCTTTAACTCGCTGCACCACAGCACCTGGCCCCGTATTGCTTTTGAATGTCCTAGTCTTTAATGTCTTGCTCCCAAAAGTAGGAAAAAAGAGAAAAATGAAGGGAGGCCAAGGGGGTACAGGCTATTTAAATCCCCTAGAAATCACTTTCACTTAAGAGATAGAGTTGCAGCAATAAAGGGAGGTGCAAAACACTGACTGCCAGCAGCATTCAGTGACCAGAGCACAGATCTGGAGGACACGGTACTTTCTGCCCACCGTAGAGCCATCAAACTATGCTCAGGTTGCTATAGGAACATGTTCCTGTCTGCCTGCCTCTGGCTCAGGGTGAGGGCTGGGTAACTGCTGCTATACTAAGAGCTGAAATTAACCCCAATTTATGGTCCAAGCCTCCCCCCTAAAAACTGCAAACTTTCAACAGACTCCAGATTTCCAAAATAGTTACACCAGACAGACTGCCAGTGCAAGTACTGTCTAGAGAGGAGCACAGATTCCTTGTGCTTCCTAACCAACCACCTTCCCAGCCGTTTATTTGGCTGCTTCTTTATTTTTTAAAGATTTTATTCTATATGGAGCATATTTTTTAAAAAAACATTTCAAAGTAATGACTTTTTTGTGCAGAGATTTTATTTTAAAAATTCCTCAAAACATTTACATTTATTGAAATTTCCCTTCTCTAAGCTGATTTTCAGCACACTTCAGATTCCAACGAAGGTTATAGCCCCAGAGTTTTATCTGTACTGTGAAAAAGTTTATAAAACTTGCAATACTTTTTACAAGATACGTATTATCTATTCACTGTGTACACATAACATGCTCCCTCAATTTCATCATTGACCTAGTCATAATAACACTCTAGTTCTTCTAGGATATCAAAAAGTCAAAGCTTTTTAAAAACGAATTTCAGATTTTCTCAATAGTTAAAAGTTTATCTGATGTTTCTGAAAATATATGTAGGATGAGATATAAGAAAGGGCATGCACTTTCCCTAAGCCTAATTTTGATGTCTTAAAAAAATACACATTCATTATATAACATTATTTAGGCTGAAAAGAAATGTAAACGAATCTTTAATCCATCAGTCTGCACTATGAACACCTAAGGCACTCAAGAACTTAAGATTTTGTGCTTCCTTTGTTATGAAGCTAAATATTACGAAATATAAAATCTGACCCAAACCTTGACTTCTCCTTAATGTGGAATTTGAAAAAAGAAACTAAATCAATGTTTTATTTGCCATCATTCTAAGGAACAATGCTTGCATCAGCAAACCTCTGGTCACTGGAGATAAGAGTAAGTTCACCTCATTCCTTCTATTATCAATATATTCGTATCTGCTGGGTTCCAAGTTTCCCAGTTTATAAATAATGTCCATGTTGTTGATTATAGCTGACACACCACCCAAAATAGTGTCTGGCCCACAGTGCCTCCTTAATAGATATCTGTGGAATGACTGCATTCAGTCTAACATAACTCATCATTACATAGATTTTTGCATGTAATTCTTCACTCTTATAAATTACCATTTTTCAGGGCCAGCATTCAGTGCCCTTAGAACTGAATTCCTTAAGAAAAGCAAAGAAGTGTTTCTGGTCAAATTATTATTTCAGCACACACACAAATGAAGAGCTTAAAGAGAATTTAGTTAGCGGGGTGTGATGGCAATCAGAGTTGAGTAGGGAATGACAGATTAAAGCACACAGAATACTATATTTCTAGGTACTTTTCCCTGATGAGTCAGCAATCCTACACCATCATACACCACACTGACTTCGCCACAGTTGGAGTGGACAGGCCAGTATGTTTCTTGGCTCAAACACGGTGAAAGCAAAGGCAAAAAAAAAAAAAAAAAAAAAGTGAGGGAAATGTCTATTTCATCTTTTGGTGAATAGCTTCAGCCCATGATCACTGCATATTGTACAACTGAGGGTGCTCCGAAAGAGCCATGCATGGGAATAATTTTTGAAGTTCAAGGGCTTGACGAATAACCTTGGAACTAGAGAAAAATAAACGGCAAATATCAGAGCCTTTTAGGAGTGGTGATCATTCTGGACTTCACTGTGGCTAGGAAGAAATGACCAAGTTTCCTGACCGGTGGTTGGAAGAACATAAGCCCAGGAATATTTCTCAGCCTCAGGATATTTGAATAAGATGAAATCAAAACTATCAATGCAATATAAAGAGTGTAATCCCATATATAATTATCTATTTGCAGTTAGCACTTCCCTGACTATAATGGCATCCCTGTGCTAACATGTATGACCTCATTAAAACGACTATATTTGGCTACTTTTTAAATTTTAAATTGAACCATTACAAATGACTTAGTTGACTCAATTCAAGCAAAGAGTAGTTTGAAGGACTTAATCTCAAACTCAGCAACTGAGAGCACACTAATCTGCACGCTTAATCATTGCTAGGTTCACTCACAGCAAAAACAATTCTCATAACTTTTGCTATATGAGTTGAAAGGTACCCAGTGTTACTTACAAGTGCAGGAATTACAAATTTCTTTGCTTTTAATGAACTAATTCTGTCCCTGAGTCCCCACTGCCAGTGCTAATTGAAGAAAAATGTAAAGTCTAGTTAAAATTAGCTGTGCTCTCTAGCATAACGTATCTTAACTAATCTGTAATGTTGAGTCTCTCTCAAGCATATTTCTTACTGCTGGAAGGGTCGCTTTTCCCTCTCTCCATTGCCAAGATGATTCCTAAGCAGAGAAGGAGCCCTCGATGTGTTTGTGACAGTGGGAAGGAGCAGAACTTGTGGTGTGTGTGCTCTTCTCTTGATGGTGCTATCCACTACAGTAAACACTAGTCACTAGGCACATATGGCTGTTGAGCACTTGAAATGTGGTTAGACCAAATTAAGATGTGCAGGCAATGTAATATATTCACTGGATTTCCAAGACTCAGTATAAAGATTATTAGTATTTTTATATTGATTACAGGTTGCAGTGAAAATATTTTGCATTATGGGGTTAAATAAAATATGTTAAGGATTTAAAAAATATTTTTTTGCTTTTGCTTTTTAAATGTGACTACTAGACAATTTTAAATTACAGTTATACAGGCCAGTGCTGTGGCATAGCAGGTAAAGCCACTGCCTCCAGTGACGGCATCCCATATGGGTGTCGGTTTGAGTCCCTGTTGCTCCACTTCCGATCCAGCTTTCTGCTATAGCCTGGGAAAGCAGTGGAAGATGGCCCAAGTCCTTGGGCCCCTGCACCCACATGGGAGACCTGGAGGAAGCTCCTGACTCCTGGCTTCAGATCGGTACAGCTCTGGCTGTTGCAGCCAACTGGGGAGTGAACCAGCAGATGACAGACCTCTCTCTCTTTCTGCCTCTCCTCTCTGTATAACTCTGACTTTCAAATAAATAACTAAATCTTTCTTTAAAATGATGCTGTTAATTTTTTAAAAAATTAAAGTTGTAGCTTGCATTGCATTTCTACTAGACAGCACTTCTCTGAGTCTTCTGTCTTCAGTGTAGCTCAGTTTTTTCCTCAGTGGTAGCCACTGGCATCTGCTAAGAAGTGTCTGGGCCTGCAAGGTAACCACTGCAGATGACCACTAGCCCTACCAGGGTTTCCAGTCCCAAGTGTCCCACCCACTCCAGCTCTCACTTAACCACCCGAGCCACTTTGATCTGCTCATCCTTGCAGCCTACCTGCTTCCAGTACACGAAAGTCATAGACTGTGGACAAAATTCCAGGACCATCTATCTGGAATCCTCCCTCTGCATCTGTTCACCTTCCATTCCAAAGCGGTGGGGCTCCAGCAGGGAAGCACAGTGCAAGCCTGGATGTTCTCAGATTCCCCCTCAAGCTCTCTGGGTTTGCCGTCTTCTTGCCACATGCCTGGTTTGCCCAAGGAGCAGAAAAACTCATCAAATCCCTCAGCAGCAGTTCCACGAATGTTGGTCTTCTCTCTGTTTTTGTCTCCCATCTCAATCTCTCAGCCCTTCTCCCATCATATAAAATTTCCCCTTCCTCTTCCTGGCTGATGGGTCATTCCCATCCATCATGTTCTCCATGCCATTTATACTGTGGATTGTGGTGAAAAATCTACAAAATGAGTGCATGAGATCCGGCTGTTAATAGTCAAAGAGAGCTTTTAGAATATTAAGCCACTGAGCTCTACTGGAGAAGGTCATATCATCATTCATATTGGTGATGTAATGCTGGATTTTCAATTATATTTGGGCTATAAGTATTTCCTGAAATCTTATGATCCCCTATATAGCAATTGCTTCTATAAAATAATAAACTATTCCATCCTTTATTTTATGCTAAAATTATCTGTTGCTATATAATTTCTGTTTAATTATACATAGTAATTTGTTAAAAGATTTATTTATTTGAAAGGCAGAGCATCAAGGGAAGAGGGAAAGAAAGAGCGAGAGCAGGGGAGAGGGTGGGAGAGGGAGAGAGGGGGGGAGAGAGAGAGAGAGAGAGAGAGGGAAAGAGAGAGAGAGAGAAACATATCTTCTATCTGCTGGTTTGCTCCCCAGAAGACCGCAACAATCAGGGCTGGGCCAGGCCAAAACCAGGACATAGGGAATCTACTAAGTCTCCAACATGGTTGATAGTGGCTTACATACTTGGGCCATCCTTCTTCCACTGCCCTTCCAGGTGCATGGGCAGGAAGTTGGATGGAAAGTGGAGCTTCTAGGACTCTAACCAGAACTTTGGTATGGGATGCCATGGTTGCAAGCAGCAATTTAACCTGCTGCACCACAATGCCAACCTGACACACATATTAATTGAAAAAAACTGAAGCAGTACAAAAAATTCCAAATAAAAAAATAACCAAAATACAAACACCTAATGATAATTGCTAAGAACACTTTTGTGAGTATCTTTCCAGATACTATTCCAGGTTCTATGCTGGTAATCAATTTTAAATAAATGTTACCATTCTATAGCTGCTGTTATTCACTGATAGACTCCAGTGGACACATTTTTATATGAATTAATTCCTATATTAACTTTTGTGGCCAAGCAGTTTTCCACAGTAGGGTTCTGTCCTACTTTTTTCATCTACTCCTATGTTAAAGGACTGCAGAGCAGGAGGTAAAATAGAAACAGAATAAATTTTCTGAAATTTATTTAATTTCTTGGCTGTTCAGTTATATTTCTTTGGTAACTAATAAAGTTGAATATATTTTCATATTTATTTGCCAATCATATTTATGTATTCTTCACCTATTCAGATTACTGTTTTCTACTGGTTTAATGCATTTGTTCATGTGTACACTATCAGTATTAAACTTTTGAGAGATAGTGATTTTTTCATCATTTTTTATTTTCCATTCAGCTTGCTTATACTATTCTTGACAATAAGAATGTTTTCAAATGTAACGCAATTTCTTGTGTGTGCCAATTTCTGAACAATAAAATATAAACATGTGGGGCCAGCATTGTGGTGTAATGGGTAAAGCCGCTGTCTGCAGTGCCAGCATCCCATAAGGGCACTGGTTGGAGTCCCAGCTGATATGCCCAGAATTCCACTAAAGTCTCCATCATGGGTGGCAGGAACCCAAGTACTTGTGCCATCTTCCTCTGCACATTAGCAGAAAACTGGATCAGAAGTGGAGCAGCCAGGCTCAAACCCATGTTCATACAGGATGCTGATACTGTAGGCAGTAGTCCCTCTTTACATTTAAACCATTAATTTATTTTAGAGTTTGTGGGGGTTTAAAAGTAAGGATTTAACTTTTCTCTAAACCATGATCCAATTGTAAAAATGTCATTTGATGAATAAGCCATCTCTTGTTTTGAATGCAACTTTACCTCCTGGTAAATGCCCAGATACAAGATGTTTGCCAAAAGTTCATAGAAAATATGTCTTACGGAAAAATACATACATGTATTTCAAAAAGTTTTGCACCAAAATAAATTTGTCTTGATTGCATTCTCCATTAACTTTTTGAAGTATCCTTGTATATTTGGTTCTATTTTTAGATCCACAAGATTTTTCTATAAATCTGCCCTTTTCTGAGCCACTAACATACTTTTTTTTCTATTTTAAAGATTTTATTTATTTATTTCAGAAGTAGAATTAAAGACAGAGTGAGAGAGAGAGAGAGAAGTCTTCTATCTGCTGGTTCACTCCCCAAATGGCCACAGCTGAAGCGAAGTGAAGCCAGGATCTTCTTCCAGGTCTCCCACATGGGTGCAGGGGCCCAAGCACTTGCGCCATCCTCTACTGCCTTCCCATGCCACAGCAGAGAGCTGGATTGGAAGAGGAACAACCAGGACTCGAATTGGCACCCACTTGGGATGCTGGTGCCACAGGGCGAGGATTAAACTACTGTGCCACAGCACTGGCCCCTGACATACTGCTTTTAAAACTGATGGCTTGGGCTGGTGCTGTGGCTCACTCGGCTAATCCTCCGCCTGCGGCCCTGGCACATCAGGTTCTAGTCCCGGTTGGGGTGTCAGTTCTGTCCTGGTTGCTCCTCTTCCAGTCCAGCTCTCTGCTGTGGCCCAGGAGTGCAGTGGAGGATGGCCCAAGTGCTTGGGCCCTGCACTCGTGTGGGAGACCAGGAGGAAGCACCTGGCTCCTGGCTTTGGATTGGTGCAGCGCCGGCCATAGCTGCCATTGTGGGGGTGAACCAACGGAAAAGGAAGACCTTTCTCTCTGGCTCTCTCTCACTGTCTAACTCTGCCTGTCAAAAACAAAAACGAAAACAAAAAACCTGATGGCTTAGCCACACATTTTAATGTATTGTTATGCTGTGGGTTGTCTCCCGCAGAGGTTAAACACACTAGTATTGTGTGGCAATAAGAATAGAATTTATTTAACAGGGAATAAACACCAATTATTAGTGTGTGGGAGGCTACTCCACACAGAGGAATACCCCTGTACCCACATGGGAGACTAGGAGGAGGCACCTGGCTCCTGGCTTCGGATGGATGTAACTCCTGCCGTTGTGGCCACTGGGGAGTGAATCAATGGAAGGAAGACCTCTCTCTCTTTCTCTCTCTCTCACTGTCTGTAACTCTGTCAAATATAAATATATATATATATGTTATATATATATAGAAGGACCATGTTATTAAAGCACCGGTTTCTAGTCCTGGTTGCCCCTCTTCCAGTCCAGCTCTCAGCTGTGGCCCGGGAGTGCAGTGGAGGATGGCCCAAGTGCTTGGGCCCCTGCACCCACATGGGGAGACCAGGAAGAAGCACCTGGCTCCTGGCTTTGGATTGGCGCAGCACCGGCCGTAGTGGCCATTTGGGGAGTGAACCAATGGAAAAAAGACCTTTCTCTCTCTCTCACTGTCTATAACTCTGTCAAGACAAGAAAGAAAGAAAGAAAGAAAGAAAGAAAGAAAGAAAGAAAGAAAGAAAGAAAGAAAGAAAGAAAGAGAAAGAAAGAAAGGAAGGAAGGAAGGAAGGAAGGAAGGAAGGAAGGAAGGAAGGAAGGAAGGAAGGAAGGAAGGAAGGAGGACCCAAAGAACAACTTCTTGCAGAGTTTTACATTTAGGATTACTTTGTTCTTAAGAACCATTCTTCTCATGGGCTCCCTCTTAGTCTGTCAGCTTATTCTCCATTCCCTTTGTGTGTGTGTGTGTGTGTGTGTGTGTGTGTGTGTGTGTGTTTTGACAGGCAGAGTGGACAAGTGAGAGAGAGAGAAACAGAGAAAAAGGTCTTCCTTTGCAGTTGCTTCACCCTCCAATGGCCGGAGGCTGGTGCGCTGCGGCCGGCGCACAGCGCTGATCCGATGGCAGGAGCCAGGTGCTTCTCCTGGTCTCCCATGGGGGTGCAGGGCCCAAGTACTTGGACCATCCTCCACTGCACTCCCTGGCCACAGCAGAGAGCTGGCCTGGAAGAGGGGCAACCGGGACAGAATCCGGCGCCCCGACCGGGGCTAGAACCCCGTGTGCCGGCGCCGCAAGGCAGAGGATTAGCCTAGTGAGCCGCGGCGCCGGCCTCCATTCCCTTTGAAAGATTCACTTTCTCTTACCACACAACATAGATCCTTCCTCAGGGTTCTCAGGTTCTTTTTGTACCCTGCACACTATCTAGGAAATTCTCATGTGCATCAGTAATTTAAAATGCTGATGACTTACATGTGTGTGCCTCTAGCCAAGGTCTCCATCTCTACTTCTAAACTCACATAGCCGATTGCCTACTGGATGTTTTTCATTTGCTTGTCTTACAAGCATTTTAAATAATCCTGGCCGGCGCCGCGGCTCAACAGGCTAATCCTCCGCCTTGCGGCGCCGGCACACCGGGTTCTAGTCCCGGTCGGGGCGCCAGATTCTGTCCTGGTTGCCCCTCTTCCAGGCCAGCTCTCTGCTGTGGCCAGGGAGTGCAGTGGAGGATGGCCCAAGTGCTTGGGCCCTGCACCCCATGGGAGACCAGGAGAAGTACCTGGCTCCTGCCATCGGATCAGCGTGGTGTGCCCGCCGCGGTGGCCGTTGGAGGGTGAACCAACTGCAAAGGAAGACCTTTCTCTCTGTCTCTCTCTCACTGTCCACTCTGTCTGTCAAAAAAAAGCTAAAAATAATCCTAACTGAATTATTTGTTTTTCCTATAAGCTGCTTCTTCTCTTGCAGTTTCTCTATCTCAGTAGATGGCAGGGTTATACACCTAGCTGTCCATTTTTTATCTCTCTCTCTCTCTCTGTCTCTCTCCAATTACATGTAATCAACTATTAAACCCTATCCTTTCAACTTCAATCATCTTACCAATTTTGCTTCTTCATCCTCACTGTAACTTTTTCAAGCCATGGTATTTTTCTCTTCTAAAATATTGCAACAGTGGCCAGCATTGAGGTGCAGCCAGTTAAGCTGCTGCCTGCAGCACCAGCATCCCATATGAGCACCAGTTAGAGTCCAGCTGCTAATGTACTTGGGAAAGTAATCAAAGATGATCCAAGTCCTTGGGTCCCTGTCACCCATGTGGGAGACCTGGGTGGAGTTACAGCCTGGCCTAGTTTCAGCCTGGCCCAGCGCTGCTCATAGCAGCCTCTTGGGGAGAAAACTAGCAGATGGACAGTCTCTCTCTGTAACTCTCATAAAAATCTTAAAAAAATAAAATATTGCAACAGCCTCCAAACTGTTCCATCTTCATTCTACTTTATTAGTAATCAAATAAAATCTGAAATAATCATGTTTCTAGTGAGAAACACAGATGAAAGAAACAATGAAATAAAATTTTAGCATATTGGATTCCCTTTCTATAACTTACAATACAAGTCACCACACCTGGTGGTATGAAATATTAGAAATTTATTCTTTTATAGAGTCCAAAATCAAGATATTGGCAGTACCATATTCACTCTAGACTTTGGGGATAGTTCAATTCTTACTGGTTTCATCTTCTGGAAAAATTTATCATACCACTCCAAATCACCTTCTTCACATTACCTTCTCCCTTTTATACATGAGATTCTATTTAGGAACCTCTGGAACAACTCAGGATAAACTCTTCTGTCAATATCTTTAACTTAATCACATATTTTGCTATGTTAGGCACCACTCACTGTTTTCCCCTGAAAGGCAATAGTCACAGATTCCAGGAAATGGAATATAGACATATCTTTTGGGGGGCACCTCTATTCAAGTCATTATACTTATCAAATTAGTAAGGCTTTAAATCAAATGAATATTCAGTGTATGCAAGACAACCACAAAGCACACACACACACAGCTGAGAAGGACATAAAGTGGTACAATTCTATTCAATGCAATATGGCAGCAGGAATCAAGACCATTAAAAGCATTCATATTCTTGTCTAATAATCCCTCATGTAGAAATCATAGACATATGTTTCAATATGAACAATCAGAAGATTCCAATTTATATATACATAAAATTTTCATAGCTTTGGAGAAAAGACATGGAAAAATACATCAAAATATCCCTAGTAGTTGCCTTTGCATGATAACATTATGGACACTTTTTATTATAGTTGATGATATTTGCATATTTTATAATGAGCATGCATTGCTTTAATAATCATGTTTTACTTTCAAGTTTAATCATATGAAATGTGAATTGGAGATTGTTCACAAGGAAAAAATAAATGACTAGTCATAGAAGTTCCTCAATTATTTTCCAAAATATTCACAGTCTATATGGCTTTATCTCCAGATCCAAAGCAAGATAAAATCCCGATAAAATAGATGATGAAAGCCAAAGTTCTGGGGGTTCCCAGGATTCAGGCCTCTCTAAAGAAGATTAAAATTAGAGCAAGACAAGCTTCTGTGCTATGATCTACAAGGACCAGCATGTTATGAGGATAAAGCGTTCTTAAGAAGTCATCTTAGGTCAGCACCGCGGCTCAGTAGGCTAATCCTCCACCTTGCGGCGCCAGCACACGGGGTTCTAGTCCCGATCGGGGCGCCGGATTCTGTCCCGGTTGCCCCTCTTCCAGGCCAGCTCTCTGCTGTGGCCAGGGAGTGCAGTGGAGGATGGCCCAAGTCCTTGGGCCCTCCACCCCATGGGAGACCAGGAGAAGCACCTGGCTCCTGCCATCGCATCAGTGCGGTGCGCCGGCCGCAGCGCACCAGCCGCGGCGGCCATTGGAGGGTGAAGCAACTGCAAAGGAAGACCTTTCTCTCTGTTTCTCTCTCTCTCACTGTCCACTCTGCCTGTCAAAAAAAAAAAAAAAAAAAAAAAAAAAGGAAGTCATCTTGGTCACATTTTTTTTATTACCTAAAGGCAAGCTGCACTGTAGAGAAACAGGCATTCTAGAAGGAGGAATCCAGTATTTCTGTTGGGTTTTCATGTTCTTAAATATATCAATTATATTTGACAATGTTCTGCAGGTTAAGTGACTGAAGGAGAGAGTCCATGAATTCCCTCTTGGGAACAATTTAAGAAACAAAGGGGAAACTGTGTCTTTGATTCTCTATTAAAATTTGTTACATAAAGCTCAAAATTATTTTATGATTCTATTTAAGCAGATTCCTGTATTAACTTTGCCTTATGATATTAGTAATGAAATAATTGTAAAGCACAAAGCTATCTCTATTAAAACTGCCATGAAAAATATTCAAATTCCTCCCACAAAAAGAAGTTTCCTAATGTGCCAGATACAAGTAGAAGTAATGTGTTTAACCCTCATCATCACCTTAAAAAATCATTAGCTCAACAAGACAAATGCCTTTTATGGAAGGCCAGCATATAAGGTTCGACATAACCTGAAGACACCAATTAGCCTTAAAATATAGTTACAGAGAATTTAGTTAGTGTGTGCTTACTTAGTCATTATTAACTTCGTCTCTTCAATGCATTACTCAATAAAATCACCAAGAAGCAAATATCTTGCAGATCCTGTCTCAGGAAGCCTTAGAAGAACTGATGGCTTTCCCATTCAGGACACACAAAACATCTTAAGGATTAAGACAATTGTGGTCAAAAGACTCTTCTCTTCCATTATGTAAAAAGATCCTCAAAGCCTTTAACCTCAAGAGATTATGCAGAAAATGTGCATACAGTTTCCCTAGAGGAAATTCAGTTTGGGTGACTAACTCCATGAGAAGGTGAAGCACAAAGAAAGGGAAGAGAATAACTGAGGAAGACTTGATTAAAGTTGGACAGTTATGCTGAGAATTGAGATCTAGTCAGGTGCGTTTATCATCCTCAGGACTGTAGTTATAGTTCCAAAAGTCATCTTTCCAGGGAAATGACCATGCAATAAACATGGTACTTACATAGAGTACATAGCAAACAATCTATTATTTGATGGACTTGGTAAGGATATTTGGGTGTACTTATAACCTATGAAGGGAATTATTTAAATGGAGATTGGGACTTTAAAATAAATGACAAAAATACATACACATTTCAAATATACATAAGTATGTGAATATATACACTCATAAATGTGTGCAAGGACTGTGTCTTTCCCATTCTTCAATTGAAAAATCAAAAGAAGACAGAGGTAAACCTGAGAAAGCTTAGCCTCAAGAGATTGATGAGAAATTAAGAAAGGCCCTACCTGGGAAAGCAGTGGAAGATGGCCCAAGTCCTTGGGCCCCTGCACCCATGTGGGAGACTGGGAAGAAGCACCTGACTCCTGGCTTTGGATCGGTGCAGCTCCAGCCATTGCAGCTATTGGGGGAGTGAACCAACGAAAAGAAGAACTTTCTCTGTCTTTCCCTCTCACTGTCTGTAACTCTTCCTCTCAAATAAATGAATAAATAAATCTTAAAAAGAAAAAAGAAAGGCACTAAGACAATACTTATATACATAGAAAGAAAGTATAAAGTCTAGACAACCATTAAAAATGATTATATAAACATATATTTGTTGGCTCTGACATATTTCTTCTTATTAAAAAGTAATAGAACCCCCTGTCTGATGTGTTCCTATTTATGTGAAAGTGTTTATACATGTATAAAATGTTTCTGTTGTTCGCTGAACACCCAATAAGTATTTTGTTAAAAGAACAGGGATCATCTCAAAGTAGTTAAACCTGGAATGAATTTTGCTTCTTCCTTTTCCTTTTCTCTATTGTTTTATTTATTTTTTAAATAAAGATTTTGACAAGTAGGACAAAGATTTGCTTTTTTCAAAAAGGAGAAAACACAAAGAAATAACATCACATTATTTATATAGCATGTGGTTCAGTAATGCAATCGTTTTGAAACAATATTCGTCATTCAATTTGGATTTCACTCAACTTCATTGCACTGTTCCAGGTTCTGTCTTTTTCACAAGCCAAGTTTCAGAGAAGGAAGAATTTAGATAAGGACAAGTCATGATGACAGCAGTGCATAGATGAACTCCCAAAAAGTTAGGAAGAAAAAAAGATTCCATATTTCTGTGTTTTAGTTCAAGGTTTCTCCCACTTTTCTGCTTGAGCACACTCACAGTAAAGAAGATATCCATAAGGTCATTTCAACCTCCAAAGTTCTCTAAAATCTTATGTTTGCTCTAAACAATTATGAAATTTTGCATTGTATTTCTTTTTTAAAAATATCTTATTATTTATTTATTTGAGAAGTAGAGTTACAGACAGTGAGAGGAAGAGACAGAGAGAAAGGTCTTCCTTCAGCTGTTTTACTCCCCAAATGGCTACAATGAACAGAGCTGTGTGGATCCAAAGCCAGGAGCTTCTTAGGGGTCTCCCATGTAAGTGCAGGGGTCCAAGCACCTGGGCCATCTTCTGGTGCTTTCCCAGGCCATAGCAGAGAGCTGGATCGGAGGAGGACTAGAAGTGGTGCCCATATGGGCTGCCGGCACCGCAGGTGGAGGCTTAGCCTACTACGTCACAATGCTGGCCCCAACTGCATTATATTTCATAATATCTTTTGAATTTCTAATACAAAGTAAGGTTTAAAACTATTTAATTTGGAGTAAAACTGATGCTCCTATATAGAGAAAGCTTGACATTTTTTTTTTAATGGCTTTTGAATGCTTGGTAGGCTGAGAGGATTGGGTACCCATTCCTCTAGAGAAGCAATTGCAGTCTTGCAAATGCAGCGTGTAAGAGCCGCACTGCCAACAGAACCGCTGCTCTTGTGAAATAAGGCTCCAACTTTGCCTAGGGCTGCCCAGCACCTGATGGGAATCACTGAACATGGACGGGAAACACATGATGAGTTAGGCATCGAAGTCATTCGCTTTTATTTACTGTTACTTTAAGAAATAGTGTTCATTTTACCCGTTCTTTTTAACCTACAAGTCCTAAAAATTTAAATAGTTTTTCAAAAATGTAAAACAGTAGGTAAGCAAAACAAAGTCACTAAGTACTCGTTGAGTACTTTGAATTTGACACATCAAAAAAAAAATATAAAGCTGAGACCAAGTTTTTATTTCAAAGGACTTTATATGTGTGATGATGATCTTCTTGTCATTCTGTCAATATTGACAGCTTCACTGCAGATTTTGTGGTAACATTTAAAACATTAACAGACACTCAGCAGTAAATGAGTAAGCCCCTGATATTCATAAATCACCTACCAAATAAAATTTAATTTTAAAACAAGGTATTTCCCCTTCCTTCTCCAGAACGACAAAACTTAGAGTTTGTCTCTATCCTCCAGAAAATAATATTATCCTTTCCAGTACACTTTTTTTGCTCTTAAGAAACATATTTTCACAATCCTGAAAATTAAACAAAAAGAATAATTTTAATAAAGACGTCGGACATTCAAAATCTATCCATAACTGATCATTCTTCTTATTTCAAAAGGAAAAAGTAATGACCCTGTATATCTCATGAAGAGGGAGGCGAGGAGCAATAAAGATACCAGCTGATGAACATTAAATTAAAACCACGTGGAAACTTGGCAGGAGGCTCTGGAATACAAAAGCAGAATTTAGAAATTACTCTTTCTGAATTTTGGTAACTGAGCAATCAAGAAAAATAAGTTCCATGTCGTTGTAAACCTGTGCAGTTCAAAAACTCTAAAATAATATTGGCTTTTGAAGGAAGGAGAGTACAAGCTAGAGCTGCCAGTTTGGGGCAGGTTTTCAGGGCTAAATGGAACCTTTAATGGCTTCTTTTTTCTTTTGCAATTATTCATTTCTTGGGTTCAGTGAAACGTGTTGAATCCCAAAGAATGATCTTGTTTTTTTTTTTTCCTAAAAATAATACAGTCCTACAAAATAAAAGAGAAAAAATTTAATCTACTTCTAGCTAAAAGAGCATTTGTAAAAGAACTACAAGTTTTTTTACATTCAAAAGTTACTCAATGTAGTAAATTACTGTATCCTATTTTGGCACCATATTTAAATTGTCGGAGCCTGAAAAAGTAAGTGCCAATGCTTAATTCAAAGAGATATTTATCACATTCTCTAAACTGATGGGAAGAATACACAGACACAATAGGGATTACAAGTCTCTTTGATGAAGTCTCCGTGATTGGAACCTGTTTTTTCCTCTTTCATGGAACAAGAGATAATTGCTCTGAAATAAATATTTCCCTTTTTGAAAAATGATTCAAACAAGAGATAATTGGACAAAATAACGTACTGCGTACATAGTTAAGGTAGAAAATAATAAATAAATACAAACACACACCGAACACTAAGATTACATCTCTACTTTCTATTTTCAAAAGAGAAAAGGTAATGAGCAGACAGCCACTTGTAATTTACAAGCTGAAGTCTTCCTTTGACAACCCACAGATCAATTAAATCCTCTTCAAATTAGTTTTGATGTGTTAATGTGGGAGTCCCCCACCTCCTGAGGTTTCCAGGCACTGTTACTAGATTTTTACATTGGCTTTCCATTGAATTGTTTCTAGTGTTTTGTTGCATGTTAATACAAGGTCATTTGAAACTATGTAAATACAGGGAACAGTAACTCTAAAGCAGATTATTCTTCAGTTGGCTTTGTTTTTTCACACTGTCTTCTGCCTTAGACTAGCTAATAAAAGCTAGAAAAGACTTGGATCTTGTTGAGCTTTTCTATAGCTGTGTTTGCAATCTTCAGTAAAACTTAGATTATCAAAATGTAGCAGGTGACCACATTCCAATTTCCACAACTTGTTCAAAACCACCAATTATTAACCTTAATCTGTCACACACAAACATTTACCTCTAACATAGTAACTAACAGATGAAGAAAGAATATTTTAAATTTATGACTGGGTACTTCTTTTCACATATGATGGAATCCAAAACAATCCCTCAGTTTTATCTGACAGGGAATTACTGTCACGTTTGCCTCCCCAATGCTTCCTGTTGGGGGTGAGCGGTCTATTCTTCAGCATGACAAAGTCTGATTTCTGAATGGCTGGTGGTGTCAAAGGGCCATTCGTATGCTAAGCCTTTTAGTGGCATGGGATAGCTCCATCCTGCTTCCCTCAATTGTTGCAATTGGGCCACGTGACGAACTGATGATTTCAAGGCAAGCTTTGGAATCTTGATGTCTTCCAGAAATTAATATTCCTTCTGGTAAGATAATCTATTGACTCCTCTAGCTCAATTTTTAAATGTATGAAAAGAGGCACAGCCTTAATGAAACTTCTGAACCTTGAGAAAAGAGAAGCCTCTTCAAACAAAATTGCTAGCTTCTCTCATAATTAGGCTTTAAGACTTTAAAAACAAGTTTAATCTGTTGGGAGAACCTGTTGATAGCTTTCATCATGCTCTTCATAAATTTTAAAAATTCTACAAAAAATGGTGAGAATTAGACTGACAGCAATTTTTCAAAACTAAATCAACCATGCAAAAATTTTGAGTACTTTTTTATATAATTAACTCTTTTATCACCCAGTACTAAGTTTTTTTCCTTTCTTGAAATACTATTTTTGTGTTTATTGTCCAGCATCCACAGTACATTAGAATAAACACAAAACAATCATTTGAAACTTAGAGAAAACAGATTGGCTGTTTTTTTATTAGATGAGTATACTGGTTGATTCCTTATGTTTTATAATTATTCACATTTAATCTGAAAATCATTGTTTGTTTAAATAGCACATTCAGCTCCAAAGATTTGAAAGAGAATACATTTTAGGCTGTGATTCCAAAGGAGCAGATTACAAGGCAAAATTGATCAGTTTCTTGGCCTTGCAGAAATGAGATCCACATAGAGTGTGTTAATTTGCTTGTGTGTGCATGGGGGTGGGGATATCCCAAGAGTATTAAACCACATACATATTCAAAGGCAGAGAGAAAACAGTTTGCCAAGTCCAGCGCCTAGTGTTTTCTAGATTACTGATATTTATATTAGACTCAAATTTGCTTTTATTTCTAGTTGGTGAACAGCTAAGAGCTGAGCAGGTCTTGCCATTTCTGTGACATAGGACATCAGGGACTGACTGGCTTTTTAGAAACCCTAATCCCACAGCTAGTACACCCACCTTTGCTCCCTTCCAGTTTGGTATAATTATTTGACTGAGTTTCAGCTAATTATGTCAAGGCAGCGAGGTAGATATTAGCCTATGTGTGTAAGGAGGGGCTGAAAAAAATGAGAAGTTTTAAAGAAAATAAATGCATGTGCAATGGAATGAGGAAACAAGTGTTTAAAGCAGAACCCAGCTTCTTGTCAGGCTCTCCTGGCCCAAGATGTTCTTGCTTATCCTTTATCAAAGAGTTCACCGACTTGAGGGAGCGATACAGCAGGTCCAACAAGGTTATAATCACCGGCATGAAGGAGTCGTTTGCTTCTCCAATAGATAAGAACGCTGATGCCCAGTATTGTCCGGAGGGGTTTGTTTAGAGCAATTCCACATCCAAAAATCTCACACCCAGACTTTTCCCAGAAGAGGGAGGAGGGGAGGAGAAACGGGGGCCCATAAGCCTGTCCATAAAAACCCCAGTCTGAATGCAGACAGGGCTCCAAGTCCTTTACTGAGACACCTGCCTGGGCTATCCGATGTAGGGATTTCTATCTCTTCACTTTTTCCAAAACAGTGTGCTAAAATCGCCTGCTCATTCATCAGCCACATTCTTAGTCGATACAACAAGTTGTGTGTGTGTTGGGGGGATCGAATTAGCGGTAACATCTTGGTGCGGGCTGCGCCAACACTGAGTCTGAGGAGGCGATCCCTGTTAGCCATCACAAAGCACACCGAACACTGGAGCAAATGGAAGGGTTTATTGGGAAAAACGCAACAGACCGGAGGGGTGGGGTGGCGAAGGGAGGAGGAAAAAAGGGGAGACTGTGAGAGAGAGAGAGAGAGAGAGAGAGAGAGAGAGAGAGGAGAGGAGCTAGTGAGGAGAGAAGAGAGGGGGAGAGGAGAGCAGAGGACAGGAGCCAAGAGAACAGGAGAGAAGAGCCGAGAGCCACGTGTTCAGGAACAGGCCCTTTTAAAACTTTGCCCGAGGGCGGGCAGGGAAGCAGGAGCGGCGAATCCCATTAGGATGGGGGTGGAGCTTGTTGACTACAGCGGTTGGGCCATGTGGCCACCTGGCTTTCAGCAATGGGGGTGGGGGGAGCCAGGGCATAGGATGTAAATCAGGGTGTAGATCGGCCAGAACAATCCCTCTCAGCTATTTTTCCCCTTTCCTGGCATCTCTGATTTCCTTTCAGGACAAGACTCTGGATGCGCATGGCTGGGGGAAATTGGAAAGAGGACTGAACGGCTCAGGCCAAGCGACTCTTCCCGTGACACTTGAAAATCTTCCGGGGGAACCCAGCTGCCGATTGCCCGTCGAGGATGCGGAGGCTAAGAGCGAATTCCCCTTTTCCTGTCACTTCTGCCCAAGCGTCTCTCCTCGGTGGAGGGAAGGTGAAACCCTGAAGTCCCGCTTGAGCACGATCCCCTCGGAGCGGCCTTCGGAATGCTGCTGGTCTCTCTGTGCCTCCTCTCTACCACTTTGGGGGTTTTCCCAGGCGAGTCTTGGAAACGGGGTCCCCCTGTCCAGCTCGCAGCTCTTGCTGTGGCTTCTGTTAAATGCCTGCCTTGTAGCAGCATGTTCCATTCCGGTTTTTCCTTTTCCTGGATGGGGAGGAATTCATTGTAGACAAGTCGTTTCCACGGCCCACCTTGAGAGGTGGCTAGCTGGGAAGACATGTGTCATCATCTCCCGCTGCCCTAGCACCTCCTCTGATTGTCTGGCGGCTTAAGTGGCGGGGGTGAGTTCTTGCCACCTCTCTAAAATGTGGATGTAAGTGAACAAACTCCAGTGGGCAGCTCATCCGTGGCACATCTCCTCTGGCCCACTGTCACTTTTGACAACTGTTTTGCAGCTGCCTGAACACTTGTTTGTCTCAGAGACAGTCTCAATCAGTTGACTGTTGACCAGGTGTTGTTGGTCTGTTGTGTTTATTGGGGGGAAAAAACACCCAGGCTCAAAATCAACTTAAAATCTAAAGTGACATCTTTGGTAAATAACAATCTCATGCATAAAAATGCCAGAGTAATGTCTCATGCTAATTTGGTTCAGCTGTAACTGGACACTGGCTTTAAAGGGATTTCTCCCTTTAGGATCCAGGAAGATCACTGCCTTGAGAAATTGCTAAGTAACTTGCCAAACTTGTTTTGTAATTGGATTCAACAGGTCTAGCCAAAATCACAATGCATGGTCAGAGATCCATCTTTATAATCTCTAGGATGTATTTTGCAAAATCATAATTTTTTAGTTTGAAACTATAAAAGAAAGTGTTTCACAACAGCACTGCTTAGTCTCATACTTCCTAAGATCAAATAAACAGCCACTTAATAGACCTCAGTCATGTCACAGTTTTCCAGCTAGAGCCGTTTTATTAAAAAAAGTAATATTCTGTATAAATATAACTTTTTAAAAAGATATATTTATTTATTTAAAAGGCAGAGTTACACAGAGAGTTAGAGGCATAGAGAGAAAGAGAGGTCTTCCATCCACTGGTTCACTCCCCAGACAACAGCAACAGCCAGAGCTATACCAATCTGAAGCCAGGAGCCAGGAGCTTCCTCCAGGCCTCCCACTTGGGTGCAGGGATCCAAGGACTTGGACCATCTTCCACTGCTTTCCCAGGCCACAGCAGAGAGCTGTTTCAGAAGTGGAGCAGCTGAGACTTGAACCAGCACCAGTGTGGAATGCCGGTACCGCAGGCGGCAGCTTTACCTGCTATGCCACAGCTCTGGCCCCTAAATATAACTTTGACCTTAAGAATAGTTCACATAAAGTATGGTATACTATCTCAAAATCTTAAGTCATCTGAGTGTAATTGCTAAATATAAATTGGATAAAGATAAATAAGATAAACGTCTTTAAATGCAAACTCAGGTACTCAGCATCTTATATTCTACAAAAAAAGACAGTTTGGGTTTGTTAACAAGTAGGTTTTCATAAATTGTCCGTATATGACAAAGTGGGCCCCAGAAACTCTTTCCTGGTTCTGATTCTATTAAATTGTTCCAAATTATGGGATGATTTCATGTGCTAACACTTATATTCAAGATTTTTGTTTCCCATTCTGGTAACCAACAAGAGACACAGACTTTGTATTCTACTGAGGTAATCTCTCATTTTCTCTATTGTCTTTCTTAAGTTCTGATTGCTTGGAAAGAGCTGAGTTTTAAGCGTTAAGGTTGTTTTGGATATGTACTTATTTTGAAATATTTGTGTGATCACTTCATAACTGAATACATCTGATCTATAACTGGTTGAATCACCCTGACTAAATGGATGGATATTATTTCACAATGTTGAAGAATCTTTTTTTGATCACATATGTTAAGCCCTCTTGGCATCTTTGACAAGCTTCATAAAAATCAAAGTTCTAAATTCTTAAGACTTTTATATTTCCAGCTGGGCCCTTGAAATGTCAAAGGAAATATCTCTCATTTTGTAGGGATAATAAGTAGTTAGAGTACCTGGGTTATATTAAAGGTATAATTAAGAAGTGAAATGGGGACCCACACTGTGGTGTAGTGGGTTAATCCTCCGCCTGCAGCGCCGGCATCCCATATGGGTGCTGGTTCTAGTCCCAGATGCTCCTCTTCCAATCCAGCTCTCTGCTATAGCCTGGGAAGCAGTGGAAGATTGCCCAAGTCTTGGGCCCTGCTACCCATGTGGTAGACCTGGAAGAAGCTCCTGGCTTCAGATCGGCGCAGCTCCAGCCATTTCGGCCAACTGGGAAGTGAACCAGTGGATGGAAGACCTCTCTCTCTCTCTCTCTGCCTCTCCTTTTCTCTCTATGTAACTCTGACTTTCAAATAAATAAATCTTTAAAGAAAAAAGAAGTGAAATGATCCTAAAGTTTAAGTTATGCTAATGTAAAAATTGTTATTCATGTGAATGTTCTAGAAACTAAATAAAATTTTATAAAGTTGTATAAAGTCCAGACAACAGGGCTGTGATTCGCTATCTCTTTGTTCCATTATGTATTTAACAGTAATAAGTAATGGGTTGATATGCTGATGTCATGTGCTAATCCTTTTCATCAAGGTTTTTCTGTTTGTCTCACCAACTGAAATAAGAATTTCATGCATCTTAGGGGAATATCTCACATGTTTTTCTGTTGTCATTACTGGCTCTTGATTGCTTGGGAAAACAGAGTTTTAAAGGAGTTAGCATTATCTTCCTTTTTAAAAAACATGTTTGAGTGATTATGGTAACTTTGATTAGATCTGCTCCATAGCTTTGGCTAAAATACTCAGGTTAAATGGATTATTCTTTTTTTTTTCTCCAGAAACCTTTCATTTCATAAACTTCCTACATTTCATAATTACAACTTTAGGAACATGGTGATTATTCCTGTTATACCCACCCTCCCACCCACTCTCTCATGCCTCTTCCTCCTCCCTCTCCTTTTCCCACTCTTATTTTTTACTAAGATCTATTTTCAATTAATGTTATACACATATGATTAACTATGTTAAGTAAAGAGTTCAATAAATAGTATGAAAAAAAACCTTGTTCCTCAACAGTCAAGACAATGGCTGTTCAAAGTCATTGCTTCACCAAGTGTCAATTTCACTTCTACAAATTGCCTTTTAGGTGCTCTATTAACTGTCACAGATCAGGGAGAATATATGGTATTTGTCCTTTTGCAGTGGCTTATTTCACTAAGTATGACGTTTTCCAGCCTCATCCATTTTGTTACAAACTACTGGATCTCAGTTTTTTGTTTGTTTGTTTGTTTTTACCGTTGTGTAGTGTTCTATGGTGTACATATCCCACAATTTCTTTATCCAGTCTTCAGCTGATGGGCATTTGGGTTGATTCTATGTCTTAGCTACTGTGAATTGAGCTGCAATAAACAAGGGGGTACATACAACTCTTTCATATGCTGATTTCATTTCCCTTGGGTAAATTCCCAGGAGTGGGATGGCTGGGTCACATGGTAGGTCTATATTCAGATTTCTGAGGTATCTCTGTACTGTCTTCCATAGTGGTTCCACCAGTTTACATTAAATGGATTCCTCTTGCAAGGGTCTAAGATCTTACTTTGATAGCTTTTTGAGTTAATTTACATTGTGTAAAATACATTGTTGGGTTGTAAAATAATACCAAATTTATGTTATACTTATATAAAGGTCTGATGTTTTATGTGCCAGAGGAAATCACTGACTAAAAAGAGGGGAGAAAAAGGCCAAAGAAACAGCCAGGAAATGCCAGGTCAAATATAAATCAAACGGAGGTCCAGTCGAAAGGAAAGGAAATTTCCAAAAGATACTTAAGAGATGACTCAAGACAGATTATGCAGTGGATACTAGATAGTAGAGTTCCGGAAACCCAGAGAAGTTCTTGTATGGCTCACCTAGATATTAGTTCAGCCCAGCAACTCAGGCCCTATCTCGCTGGCTATGTGATGAACACTTGTGAAGTTCAGAGGTTCAAGGAGTATGCCACATGGTAAGCACCAGACAGGTCAGAAAGCCCGGGAAGGCAGGCTAAGCAATCAGTGAGGCCTGACTTCTTGCCTCATTTCTCCTCTATTCTCCTCTAGATGGGAAATCAAATCTATTCAGAAGGACCCTTCATGAGGCTATATGGCTTGATCTCCAGATAATGTAAAATGAATAACTAGCCTTTTTTCTGTAATAATGCCTGGTCACATATGGAAGACCAAATAACATAGAAAAAAAAAAGACAGAGAGAGTTTAAACTATGATATTATTTTATGGCCAGATATATTCTGTTCTGGCCACAATAAGTGGGCAGAACTCCCCTTTTCAAACCAAACTAAGGAAGAGATAAAGTTTTATTCATAACTTCAAGATTTAGAGACAGGTTGTGTGGGGTCATCATTATGTTTGATCATACCTAGAAAGATGTAGCTCTCCTCATATGTACTGTCTTACCTCTTGGGGGTAAAAAAAAAAAAAAAAAAAAAAACCACTGTCAAAACATGCCTGTGACCATGGATTTCTAGCTCAGGCCACAAAGATTAGGGATGGGACTGAGCACCCCTTTGGCTAACATCCTAAAGGCTGCCTCCATGGTCTAACTTTAACATAGACCAGGAGGAAGATGAGCAAGCTGGGCAGCAGGTACAATGTGAGGATAGGTGGTGGGCCAATTAATAGCTGCTTTACACAGTGTTCTGCCTTCAAGGAGACCCAACAAGGCCAGTCACCCCCAAATAGCACTTGTTTTCAATGTGGGAAGCCAGTGAATTGGACAAACAGCTGTTGTGACAGAAGCCAGCTTCTTCAGAGCCCTGTCAGCTCTGCCAAGAGCTAGGCCACCAGAAACAGACTGCCCTGGGATCGAAGGACTCTCAGGTTAGAGCTGAAAAAGTCCTTTACTCTGCCCAGCTTCCAAAGTAACCGTCACTTGTGAGGGGACACCTTAGGATCAGTTGCAGGCAGGACCATAAATTTCCTTTCAGAGATACTGCCTATTCTGTACTGATCTATTCAGGCCATCCAGGTACTGAGAATCAAGGGGGTGTCTTTCCTAAGCAGGTTCACCCCTCCCTTGTAATGTCTCTTCCAGTACCCAATGTGAAGAGATAGATAGTTCTGATCTCACATTTACCTGGCTGTGGGGAGCAACTCGGACTAGACTAAGTTACTGGAATTAAGACTTATTCTATGCATCTGCTCTCCCACAATATGGCGCTGAGAGAAAGAGACCAAACAACCTCTACGCAGCTGCCTCATCAGTTTGACAAGCTGCAGGAGCTGATCCTGCTCCTGATTGGAGGAGAGCAGCATGCTCGGCATGTGGGTAGCAGAGTTGGGATTGGTGGAAGAGGACTATAAAGGAGGAGAGAGACAACATGCACCAGGGAACATCTGAAGGAACACCTGAGCAGCCCCCCCGAGAGAGCCGGCCGGCGGTGTGCTGCTCCTCCGTGGAAGTGGGGAAAGTGGTAGGGGGAGCCGCCCCTCCACGGAGGTGGAGGGGTCGGCAGCCAACCTGGGAAGGACCAGCAGCTAACCTGGGAAGGGCCGAGCAGACAAAAGAACAGCGCAGGGTCCAGTGTCATTCCTCCACGAAGAGGGGGAGCGACACCTGGCCAAGTCTTAAAGCCTACCTGGTTATTATTAAACTCATCTTGTCAGTTTCTATTTGCCTTTAAATGGATTAACAAACAGGGCATAAGGCAACAGCTAATCTGGACAGTGTGGCCACAAGGTTTATATACAATGATACACCTCTTTGGGCAAGCTGTCATGGAAAAACTTAACCTATTTTTTTGAGGAGAAAAAATAATACCATATTTAGATGATTTGCTCATCTGTTCCCCCAACCGAGACTCCAATTTTGGACATTTGACTAACACAGTTAACTTTCTTTTTTTCTTTTTTAAGGTTTATTTATTTACTTGAAAGGCAGAGTTACAAAGAGGTAGAGGCAGAGAGAGAGAGAAAGAGAGAGAGAGAGATTGAGAGAGGTCTTCCATCTGCTGGTTCACTCCCCAAATGGATGCAATGACTGGGGCAGTGCTGATCTTCAGATCAGGAGACAGGAGCCTCCTCTGAGTGTCCCACGTGGGTGCAGGGGACCAAGAGTTTGGTCCATCTTTTACTCCTTTCCCAGGGCATAGCAGAGAGCTGGATTGGAAGCGGAGCAGCCGGGACTTGAATTGGAGCCCATTTGGGATGCCAGCACAACAGGTAGTGGCTTTACCTGCTATGCCACAGCGCTGGCCCCAACACCCTTAATTTTCTTGTAGAATGGGGCTCCTGGGTATACAAGAAAAAACACAACTGGTCTTTCAGGAAGTGAAGCAATTAGTGCACATCCTCATCCTTGGGGAACAAAGACTGACCCTGGTGAGAATACTAGAGCCCCTGTGCTGGGATTGCTAACCCCAGCCCTTCAGAGCAGGCAGGCAGTTTGATGTGCTGACTGCTGCCCACAGGGGTATCTTCTTCACCCTTCAAAAATGTTTTGGGCCTAACTAGATAGGTGCAAAAACATGTTTGTACATTCTTGGACGAGGCCAGACAACTTTAGGACCAGGCTGAACAAGACAGACATTTCTAGGCTAATATCTGGTCATGGAAATTCTGGCTATTGCCCTTCAACAGCCCTTTAGCTTCCATACTGTTACTGCTTCACTTTATACCATGAGTCTTTAATGCCCTCATTCATTTTGTCTCCTACAGAGTGGATGCCACCCAACTCCAGATGGTTGTGAGGCAGGACTTCTAGCCTACCCCAGTCCTCGGGATAGCACAAGACAATCTTTTCCAAGGTCACCCTCAAATACCATAGAACAAATAGCAAGAGATGAACACCCATAAAACACTCTGCCCATGTATCACCTTGAAGGAGATACAGAAATTGAGATATTCATCCATGTACCCCCATAAGGTTATGGGTTACTTCTTTGAGGAGGGAACGTTAAGGTAGCTAGGTCAATACTAACCTATGTGTGCTAGAGGGAGCCAATGAAAATAAGAAGTTTTAAAGAAAATAAATGTATGTGCAATAGAATGAGGAAACACATTCTGAATGCAGGGACCAACCTCTTGTCCATCTCTTCTAGCCCAAGGTGTCCTTGCCTGTCTTATCTAAAGGAATTCACTAACATAAGGGAGCAATACAGCAGGTCCAACAAGGTTATAATCACTGGACTGTAGGAGTCATTTGCTCCTCCAATAGATAAGAACCTTGATGCCCAGTATTGTCTGGAGGGGTTTGTTTAGGGGAATTCCAAAACTCACCCACCCAGGCTTTTCCCAGAAGAGGGAGGAAGGAGAGAAGAAACAGGACCCATAAGCATGTCCATAAAAACCACAGTCCGAAGGCAGACTGGGCTTTCAGTCCTTCACTGAGATGCCCGCATGGTGTATCAGGTGTAGAAATATCTGTCTCTTCCCTTTTTTCTATAAACTACACTAAAATCACCTTCTGCTTGTTCATGGCAGCATACTTTGTCATCAGTAGAACAAGTTCCTGAGGTTCAAATCAGTAGTTACAACTGGGTGCAGTCAGTTAATAAGATGTGTTCCGCTATCAGGTTTGGCCCATAAAAGTCTCTCATTTGTGATCTTTTATTCCCATTCTCCACATGCCAATCTGGTTCAGGCCATGGTGGCTTGTGATGGAGAGACCTGAGCCACCAGACAGAATGAGCCCTGGCTCCAGAAACACTTTAAAAAAGAGCCACCAGTCAGGAATTGGATTTTATGTGAGTGAGGATTAATAATAAGCATATTAATAATAATAACATTATTATTAATATTATTCTCTATTATTAATAATAAGCAAATTATTTTTGAATCATTACACATATTGGAAGTGGTGTATGGCTGAAAACAAGAAATTTCATGGCATTGGTTTAGTGATTGGACATCAAACAATGAAGAAAATGATAATGGAGACCGGGAAGATAGAGAATTATGATATGCAGAAACAAACACACTGAACAGCTGTTTCAAAAAAAAAAATTGAAGGAAGAGATGGAAACACCGAAACTAGCACTGGTGGAAGAGACAAAAAAAGTTAATAGTGGTTGCTTTTAGCAAGTTTGTCACAAGAGACCAATATGCTCAGAAAAGAATCGGACAGTTTGCAAACAGAAAAGAAAATGGTTAAAGAAAGTCCAGAGATTTGGCTCATCCAGGGATTTAACTGCTCCTAAACCTTAGGAAATAAGAAAAGAGACAGAAGAGGGGGGAGGGAGGCTTGAGTACAAGTGGCCATAAGGTGACTGTGGGTATTAGTGTACCCAGGATAGTTTTGGTTTACACCTGTTGTTTCAAACAAAATATTAATAGCATGACTACAACTCACTCAGAGGCAAAAATTAAATTACAGGTGTGGCCTTCCTACCTATAGTCAAAGTATCCTAAAGGAAGTTGGCCAGGTAAGAGAAAAGGATATTTCAAAGAAGGCCAGGGACTATCACCCCAAAATATGGCAGCCTGATATGTTGATTATTTTAAATGAAAGAGAAATGCTGGAAGAAGCTTTCCTCTGATTTCTCCTTGTCCACTTAAAACTTGGACTTGCCAAGGGAGAAAATAATTACTGCTGGTTCCTTCCTTGAGTTTAAAGACAGAGAGCCGGCATCATGGCTCACTTGGTTAATCCTCTGCCTGTGGTGCTGGCATCCCATACGGGCGCCGGGTTCTAGTCCCAGTTGTTCCTCTTCCAGTCCAATTCTCTGCTCCTCTTCCAGTCCAGCTCTCTGCTGTGGCCCGGGAGTGCAGTGGAGGATGGCCCAAGTGCTTGGGCTCCTGCACCCGCATGGGAGATCAGGAAGAAGCACCTGGCTCCTGGCTTTGGATCAGCACAGCGCCGGCCATAGCAGCCATTTGGAAAGGGAACTAGCAGAAGGAAAACCTTTCTCTCTGTCTGTCTCTCACTGTCTATATCTCTACCTGTAAAATTAAAAAAAAAAAAAAAGTTACAGATAGCGTTAGAGCCAGAGAGAGGTCTTCCATGCGCTAGTTCACTTCCCAGATGACCAAAATGGCCAAAGCAGTGCTGATCTGAAGCAAGGAGCCTGGAGCTTCTTCCAGGTCTCCCATGTGGATGCAGGGGCCCAAGGACTTGGGCCACCTTCACCGATTTTCCAGGCCACAGCAGAGAGCTGGATCAGAAATGGAGCAGCCAGATCTCCAATCGGCACCCATATGGATGCCGGCGCTGCACACTGAGGCTTTAACCCACTGTGGCACAGCACCGTCCCTCCTTGAGTTTTTTTTTTTTTTTTTAACTAAACTCATCACAGGAGGAGAGATTAAATCCTGTCAACATACCTGGACAGACATTTGTCACACACCATTGTTCTCTATTTCAATCGTAAAAATATCATTTACAAATCATGGTGTGTCCGAGAGACAACCAGACTTAGTCTCAGGCCATTATATGTTCTCCAAACCCATTGATCTCCCCTAGACAAGCACTCACTATTCCCCTGACAGTCCCTGTTCTCTCTTTCTCCAATGCAAGGAGAAAATTTGGGGCTAGTGAGTAATTACACTCCTGTGATTTTCCCCGTCTTGTGATTTTTTCCCCCTCTTCTGCATGTTAGAACATTTGTAAAGCTTTTCCATTTAATCTTTGTCAGTTTATTACAGTGAACCTTTGAAGGTGGAGGGAAAATTTCCTTTGCTCCTACAATGGCATAAAACAATTTTTGATTGCTGTGTAACAAGCTACTCTGAACACACTAGTTTAAAAGGCAAAATCCATCTGTCTCCTCATGACTGTGCAACTGGGGAAGAGCTTGGTAGGGATGTCTTGTTTCCACTCCATAAGGAATTAGTTAGGGCCTTGCAGTAGTTGTGTTTACCTGGAATGCTATTTATCATAAGGGTCAAGGAAGCAAATAAATGAGGCCTGAGAACTATGTCTAAGAAGGCCCTTTAAGTGTGGTCACTGACCCATGAACATAACTGAAAAACACATAATTTATAAGTCTTCTACTATTTTGAAGGCATTGAACTTTCAACACAATCACAAGCTGAAACTTGCACACCAGGAGCGAGTGGTAAATATGAGCAGTAACCAAATGCATTTATGTTTTCTTTTTCTTTTCTTTTCCTTTGCTACTGTTTTCTTATTTACTTACCGAGTATACTAGTGGAGGATGCAGGTCAAATAGGTACTTCTCAGCGGTCAGGATCATGGAGAAGGGACTATCCACCAGTAGGAAGAGTTGGGGGTCTAATCAAAGTATTATACTTCCTGCTGAATAAAACTTCAAAATCGAAAGACCAAGGATAAGTGGGTGTCTAACTCTTTTCCTTCCCAAATATGAGTATTTATTGCAATTCCACCATTGTAATTTAAGTGAACATGTTGACGGCAATGGGAACATCAAGATTGTCTTTTTAGTTCACGTTGATAGGCTACGAGTTGGCACACCTACGTGGACAAGTTGTGGATACACCGTCTACATTAAATTGGTTTGTTTTCCTTCCCTAGGAAGCAATTGAGTGCTTCCCATATGTAAGGGGAGAAGAAGAAGAAAAATAAACAAGCACAGAAAGACCAGTGCAGCATGAGCTCACTCATACATGGATTCTGAAGCTCCAGCTCCCTGTTAATGCACCTGGAAAAGAAGCAAATAATGGCCCAAGTGCTTAGGCCCCTGCCACCCACATAGGAGACATTCAGATGGAGTTCCAGGCTCCTGTCACTGATCGGTGGGGAGTGAACCAACAGACAGACGGTCTCTCTCTTTCTCTCTGCCTCCTCCTCTCTTTCTGTAGTTCCACCTTTCAAATAAATAAATAAATAAATAAATCTTTTTAAAAATAAAATAAATAAGTGGATCTCATAGAAGTTGAGAGTAGACTGGTGGTTACCAGAAACTGGGGAGAGTAGGAAGAAGAGAGGGATGGGGAAAGGCTGATCAATGGATACTAAGTTACAGATAGGAGAGAGAAGCTCTGGTGTTCTGATCAGCAGGAGAGTGATGACGGATAACCTTTATGTACTGTATATTTCTTTTTTTATTTTTTATTTTTGACAGGCAGAGTGGACAGTGAGAGAGACAGAGAGAAAGGTCTTCCTTTTGCTGTTGGTTCACCCCGCAATGGCTGCTGTGGCCAGCACGCCGATCCGAAGCCAGGAGCCAGGTGCCTCTCCTGGTCTCCCATGCAGGTGCAGGGCCCAAGCACTTGGGCCATCCTCCACTGCCCTCCCGGGCCACAGCAGAGAGCTGGACTGCAAGAGGAGCAACCGGGACAGAATCCAGCACCCCGACCGGGACTAGAACCCGGTGTGCCGGCGCCGCAGGTGGAGGATTAGCCTATTGAGCTGCAGCACCGGCCCATGTACTGTATATTTCAAATAAGCCAGAGGAAAGGGTTTTGAATTTTTTTGACACAAAGAAAGGATATGAGGAGATAAATGTTTTTACTGATATTTAACCATTGTACAACATATACATGTATTGAAAACCACATGGTATCCCATAAATATGTATAGTTTTTAGGTGTCAATGTTTTAAAAGTGGAGGTGCTGCATCTGGTGCAGCATTAAGACGCTGCTAGGATGCCTGCATCCTGAATCACAGTGCCCGCATTTGGATCCTCACTCTGGTCCCAGTTCCAGCTTCCTGCAAAAGCACATGCTGGGAGGCAGACGTGATGGCTCAAGGATCTGGGTCTTGGCCACCCACTTAGGAGCCCTGGATGGGGTTCTAGTCTCCTATCTTTGACCTGGTCCAACCCTGGCTATTGTGGGCATTTGGGGAGTGAATAAGAGGATGGAAGATCTCTGTCTGTCTACCCCCCTCTTGCTTTGGAAATAAATAAAAAGCAAATAAGTTGGTGTTTTTTTTTTTTTTTTTTTTTTTGACAGGCAGAGTGGACAGTGAGAGAGAGAGAGAGAGACAGAGAGAAAGGTCTTCCTTTGCTGTTGGTTCACCCTCCAATGGCCGCTGCGGCCGGTGCACTGCGGCCGGCGCACTGCGCTGATCCAATGACAGGAGCCAGGTACTTATCCTGTTCTCCCATGGGGTGCAGGGCCCAAGGACTTGGGCCATCCTCCACTGCCTTCCTGGGCCACAGCAGAGAGCTGGCCTGGAAGAGGGGCAACTGGGACAGAATCCGGCACCCCAACCGGGACTAGAACCCGGTGTGCTGGCGCTGCAAGGCGGAGGATTAGCCTAGTGAGCCGCGGTGCCGGCCAGCAAATAAGTTTTTAAAAATATTTTTAAAAAATAAAAATTTAAAAATGAATCTGTATTTCGAACGCTGAACAATGGCAGACACAGAGAGTGAGAATATTCAGTTATTAGTATATTGGTTCTGTAACAAAATCATAATAATAATAAAAAAAAAAGCCTAACACAGAATAGCTAAAGAGATCCATCCATGAGAGACAAACAGAGAATAGAGGGGAGGAGGTGGTGGAGGCAGAGCATGAGAATCAGAAACATCAGTCTGGAGGCGGATATTGGGTGCAGCGGTGAAAACACAGTTTGGGATCTCCTGATGAGCAGTGCTGTGAGCAGATGTGATTCAGCTCATCCGTCGTCCTTTTAAGAAATCTTATGTTGAAAAAAATTCTGACTGACTGGAACTTTACAAAAATAGCACAAATAAGGAGATCCAAAGTGGCTGAATAGGTGTACCCACACTAACTTCAGCTGCTCTTGGATAAAAAAAAAAAAAAAGAACAAAGGAAGTACCATGTTTCCAGAGGTCTGACTGATGGGAATTTTTGGCAAAGAAGTGTAAAAATAATGCATATTCCATGGGACAAGAGGAGAGAAGACAGAAATACCACTGTAGCACAGCCAGCTGCCACCTTGAGCCGCTATCTTACCATGTCAAGGTAGAAAGAAATCACCATGTACCCCATGACTCACAGCTGTGGCAGAGAGGGAATTCCACAGTCAGCTAGTGGTTTTTATTTCAGCCTGGGGAGCTGACTGGGATCTGAGCACCCACAAGGCTTGGAGCAGGGAAGCCACATTTCTTCTCTCCCTTCCCCCCACTTCCAGAGAGCGCCGTGCTACGCAGTGAAAAGTCACGCAGCTCACCTCTGTCCCACTCCTACCAGCATCAGAGCCTGAGCCAGGGCAATATGCGGGGCGAAGGACAGATCCCCTACATTCTACAGCTGCGGGAGTTTTCGGGCATTAGCCCCAGAGCTACACCCGTGCATTCTACGTGAATCAGGAGGATTCACCTTAGCTTCTGGGGGCAAACACCAGAAGCAGTCCATAAAAATATTTGCTGGAAGGTCTGGGTAATGACCCCACTAAACCCTGCAACACCAGGACGGTAACAGTTCTAAATTTCTCATTGCCACTGAAATCTACCCTGTGGACCTAAGGAAAGAACCTACCTGCATTCCACCATGCTGGACTCCTACCCTCCAGAGCAAAATGTCCTGTGTACCTTGTAATCACCCTGTAGGACTGGAGCAAGGTTCAATTCACATTCCCTAGGACTAGGGAATTCCCTGGACTCCTACCCTCCAGAGCAAAATGTCTTGTGTACCTTGTAATCACCGTGTAGCAAGGTTCAATTCACATTCCCTAGGACTAGAACAAGGGCTGTTGGTGTTATAATCCACAGCACCAGTTGGATTCTCCTAGCAGGACCTGAGGAAGTGTCCATCCTCAGCACATAGTCCTAGAGACAGAGCAATTGGTGCTACAAGCCCAAGTACCACTCAGACTTGCCAGTAGAAGAGACAACCATCCTTGTCTCAACACCAAGGACAAGGCTCTGGCTATCACATTTGCCAGGAAGACTAACAGTGAACTCTGTGGACCAAAGATACACACCATAGGAAACCCATACTCATCTCAAAGCCACAGTTCTACACCTATGAACTACTGCTAACTAGTCCACTGTGTCACTTATAGACACAACTGACACTGATTAAGACAAAAGAAATCACTGAGACTATAGTCCTGGGCACACCTAGAACCAAAGTCAAAGCAACAAGCCAAGTGATACCCTGCATTCCAGCTAAGCTATAAACTCTTTTTTAATAAAGCCTACTCCATTTAGAAGGGACAATTACACCTGCTGTGCAGATATTAATGTAGGGACACAGGAGACATGAACACACAAGGTAGCATGATATCTCTAAAGAACATGACAATCCTCCAGAATTAGATCCTGAACTGAAGGATATCCATGAAATGGCAGATATAGAATTCACAATAATGATTGTAAGGAAACTCAATGAGATGCAAAAGAATATAGATAGACAGATAAAGAAATGAAGAAATCAATGAGTGATGTGAATGGAAATATTACTAAGGAGATAGAATTCATTAAGAAGAACCAAATAGAAATTTTGGAGATGAAATCCTCAGTCAGTGAAGCAAAAAATATGGTTGAGACCTCTGATAATAGACCATGTGGAGAAAAGAATTTCTGACTTACAGGACAAGACTTTCGAAATAACCCAGACAAAAACAAAAAGAATTAAAAGGAATGAAGAAAGTCTACACAAAATATGGGGAGCCATTAAACAACCAAATATTCATATTGTAGGTATTTCTGAAGAAGAAAAGGAAAAAGGTGTTGAGAACCTGCTCCATGAAAATAGTTGAAAATGTCCCCCATCTTAAAAGAGACGTGAACATCCAGATACAAGAAGCTCAAAGCACAGTAAGCACTCATTCAAAAATATCTTCTCCAAGGCATATTGTTGTCAAGTTGTCAAAAGTTACAGGAGAGAATTCTAAAGCCAGCGAGAGAAAAGCATTGAGTTACATATAAAGGAAAACCAATCAAATTAACATCAGACTTCTCAGCAGAAACCATACAGGCCAGAAGAGAGTAGGATAACATATTCAAGGTCTTAAAAGAAAAAAACTTCCAACCAAGACTATTCTATCCAGTGAAGCTACCCTTTAAAAGTGAAGGAAAAATAAGGCATTTTCCAGATATGCAAAAACAGAGAATTCAGCATCAGCAGACCAGACTTATAAGAAATTCTGAAGGGCATCCTGCATTAGAAGTAACCAAGAAAGCACACGATACCACCAAATTGACAGAGCAAGTATCATCAGTATCCAACCAAGACAATGGCCAGTCTTAGTTCCTATCTATCAATACTAACATTGAATGTAAATCAATTAAATTCTCCAACCCAAAGACTTAGATTGGCTGAATGGATAACAAACCAAATCCCTTATATGCTGCCTACAAGACACTCAGGTCACAAAGACACGCAGACTGAAAGTGAAGGGTGGAAGAAGGTATTATTCTAGGCAAATGGAAACAAAACAAAACAAAACAAAACAAACACAGGAGTAGCTGTCCTGATACCAGATAAAATAGACTTTAAATCAAACACTGTAAAAAGAGATAAAGAAGGATATTATAGGGACCAGTGTTGTGGTGTAATGGGTTGAACTGCTGTCTGCAGCACCTACATCCTATATGGGTGCTGGTTGGAGTCCCAGCAGCTCCATTTCCCATCCAGCTCCATGCTAATGCCTGGGAAAGCAGCAGAGAATGGCCCAGATCCTTGGACCCCTGCACCCATGTGGGAGACACAGATGAAATTCCCAGCTCTTGACTTTGGCCTGGCTCAGGCCTGGTAGTTGAGGCCATCTGGGGAGTGAACCAGTTTGAAGGCCTCTACTTTATCTTTCCCTCTCTCTCTCTGTAACTCTGCTTTTTGAATAAATAAAATAAATCTTTAAAAATAAATAAAAATAGGGCATTATATTTTGATAAAAAGTTCAATTCAGCAAGAAGACATAATAATCATAAATACATATATACACAACACATGAGCATATATATATTTATTTTATATATATATAGCAAATATTAGTAGACCTAAAGAGAGAGATAGACTCAATACAATAATAATGGGTGACTAACACTCCACTCTCATCAATGGATGGATATCCAGACAGAACATAGGAGTTGAAACATACTATCATGAATGAACCTGACAGACCTTTACGGACATTTCTCCCAATAGTTACAGAATACACATTCTTCTCATCACACATGGAACAGGATAGAACACATATTAGGCCACTAATCAAGTCTCAGAAGATTAAAAAGATTGAAATCATACTATGTATCTTCTCAGACCATAAAGGACTAAAACCAGAAATCAACAACAAGAACAATACAACATTGATAAATACTTGGAAATGAAACAACATGCTACTAAATGATTAATGAATCATTGAAGAAATTAAAAAGAAAACAAAAAACTTGCTCGAAATAAATGAAAATGAAAACACAACATATGAAACCTGTGGGATACAGCAAAACAGTATTGGAAGCTTATAGTATTAAGTGTTTACATTAAAAAACAGAAATGTCTGAAATTAAAGATCAAATGATGCATCTTGAAGACTTAGAAAAAAAAAAAAAAACAAGAAGAAAACAGAACCCCAAATCAGCAGGAGGTGAGAAATAATAAGGATCAGAACATAAATAAGTGAAGTTGAAACTAAAAAAAAAAAAAAATAGATCACCAAAAAGTTGATTGTTTGAGAAACTAAACAAAATAGATACATCTCTAGCCAGACTAACAAAGAACAAAAAAGAAAAAAACTCAAATAGATAAAAATAGAGATAAAAAGGAGATTTTACAACTGATACCACTGTTATACAAAGAATCATAAGCAACTACCATGAAGAACTATATGCTGGGGCCAGTGCTGTGGCATAGCGGGTAAGACCATGGCCTGCAGTGTCAGCATCCCATATGGGCACTGGTTTAAGACTCAGCTGCTCTGCTTCCCATCAGGCTCTCTGCTGTGGCCTAGGAAAGCAGTAGAGGTTGGCCCAAGTCCTTAAGCCACTGTCTATAACAACTGCATCCCATATGGGTGCCAGTTCAAGTCCCTGTTGCTCTACTTCCAATTCAGCTCCCTGCTAATGTTCCTGGGAAAGCAGCAGAAGATGACCCAGGTGCTTGGCTCCTGTACCCACTTGGGTGACTCAGGTGAAGCTACAGGCGCCTTGCTTTAGCTTAGCCCAACCCTGGCTATTCCAGCTGTTTGGGGAGGGAACCAGCAAATGGAAGATATTTCTCTTTCTGTCTCTCCTTCTCTCTCTGTATTTATTTCAAATAAAATAAATAAATCTTTTTTTTTTTTTTAAGACACAACTATTACCTCTGTTTCAAGAATATTTCCTTGAAGTCATCACATAATGCTTCTCCTTGTGGTCAGAACTTAGTTAGATATTCATAGCAATAAAAAGGCTGAAAAACTGAAGTTTTTATTCTGGATATGAGTAAACAGTAGCAGGGTCTATTACCAAGGAAGTAGGGAGAAAATATATTAGGGTAGGAAATTACTCTATTTGTTTGATTTAAAAATACTCATTTTCTCATACTTTTCCTTTATGAAATAAAGATACATAACTTGCAGTGTTTAGCTGCTGCCCTTTTTTCTTTCTTTATAGTTTATGGTTGATGATATGTTCTATTGGAAGAAAGATGGTAGTATTTTGCCAAGACATAGAATACTGAAGGGGAGGAACAGATTTGCTTGGGGCAGGGGCAATGGAAGGAACATCTTTAGATTGGTGTTCTGTGTGTTAGGGCTAAAATTAAACAGTGGAAAATTTTTAGAACTAGAACTCCAAAGTATGATGATGTCAGTGATAGGATTCAGGTAGGAAGTTCCTTAGTTCACAGGGATTTGGATTGTTTTTGTTAAAGACATTTATTTATTTGAAAGGCAGGGTTACAGAGAGACAGAGCCAGAGGTAGAAAGAGAGAGAGAGAGAGTTTTCCATCCGCTGGTTCACTTCCCAAATAACCACAATGGCTGATCCAAAGCCAGGAGCCAGGAGCTTCTTCTACATCTCCCATGTGGGTACAGGGGCCCTAGCACTTGGGCCATCTTCTACTGCTTTCCCAAGCCATAACAGAGAGCTGGATTGGAAGTGGAGCAGCCGGGACTTGAACCGGTGCCCATATGGGATGCTGGCACTGCAGGCGGCAGTTTAACCTGCTACAGCACAGTGCTGGCCCAGTGATCTTTGTTTTGCAAAAATAATTTCAAGTTGCAGTTTTTCATTCTAGGATAAAATTATTTCATTTGTTGTGAAAGCCTCAGCAGCCCTAATAGATAGCATGATGTATTTTTTTAAGATGACAAGGTATTAATTCAAAGTTTTCAATTAAATTGGCAGTGAAAAATAAGATGTGATTTAAAAAAATTATCTGGTAGCCCATAAATAGTGGTGGAGTTTTGCCAAATCTATGGTGATTGTATGTGAAACTCCTGATAGAAGTATTTGTTGTTGTTGTTGTTGTTGTTAAGATTTTATTTATTTATTTAAGAGGTGGAGTTACAGACACTGAGAAAGAGAGACAGAAAAGTCTTCCTCCTTCTGTTGGATCACTCCCCAAATGGCCGCAATGGCCGGAGCTGCACCAATCTGAATCCAGGAGCTGGGTGCTTCTTTCTGGTCTCCCATGCAGGCGCAGGGGCCCAAGCACTTGGGCCATCTTCTACTGCTTTCCCAGGCCATAGCAGAGAGCTGGATTGGAAGAGGAGCAGTTGGGACTAGAACTGGTACCCATATGGGATGCCGGCGCCACAGGCGAAGGATTAACCTACTGCGCCACAGCACTGGCCCTGAAATACTTGGTTTTAATGTATTTTTTTTTTCAGGATAATTTACTTAAGACTCCTGTGCAAGGGGAAAAATTAAAAGCAGACAATTTCGGATCCACTGTAAATTTCACATGCCAGATGAAAGACTAAACTAAATTTTTTTTTGGCCACTATGCATGGAAAAGAATAAAAAATAAAGTCAATTCACATTTTAGCTCTCCTATTTAAATTATAAAATAGTATTTGGAATAGACATCCTATTAAGCTTATTGGTAGAATTTACAATTTGGGCGAAATTGTAAAAAAATAAATGCACATAGCAAATGATATCTGTTCCATTCTCAGATGTATGTACTATATTTGAAATAAGGAGGCAAAAGTGGTTATTAATTTTTTCAATACCAGCCTGGTAAAAGGTAGATTGATGCTATCAGGTCTCTGGTCAGCAACACCGATTCCCAACACTCACTATTCCACCAAAGGCTTCAGGAAATGAAACCTGATCAAAGGTAAAATTCTGAAACCCAGTAAGATTTACAGACTCAAGAGAATGATCACATTAAACATAATAAGCTTTGTTATGTTAAAGAACTATATTTAAATAATTAGTATGTAATATATGACACAATATTAAGTTAGATAAGGTAGCTCTGTTAACTCATTCATTCATTTATTCTACACATCCTTTGGAACCTATTATGTATTAAGCTACTGGGAAAATGATCAGCAAAGAAGGATATGATCCTTCAATTCAGAAAATTTTACTTTCTGGAGAAAGGGTCCATTAAAATGGAAGCCTGGGTGGTGTTGTGAAGGAGAAAGATATGGTCCTAGGGAACTCTACACAAACTTTGACTTGCTCAGATTTCAGAGAAGTATTGTTTGTAACAGCATTGGGAAAAAAATGGTTTTGGCCACAGACAAGTGGCCACATGTTTTAATACATTAAAACATTTATTATCTCCTACTGCAGGAAATCTGGCAGCATGTTAATCAGGGTTCGTTTACAAGTTGGTTGCTGTTGGCTCTGTGAGGTCTTGAAAGCCCTGGACTCTCCCTGTCTCTGTTGCTCCATCCTTTCCCATTGTCTAACTCTGTGTGCTTGTCCCTTCATGCTCTGAGGGTGCCACAAATCGAGGCATTTGTACTCATGGAAGTGCATGCAAAGGCAGGAAGGGACACATTTCTCCTTGTGTGTCTCTTCTGTTCAGAAGTCTTTTTCCCCCCATAGGCGTATTTCAGCTCCCGCTGGCCTTGGGCAGGCACATGTGCTACCAGTTGTAAGAGATCACGGAAAGCAAGTATGTGGTTATTTTCATCTCTATATTAGGATCAGGCTCCGTCAGCAAGCAGGTGGTGGTGGGGTGGATCCTGCAAGGTCCTTAGAGTTCTACCACAGGGAGTGACCTGAGGGAAGTGACTCAGAGCTGTGATCTGAAGGGCAAGGGGAGTGACGAGGGAGGAGTAAGGAAAAGCACATCACAAGAGTGAAAGGCTCAGGGGCTGCGCAGCTGGTGGGCATAATGTGAATTAAAACTGGAGTGAGAACGGCACATAGACTGCCCAAAGCCTATCAGACCACATGAAGGTATTCTGTCTTTACCCTGACAGCAACGGTTTGCCATTGTAGGGATTTATAGAGGTGACGGGACATCAATCAGAGGCCAAAATTAATTTCATGACCTAGTAGGGACATTGCAAATGGCTAAGAAAACATGAGAAGAAAATCATGTAATTCACTAATTTTTTTTTTTTTTTTTTGACAGGCAGAGTGGACAGTGAGAGAGACAGACAGAGAGAAAGGTCTTCCTTTGCCATTGGTTCACCCTCCAGTGGCCGCCGTGGCTGGCGCGCTGCGGCCGGCGCACCGTGCTGATCCGATGGCAGGAGCCAGGAGCCAGGTGCTTTTTCCTGGTCTCCCATGGGGTGCAGGGCCCAAGCACCTGGGCCATCCTCCACTGCACTCCCTGGCCACAGCAGAGGGCTGGCCTGGAAGAGGGGCAACCGGGACAGAATCCGGCGCCCTGACCAGGACTAGAACCCGGTGTGCCGGCGCCGCTAGGCGGAGGATTAGCCTAGTGAGCCGCGGCACCGGCCACTAATTATTTTAAGCAAGAAGTTAAGCAAGAAGTTTTTTTTTTAATTTATTTTTTTAACGATTTGTTTTTGGAAGACAGAGTTACAGAGAGAGGTAGAAACAGGCAGAGAGAGGTCTTCCATCTGTTCACTCCCCAAATGGCTGAAATGGCTGGAGCTGAGCCGATCCAGAGCTAGGAGCCAGGAGCTTCCTCTGGGTCTCCCATGTGAGTGCAGGGGCCTAAGCACTTGGGCTGTCCTCTGCTGCTTTCCCAAGTGCATCAGCTGGGAGCTGGATCAGAAGTGGAGCAGCCAAGACTTGAACTGGCGCTCATATGGGATGCTGGCATTGCAGGCCAAGACCTTAATGCGTTGTGCAATAGCACTGGCCCTGAAATTCTTTATTTGATCAATATTTATTGGGGGAATTTTAACACTTCTTCCTGGAAGCGTGACCGTGAAGAGAAGGAAAAGTTGAAGTCCAAAGCTGAAGGGAGACTGATGTTGTCTACCCAAGTTTCCCCTTTATTTTATAATTCACATTTGTCACAGAAATTTCATAAAATACTGAAATTGAGCAAACATGCTAAGGAGGAAAAATAAAGCAGGGCAGGTGTATGGAAACTGTGGGTCAAAATTACAGAAGGGATGATCAGGAACAGGTAACATGAGGAGAGATCTGGAAGAGATGAGACTCTCGGAAGCAGAGTATTCCAAACACAGGGAACAGCTCCTAGGCGTGACGGGACATCAACTGCAAAGACCTTCGGATAGAAATGTGCCTTGTGTATTCCAGGAATCTCAAGGAGACCCGTGGGCTGGACTGCAGTGGGTACACAGTAGTAGAGTATAATAAGGTCAAGGAGCCTTTGGGTGCCCTACTGTTCTGAGCTTCAGATGTCATCTAAAGGCCTTTGACTCTGCCGAGGCAGGAAGCCCTCGGGAGGGTTTTGCACAGAGGAATGGCACAATCTGACTTCTGTTTCGCGTCTGACGGCTGTGCAGAAGCGGTTGGGAGACCATTGCAAGCATCCATGTAAGAGGTGGTGGTTTTCTGGGTCAGAGTACTAACAACAGAGGTAGGGAAAACAGTCACATTCTGGACGCATTTTAAAGATTAAAGAGGAAGGTAAAAGAAAGAGAGGAATTAAGAATGACTCCAAGGATATTATGAATACCCAAGTCAGGAATATATTAATAATATGAAATCATTTCTCAAGAACATCTGTTAAAGTCTCTCAAAATTAGCATTCCTCAGAATATCATTTGGGAAATGAGGTTAAGGATACTAAGTGAATTAAAAGCTGCGCCAAACTACTGAGGATCACGTTAGCTAGCACTCCGCTGGCAATAACACAATTGTCTTAGGTTACTATTCTGTTTAGCTCATTAGCTAAAAACTTGACTCAGAAAAATGATCCAAAATGGGAGATAAAATTAAATGTAAAAGGTAAAGTTGAAAACTTTTAGAAGAAAACAGGAGAAAATCTTTAGGGCCTAGAGGAGGTGAACAGGTATTTAGAGGACACCAAAAATACAATCTATACATTTTAATAAGTGAATAAACTAGACTGTATTAAAATTTTAAAACAATTGTTTCTGTGAAACACCCTGCTGAGAGAAAGAAGAGATATAGGCTGCAGGAGGGAAACATATTTCTGAGCTATATATCTGATAAAACACATCAGGAACAAAGAACTCTTAAGTGGAACTAGAAAACAGGACAAAGACATGAGGCATTCAAGTGAATAGAATATACAAACGGCAAATAAGCACATGAACAGATCGTAAGTCACTGGGCAAATGCACATTAAGGCCATAATGAGGTATCAATACATAGTTTTTTTCTTTATTAAAATGTATTTATTTGAAAAGCAAAGTGAGAGAACTCTTCTATCCACTTTCCAAATGGCTACAACAGCTGGGTCTGCAAAAGTCTGAAGCCAGAAGACAACAACTCCATCTGGGTCTCCCATGTAAGCTGCAGGAATGGAAGCACTTGAGCCATTGTCTTCTGCTTTCCTGGTGCAATAGCAGGGAACTGGATTGGAAAACGAGTAGCTGTGGCTGGAACTGGCACTTCAATAGAGGAAGTGGGTGTTAAAAGCAGCAGCTTTATTTGCTGTACCACAGTACCTGCCCACTAAATACTTGTTATTTATGTTATTCTTCTAAAACAAAAATAATGACAATCCCAAACTCTGATAAGGATATGAATAAAATGGATCTCTGTACATTTCTGGTGGAAATATAAAACAATACAGTTATTCTGAGAAATAGTTCAGTAGTTTCTTTTAAAAATTTTTTTTAAATTATTTTTATTTTATTTATTTATTTTTAAAGATTTATTTTATTTGAAAGGCAAAGTTACAGAGAAAGAGAGAGAGAGAGAGAAAGAGGTCTTCTGTCCCACTGGTTTACTCCCCAAATGGCTGCAACATCTGGGACTGGGCCAGGCCAAAGCCAGAGGTAAGGAGTTTCTTTCCAGTCTCCCACCCGGGTGCAGGGACTCAAGCACTTGGGCCATCCTCTGCTGCTTTCCCAGGCACACTAGCAGGGAGCTGGATCAGAAGTGAGGAGCTGGGATTCTAACGAGTGCCCATGTGGGCATCCAGCACTGCAGGTGATGGCTTAATCCACTATGCCACAATGCCAGCCCCCAGATTAATTATTTTTAAATTTTCATTTTATTTTAGAGTGAGAGAGATTGGCTGAGATAAAGACAGCTTCCATCTGCTGGTTCACTTCCCAAATTCCACAACGGCCTGGACCAAGCTGAAGCCAGGATCAGAAACTCAATCTGAATATCCCATATGGGTGGCAGGGACCCAAATAGTTGAGCCTCCCAAGGTGTGCATTAGCAGTAAGCTGGACTGGAAGCAGAGTAGCCAAGACTCGAACCCAGTCACTTTGATATGATGTATGAGCACTCCAAGAGGCAACTTAACTGCTATGCCAAATGGCCACCCCAACTAGTTTAAAAACTAAATATACTTGTACCATATGACACAATTACACTTTTACATTTCTTATATCTGAGAAATGAAAATTTATATCCACACAAAAATCTGTAGGTAATTGCTTGTTGCAGTTATTTGTAGCAGTCAAAAATAAGAAATAATAAAAATGTTGGTGAATGATTAAACAAACTGACACATACATACCACAGAATACTACTCTGCAATAAAAAGGAGTGAGCTAATGACAGATGGAACAAGTTGGATAGATCCCTAAGCCATTATATTGAGTCAAAGTAATGAATTTTAAAAGATCAGGGGCCAGCTTGTGGTATAACAGACAGTGGCATTCCATATGGGCGCTGGCATCTCGGAAAGTGGTGGAAGACAGCCCAAGTTGTTGGGCCTCTGCACCTACATGGGAGACCCAGATGAAGTTCCTGGCTTTTGGCTTTGGCCTAGCTCAGCCCTAGCTGATGTGGCCATTTGGAGAGTGAACCAGTGGATGGACGATCTCTGTCTCTTTATATATACCTCTGCCTTTCAAATAAATACATATTTAAAAAAAAAAAACTCAAAAGGTCACATTTGTAAAATGCAAAACTTATAAAATGGAAACATAGTGGTGGTCACGAAGAATTAGAAGGATGGGTTTTACTACAAAGTAGTGGCCCTAGGAGATCTTTGTGGTGATGGTGTATCTCTGTATCTTGATTGTGGTGGTGGTTAAACCAACAATTGACATATTTAATAGGATGACATAGGACTACACAAATACTTTATGTTAACGTCAGTTTACTGGCTTTGATGTGGTACTAAAATTAAATAAGAGGTAATCCGGGGCTGGTGCTGTGACGTAGCGGGTAAAGCCACTGCCTGCAGTGCCAGCATCCCATATGGGCGCTGGTTTGAATCCTGGCTGCTCCTTTTCCAATCTAGCTCTATGCTATGGCCTGAAGCAGTGGAAGATGCCCCAAGTCCTTGGGCCCCTGCACCTGCGTGGGAGACCTGGAAGAAGCTCCTGGCTCCTGATCTGCCCAGCTCCAGCCATTGTGGCCATTTGGGGAGCGAACCAGAGGATGGAAGACCTCTCTCTTTCTCTGCCTCTGCATCTCTGTAACTGCCTTTCAAATAAATAAATAAATAAATCTTTAAAAAACAACAAAAAAAGAGGTAACCTATGGGGGAATCTGGGTGACAGGCACACAACACCTCTCTGTACTATACCTGCAACAGCTGTAAGTCTTTAATTCTCTTTTTTAATAAAGTTTTTAAAAATATACTTTAAAAATTTATTTGGAAGGCAAAGTTACAGAGAGAGGAAAAGAGACAGGTCATCCATCAGCCAGAGGTGAGCCAAGCTGAAGCCAGGAGCCTGGAGCTTCTTCTGGGTCTCCCACATGGGTACAGGGGCCCAAGGATGTGGGCCATCTTCTGCTGTTTTCCCAGGTGCATTAGCAGGCAGCGGCACAGGAAGTGGAGCAGCCAAGACTCAAACTGGTGACCATGTGGGATGCCAGCATCACAGGTGGAGGCTTAACCTGCTGGGCCACAATGCCAGCCTCTCTGATTGTTTCAAAATAAAAGATTTAAAAGAAAAGTCCCTTTGGGCATCTTTCCATTGCTTTTCTTCCTCCGGTTCATTTGCTCTTTCCTTCATATGTTGAGCTTTCCTTTTGATTTAATAATGAAGAATCAAGTCATTCACTACTCTCACGTGAATCCTGTTCATTTAATTAAGATTTTGTTTTCCTGTGCTTAATTTTAAAAGCAGGGACGCTCTAATTCTTTAAAATAAATTTCTTAAGAAACCAAAACCCACAGACTAACCTACTTTTTATTTTATGGGAGCCACAGTTAATCATTCTTTAAGGTCAGTAACCCACAATACAAAATATTACCAACACTTGTCTCAGTGATAATTTTCTTTCTTTCTTTTTTTTTTTTTTTTTTTTTTTTTACATAGAGCATTAGGATATATAGTGTATACGGATTACAAGCACATATTCACGATGTACTGCGGAAATAATGGTATGAATATATGGTTTTTCATTTTAAATCTACACTTTGACCCCCAAAAAACCTTTTGCGAGGCCATGTGTCCAGATTTTTGGTTTGGAAAACATGATATCATTGCAACTACAGAACACCAAACTAAAGACAGCCCTGTCCCGAGGGCCTGCAAACAGAATCTGGCAACACTTTGGAAAAGTACTACTTTAGGTTCTCAAAGACCCAAAGAGCCCTCTGGCTCTCACAGTGGGCTCAGCCCCAAATATTCTGAGGTCTTTGAAAAATTATGAGTTGCAGGTGTTTTTCAAGTATTTTCTTCTGCTCTTTTCATTATCATTACCAACAACCAACAAGGATTATACGTTTTGACGGTAATATTTCCACTCAGTGCACTTCTGCATTTCTCTCCCACTCACTTTTTTTTTTTTTAATCTCTTCAGACCATACCTTTTACCTCTTTTCTAAACCATAGTTTTTTTTTTACAAAAGAAAGCAAACTTCCACGGGACTCCGTCAGGTTGCGGTCGCACCGGCTTGAGAACGAAGGAAGTTCGATCCTTGCGGCGATCCGTCCGCCCATCCTGCCGTTTGCCTGCAGCAAGATGGCGGCGGTGTCAATGTCAGTGGCGCTGAGGCCGGCGTTGTTGGGGAGAAGGGCAGCGGCGGTAGTTGCCGTTTCCGTTTCCAAAGTTCCAACCAGGTAATGGAATCGCCAGGCTTCTTTTTTTCGGACTTCTCAAGCCCCTCCATGTTTGCGGGGTCCCTGGTGGCTGAGTCCCCGGGAGGCGTCCGGGCACACGTCCTCCGCTGACCCTTTCCCTGGGAGAGGGCGGGCGGACTTAGGTTCGCTGGGCGAGTGGGGCCGGGAATGCGAGGAGCGCGAGGAGGGCTGCGGCTCCTTGGAAACTTTTGGCCTGTGGCCGAGGGAGAGGGTCTTTGGGGTGCGGTTCTGTTCGCGGAGCTTGGAGCCGAACCCTAGCCCCCGCAGGAGGGGAGGAGCCTCGCTGATTTTGTCGCCGCTTTCCGCATCCTTTCCGTGTGTCACCTGCCGCCCCCCCCAAGTCCTCCCTGGAGGATAAGGCTCCCGTCTCCCTTCCACGGCTTTACGTGGTGTTGATTGGGTGTATGAACAGAGAGCTTATTTTATTTATCAGTCCGCTTGGGAGGAAAACTTGTTTGGAATTCAGCGTTAGTAAAATTGTCGGTGCTGTTAGTTTTGGAAGGTAATTTTGAAAAGGCTTGTGGTGATGCCCCGAGGTTTCCCATGACATTTGTTAAAGCGTCACAGAAATTCAGGAATGGGTGTCACTGTTTTTGCTTTGCAGTTTTATGATTTTTTCCCCCTCTCGACTGCTTTATTTCATCCTCTGTTTCCTTAGTTCTCCGAATTTCCCTAAACTTATTACAGTACTAATACTGTACATACCTGCCTACACATATTCACATTGTATCTGAAAAGTATCGCTTTGTTGCTGTTTTCACAGCCTTTAGTGTATAAACGTGAACCGTGCCTTGTATTTGGTGTGTGCTGCCTTCGGTGGAGACTGATGAGAACAGATGGAAAGACTGGATGGAGCTGTGACGCTTGTGGGAGGTTAAACATTGAAAAGAGGGTCTAACTGGATGCTAAGTTAGTGTTAAGTAAATGTAAAGAGGAATAAAGAGAAAGTGTTCATCAGAAAAATTTGGGGAGGTGACTTTTACTAGGTTTTAAGTAGTGGGTGTTGGTTGGGAAAGAAGCGGTGTCCTGGGTAGGGTCAGTGGCTTATGAAAAGGCTTGAAGGCAACAGTAGAGCAATACTTACACAGTGTGGAGTCAGGGGAAAGTAAGAGGGCTAAGGCTGGGGAAAGGTAAATACGTTTGTAATTAAGCATTCTACCTGTGGGGACCTTCAGGAATGGGAAGTGTGTATCTAAGGTGTAAGGCACCACTGGTTAACTCAATGCTGGTTTAACGGTGACCCAGCTTAGTTTGTATCTCCCTGGATATTATTGGGAGTAATTTTGCATTCCCAAATAATAATGTACTTCTAGTAGCTGTAGAACTGAAAACAGGTTTGAAGGGACCACTAACACATGGCTAATAAAACAAGCAGGCGTATGTAAATTTAAGTCTCAGCCATTTTGTCAACAATTATGATGACTGAAGTTAAGAGGATATTACATTGTGGAGACTGGGGATAATTATTACTACATATCCAAACTTGCCTGTGTGTTATAAGAGATTTGAGGAGGCGTTATATATGGCCTTAAGCTGTTGCTTTCTGTGCCCCCATCTGGTATTGGAGAACCAGTTAGAGTCTCCAAGCTGCTCCACTTCCCATTTAGCTTCTCTGCTAATGCATCATAGGCGGTAGAGAATGATGATGGCTCAAGGATTTGGGTCCCTGACACCCACCTGGCAAATCTGAATGGGGTTCTGGGCTCCTGGCTTCTCCCTGATCCAGCTCTGGTTGTTATCGGTGTTTGGGTAATGAACAGCAAGTGGAAACATGCACACTCTCTGTCAAATAGTTAAAAAAAAAAAAAAACACTTAAAAAGATTTGAAAAATATTTGAAAATAAAATTTTGCTTTTATAAGTTTTTTATTTTTTTTAAATTTTATTTATTGGAAAGGGAGAGTGAGAAAGGAAGAGAGAGAAATTTTTCATCTGCTGGTTTAATCCCTAAATGCCCACAATAGCTGGGGCTAGCCCAGGCCAAAGCCACGATCCAGGATCTCTATCTGGGTCTTCCACATGGGTGGCAGAGGACTCAGTTACTTGAGCCATTATCTGCTGCTTCCCAGGCACATTAGCAGAGAGCTGGATCGGAACCTGAGCAGCTGGAACTCAAACTGGAATTCCCACAACACCCAGCCAAGCTCTTTTTTTTTTTTTAATTTTTATTTATACTATGTGATGTTTTAGTACATATAAACATGGTGTAATGACCCATCATGGCAAATATGTTTATTCAAATTTTATTTATTTAAATTTTTAAAAATTTCTTAATTTTTTTTCAAATTCTCATAAATATAACCTTAAAACATTTAAAAGCCAAGGAAAACAATTTTTAAGTACAAGTTAACATTCATAAATTTTTCATACACTTTTCTTCTTACCCCAGAAAGGTTATAATCATCTCACTTTGAAGGAATTTATGGTTCTTTTTCCTTTTATGTTATTTGCTTGTCATCCTCAAACATACTTTTTCCATTATGATTTTAGAGTATTGAGGATCTGAAAAGGTTGACTGGAAAGAGAGCCAATTAAAAATTCACTCTAAAATTTATCTTATTGTAATGCTTAGAAATACATTTCCAAATGACAACATTTCAAATCTCTTGACTGAAATATGGGAGGGTGGAATCAGTATAGTAGGTGGTAAGGCGGGGATGAAGGAACAGAAGAAACGGAACATCAGTGGAAGGAAGCAGTTGGTTGCTGCATTAACTTACCTGAATTCAATTGCAGAATATCAGTAAAAAACAAAACAGATATAAAACAAACCAACATTTACACATAAGAGAGGCAAACACTATTTAAATAGCAGAGGTAATTCAGCTGATATACTCGCTGAATTTGTGCTCTTGAATAAGTCTGTTTCCATGGCCTTCTCATTTCCCTGGATTGAATGTGAGAAAAGAGAGCACTGGATAGGTCTTCTACATTTATTCTTAATTTCCTAAGTGATTTTCCAGGGTAAATTTTAACTATTTAGAAATATCTATCAGCCAGATAAATTGGCACTTTATTTCAAAGTAGCAGTGTTTAAGACTCAGGCTATTGGATACAATGTTTTTATTTATTGAGACATTTGTTTATACTTATTTCACCCAGCTTTTTATCATCAAATTTTAGAATAATGCTTCTCAATTTGCACTAGGTCTTGTGTTTATCACAAACATAGTTCTTAAGGTGTTCAGAAGTGTTAATGATTGTGCTGGGAACTAAGAATATGGGACTGCTTACTGAGGTTTTTTTTATAGCCCAATTTCTGGCTTTATTGTGTTGCTGTATTATTATTTTTTTTCCAAAACTATGTAAGCCAGTATGAAATTGATTCCCCAGAGACCCCCAGTGAGGAAGTGGTCCTCAGACTGTTGAATTCTGTGTATATTACACCTTGGTGGGAAACAGGCTCAACCCAAATCTGAGAATCATTTAGTACATTTTAATATAAACAGATTAGCTTCCACTTCAGATAAGCTGGATAAGTGAATTGCTGTCTGAGGAACAGTTACTTCTGCTGTCATTGTAACACATCAAAGACAAGTTATGAAAGCTTGAAATGTTTTGCAGGTGTCTTCTAGTAGATTTATTTTGGTTATTTTTCTCATCAGAAAATACCCATGCTTCATTGGCCATTAGCAGACATCTTTGTTGAATTCTTTGGAAAATTGAATTTTTCAAAAATACAAAAATTAGAATAATGTCTGACACATAGTAAACCTTCTAATTTTATTATTGAGTTAAATAGCCTGAATTTTGTGATAGATCATAAGATACTCATAGTTCCTGTTTCAGGATTACAAATCTTTAACCATTGGCCAAGTGACTTGCTTTGGATATTGAAATGTGAGTGGAAATGTATTTGAAGCCAAACTGAAGCTTTTTTATTAAAAAAAAAATAAGATTTATTTCTTTATTTGAAAGTCAGGGTTACACAGAGAGGAGATGCAGAGAAAAGAGAGAGGTCTTAACATCCATTGGTTCACTCCCCAATTGGCCGCCATGGCTGGAGCTGCGCTGATCTGGAGCCAGGAGTTTCTTCCTGGTCTCACATGTGGGTGCAGGGGCCCAAGGACTTGGGCCATCTTCTACTGCTTTCCCAGGCCACAGCAAAGAGCTGAATCGGAAGTGGAGCAGCTGGGTCTTCAAATGGTGCCCATGTGGGATGCCGGTGCTTCAGGCCAGGGTGTTAACCGGCTCTGCCACAGCACCAGCCCCCCAAACTGAAACTTTAAGAATTGTCCCATGGCCGGCACTGCGGCTCAATAGGCTAATCCTCCACCTGCAGCACCGGCACCCCGGGTTCTAGTCCCAGTTGGGGCACCTGATTCTGTCCCGGTTGCTCCTCTTCCAGTCTAGCTCTCTGCTGTGGCCCGGGAGTGCAGTGGAGGATGGCCCAAGTGCTTGGGCCCTGCACCCCATGGGAGACCAGGAGAAGTACCTGGCTCCTGGCTTCGGATCAGCGCGGTGCGCCGGCCGTGGCGGCCATTGTGGGGGTGAACCAGCGGCAAAAGGAAGACCTTTCTCTGTGTCTCTCTCACTGTCCACTCTGTCAAAAAAAAAAAAAAAAAATTGCCCCATATTTTGCCATGTTCCTTTTTCCTCTAATGCGAAATGGTCGGATCCCAGGTGTGACCTGCTCTTTTAGGCCAGCTCTTGGGATGAAGACAACATGCAACAAAGCAAAAAAGTAATTCTTGTACTTAATATAAAATATCAGTTGAGTGATAAATACCTATTCTTATAATCCAGAAAAATGTTTGGCCTGTTAGTTACCCAAGTATAACAACCTGTACTCTTTTTGCATAGACACAGACACATGCACGCAGGCACACACACAGGCACTTAGTGATGGGGTCATAGGGTTTTAGAGAGCTGGAACAATTTTGTTTATTTTAAATGTTTATCACATAGATGAGTAAATAAATACTTAGAGATGAGTGATTATGAAGAAAAACAGGAAGCCAGGGTCAATATTTCTGTTACTAGCCTCATCAGGGAATGTTAGGCATAAATAAATGTATAATACATAAATATGAGTATGATTTTTTCTAAATGTTTCAGTGGTTTGAATTTAGGAATTTCTTTTTTTTTTATTTAAAAGTTTTTGAAAATGTTTTGGGAAAGGAGAGAGAAACAGGGAGAAAGAGAGTTAAGTCTTGTTGAATTGATCCCTTAATCATTACATAGTGCCCTTCTTTTTCTCTTTTAACAATTTTTGAGTTAAAGTCTATTTTTTCTCTTAGCATGGAATATCTTTTTCCATCCTTTCAGTTTCAGTCTCTGTACATCTTTGTTGGTGAGTTGTGTTTCTTGTAGGCAGCAAATAGTTGGGTTTTGTTTTTCAATCTATTCAGCAAGTCTGTGTCTTTTAACTACAGAGTTGATGACATCTATATTCAAAGTGACTATTGATAAGTAACAACTTTGCCCTGCCTTTTTTCCATAAATATTTCTTACTTTATATTCCCTTTGCACTTTTTTTTACTTTTATTTATTTTTTATTTAATAAATGTAAAATTTAGGAATTTCTGTTAACTTGACTTGTGTATTGAAGTTATTTCATAATAGATCTTGAACTCCTATACTTTGATAAATGTCCTGACTCGTCTTTTCTATTCAAATTTTTGAAAACCAGGGAGTAGAAATGAATTAATTAATCTTGGAACACAAGAGCTTTTTTTGTGGGAAGAGTAGCTAACTCTACCTAAAGTTTTTTAAAGATGATAATAAATGAGTCTTTTTTTTTTTATTTAATGAGCATAAATTTCCAAAGTACAGCTTATGGATTACAATAGCTTCCCCCCCCCCCCCCGTAACTTCCCTCCCACCCACAATGCTCCCCTCTCCCACTCCCTCTCCCCTTCCCCTTCACATCAAGATTAATTTTCAATTATCTTTATCTACAGAAGATCAATTTAGCATATATTAAGTAAAGATTTCCACATTTTGCTCCCACACAGAAACACAAAGTGTAAAATACTATTTGAGTACCAGTTATAGCATTAATTAAACACCTCAGAGTAATTGTGTATTACAGAGTTCAACCAATAGTTTTAAGTAGAATATAAAATAAAACTTTTGTATTGTTGTGGCTCCCCACCCCGCCAACTTCCCTCCCTCCCGTGGCCCTCCCCTCACCCACTCCCTCTCCCATCCCGCCCTTCATCATGTTTCATTTTCAATTATCTTCATATACTGAAGATCAACTTAGTATATACTAAGCAGGGATTTCAACAGGCTGCACTCACACAACCGAACCAGGTATAGGGTATTGTTCGACTAGTAATGTTGTTTTTGAGTTTCATAAACACATTAAGGACAGAGATCCTGTGTGGGGAGCATGAACCCAGTGACTCCCGTTGTTGATTTAACAATTGGCACTCTTATTTATGATGTCAGCAATCACCCGAGATTCTTGCTATGAGCTGTCTAGGCTATGGAAGCCCCTTGAGTTCACCAACTCTGAATTTGTTTTAATGAAGAAAGATGGAGTAACTTGGTTCATATGTAATAACCTGCTAGAAGAGGTCTTTTTGGGGTGTCATGAATATAAAATTCAGCCACATCACAGGTTGCTTGTACTGAATACAAACAGTTTCAGATGGGAAAACTTCTAAAATCTATTGCATTCCTTAGTAAAAGTTGAGAATTGGGATTTTTATTTTGGGCATAAATTAGTAATAGCTCATATTTATTTCTAGCTTACAGTTTTTCAACCACTGTGCTGAGGATTTCACTTAGATTGTCTCAGGTGTTCTTACCATCCTTTTCCAGATGAGGAAACAGGTACAGAACTGAAAGTACTTAGCTTTCATTACTAAGAAATAGTCTGATTTAGCAGTCTAAGCCAATTTGTTGATTTCTGCAGTGAGGAATAGTGTGTCTGATAATAGTAAATTGAAACCTCAAGGTTTTTCAGTTTTTTCTTTCTTTTAGCAAGGGTTTTTTTTTCCTGAAATTTTTATTACTATAAAAAGAACATATTTTATGCTTTCCATAGGTACAGTTCCAACAAGACAACCACACTTCCCTCACTCCCCTTCTCCCTGCAGTCCCCCCTTCCCTCCTCTCTTCAGTTTTTGCAAAACCATAATTTTAATCCACTCTGTATTCACAGGCTTAATTTGCCACTAATCATAATATTCAATAAATAAAAAGTGGGAAGACCACAATTCATAAACAAGGGCTGAAAATGACAATTGTATCCGAAATGACCATTTCATTCCTATACAGTTTTTGGTATTCTATATTAACTGCCACAAATCAGAGAAAACATATGATATTTGTCTTTTTGAAACTAGCTTATTTCACTTAGTGTAATGGTTTCTAGTTGCATCCATTTTGTTGCAAAAGATGGGACTTCATTCTTTTTTATGGTTGAATAGTATTCCGTAGTGTATATATAACTGCATTTTTTAAATTCAGTTGTCATTGATGGACATCTGGGTGGATTCCTTATCTTAGCTATTGTGAATTGAGCTGTAGTAAACATGGGAGTACAAGTTTTTTCTTTACTTGAGAGACTATCTGATGATCTTTACTTTTGCTCCCCTGAACCTGTTTTATGGGGAGTCTAAGGATTTTTTTTTCTCCAAATTTCATTATTATTTCTGGTGCAGATCTTTTTATAGGTGACTTGATTTTTATCTTTTTTAAAAAAATCCTCTTACATAAAGCCTAATACATGTATTAATGTATGCATTAAATAAGGTATACTGAGAATATTTTTTTTTCTCACTTTTAGCGATCATTGGTTTTATTTTGTTGCCTTTAAAAACTACCAAGTGACTACTATGCTTTCTGAGTTCTTGCATCTATTTTGTAATAGGATCGTACATACTTCCTTGACTGGTCTGCTTTTCTTTAGCAGTTTCACTGCATCTTGTCATTTATCATGAGCTTAAATATCAAGTGACTAAATCTATTAGGATTTTATAAAATCTGTAGACTAAATGAAACTCTGGTTGTTGAAGTGTAGATTGTTGGGATTAAAGCCTTGACCTCTTTTAAGGTTGACGGATAATTATATTTAATACATGAGCTCTTGGGGCTGGCGCTGTGGCATGGTGGGTTAAGCCTTCACCTTCATCGCTGGCATCCCATATAGGGGTGCTGGTTCAAGTCCGGGCTACTCGACTTCTGATGCAACTCCCTGCTAATGGCCTGAGAAAGCAATGGAAGGTAGCCCAAGTGTTTGGGCCCCTGCACCCATGTAGGAGACCCAGAAGAAAATCCTGGCTCCCAGTTTAGGATTGGCTCAGCTCTGGCCTCTGTTATCCATTTGGGGAGTGAACCAGCAGTTGGAAGAACTCTGTCTCTGTCTCTCCCTCTCACTGTCTGTAACTCTGGCTTTCAAATAAATAAATAAATAAATAAATATTTTTTAAAAAAATACAGGGCCAGCACTGTGGCATGGCAAGTAAAGCCGCTGCCTACAGTGCCAGCATCCCATATAGGCACTGGTTCGAGTCCTGGTTGCTCCACTTCCAATCGAGCTCTCTTCTATGGCCTGGGAATGCGGTGGCAGTTGGCTGAAGTCCTTGGGCCCCTGCAGCCACGTGGGAGGCCTGGAGGAAGCTCCTGGCTCCTGGCTTCAGATTGGCACAGCTCCGGCTATTGTGGCCATCAGGGGAGTAAACCAGTGGATAGAAGACACTTCTCTCTCTCTCTGTCTGTCTCTCTGTCTCTCTGTAACTCTGCCTTTCAAATAAATAAATAAATCAGAAAAAAAAAAAAAATACATGAGGCCAGCACCGTGGCTCACTAGGCTAATCCTCCGCCTGCAGCACCCCGGGTTCTAGTCCCGGTCGGGGCGCTGGATTCGGTCCAGGTTGCTCCTCTTCCAGTCTAGTTCTCTGCTGTGGCCCGGGAGTGCAGTGGAGGATGGCCCAGGTGCTTGGGCCCTGCACCCGCATGGGAGACCAGGAGAAGCACCTGGCTCCTGCCATCGGATCAGTGCAGTGCGCCGGCCGCAGCGCGCCGGCCGCAGCGGCCATTGGGCAGTGAACCAATGGAAAAGGAAGACCCTTCTGTCTGTCTCTCTCACTGTCCACTCTGTCAAAAAAAAAAAAAAAAAAAAAAAGAATACATGAGCTCTTACAACTTTCCTGTTTTAGTTTGCAGAGTGAAAAAATCCTGGAACCTCATTGCACTTGAATTTTGCAATGACCACATTTTTCATAATGGTTTTCATTAAATATTTGAAAATTTTACCAAACTAAGCTTACATCTTTTGTCCTTTAAGTAACGACATAAAGCAATTCAAAATTCTTATTTCAACTTCTTTTGTCAGTAACATTTTGATAGGTAAATACAACCGTAGATTCTTTAGAACCAGTTTAGTTGCTCAACTGACCTTTTTTCCTTGTCTGGACTCACTAGACTTAATTTTTCATTTTTATGGGATCATTCTCCAGTTCAGTGCTTGCTGTACATCAAAATCACCTATTGTGTGCATAAAAATATTCAAATGCCTTGGTCTCAGTCTATATTGGTTCAGTAAATTTAGGTTGAGGCTTAGCTGTATATGGTGATTCTGGTGGGAAGGTAGGTCTGAAAATTACTTTAAAAAACAATTGCTACATTATATCTTGAAAGATTTCAGAAATCTTCTATTCCTTGGGAGGCATATGGGGGGATTTTCAGAAACAAATAAAAATGCATCTGTGTTTGTATGTTTTCCTAATCTAACTTGAATTTTGTGTGTTTTACCCACACTGTATAGAGGCTTTTTCTTGGAGAAACTGCTTAGAGGCAAAGAAGGCATTTTGGAGAAAGCAGGCCATGTTCCTCCCTCTCTGGAGACTCTTGTTCTTCCTTTTGGAAGGGCTCAGGTTTAATAGAGCACAGCTGTTGAACTCTGCCCTTCAAAGTTTTAAGAAGAAAGTGTTTTATCCTTTAAAATGGAAATGCTTTTTTTAGGGAGGTGGTCTTTGGTTGGATATAGTTCCTCTAAGAAAGTTTCTTGCTTCTCTAGAGTTCCTTTGTTTTAGTGATTTCTTAGAATTGTTTCAAAAGTTGAGCGTACTGTTTCTGAGAATAAAGATCTGGCTGCTTTCTTAGCATATTGTGCTATATCCTTAAAGAAAATTACATGAAGAGTTTATTTCTTTGTGTTTTCTAGGACTCAGAAATATGTTCTTCGCTTTATTCAGCCACTCCATACATAAGTAAATGGTCCTTGAATAGGGCTTACTAGACAAAAGATCCTGTTCTAGATGACCGTTCAGCAAGCCATATGCTTCTCCTAAAAATGTCAGTCTGTCTTGATGAGCTTTAAAGTGAATACAGATGTTTTGGCTGTTTTGAGGACTACCACTCTTTGTATGGAAAGAGCACTTCTTTTTCAAGAGGTTTCATCAGTATGCTTATAGAAATTTATGAAATTTATAACTTTTGTCTTAAATCTAATTAAATTAGATTTAATTAGGCATTAATAATTTGAATTGAATATTAAGACAAACAAGATTTTGAGAAATTAAATACATCTCATAATATGGCTTTTGTTAAGATTTTATATTTAGTCAGCCTTTTAAAAACTATGAAACTTAAAGGTGCTTTATGTATTACTTTCATGCATTGAGAAGTGATATTTTGGGAGCAAGAGATAGCTTATTAGATGTTCAGTACCTTCTAACCTCATAGGTTAACTCTAGAAGTTTTAGTTTATAGATTCATATAATGTTTGAGTTGGAAGAAAACTATAGGGTCAGTCTAATCCTTAAATAATCTCTAGAAGTATAGTAAATTTCTGATAACCCTACACAATTCTATATTTTTAGAACTCATTGGTAATGTTTGTCTTTTAAACTATATAGAGCAAGTCTAATCCCCTCCCATGCATTTGTTCATCCTTTTAGAGAACTAAAAACATTTGTCATCATGTACCTCCAAACCTGTGCTCCAGACCGATCATCTCCAATTTGTTTACTCCTTATTTTTATTCCCCGCTCTCCTGAAACCTTATTTAAGGAATACAGACTTAAAGTGTTTCATAAATACAACTTTAGGAATATAGTGATTCTTCCTCTTTATTAATGACCAGATTTTCTGATACTTTAGTACCTCTGAGTATTCCTTAGGATATTTTTCATTTGCCAGGATCTTTTATATATATGAATATATATAATATAGACTATATATTTATATGTGCATATATGTAAATCTGCAGGCTTTACCCGCTATGCCACAGTGCTGGTCCCTTGTATATAAATATTTGATATTATAAAAATAAACATATTTATAATATACAATATATAATATACATTATATAAATATAATGTATAAATATATATTCAATATTATAAATATATATAATTTCTATTTAAATGAGATGAACAGAAAAGATAGTTTAATGACCTGAGATTGAACTAAAGAAAAAGTTGACTTTATGTTGGGTTAAAAAAAATACTAGTTTTTAAATTGTAAAGAGAAATTCACTTTTTTCCTTTTGGTAAATAGTTCTTGAAATTTTAACATATGTATAGATTTGTGTAACCACCATCATAATCAGGTACAGAACAGCTAAAGACTTTATCATCCCTAAAAGACTCCTTTATGTTATCCTTTCCTGACCCCTGTAATCTCTGGCCACAGTTATCTTTTCATTTCTATATAAGTTTTGTAATCTTAGATTATAATATAATTGGAATTATATGGTATACAACTTTTTGAATGTGTCCAAGTTGTATCTATTGATGAATTATTTATCCCTTTTTTCTGCTAAGACATACTCTATGAGAGTGAGAGTGTTCCACAGTTTGTTTATGCATTCTTCTATTGAAGAACATCTGGATTATTTCTAGTTTTTGGAAATTATAAATAGAACTGCTGTAAAAATCTGTGTACAGGATTTTATGTGAATGTGATTTTGTTTTTTCTAGAGTATGTATCTAGAAAGGCAACTCCTGAGTTATAGTTTGGGTAAGGGTATGTTTATAAGAAAGATCAAATCATCCTCCAAAGTGGTTGTATCATTTTCCTTTCCACTAGCAGTGTATCACAGTTAGTTGTTTTGTATCCCTGGTGCATTAGTATTGTGAGTTACCATTCTGACAATGATACTTAATTGCAGATTTTTATTTTATTACAGCCTTATTGAGCTGGATTTCATGTATCATAATATTTACTCATAAAATATACAATTTGATGCCTTCTGGTATATTCACAGTTGTGCAAATATTAGAAATTTTTCTTCACTCTACAAAGAAACCTCATACTTCTTAATAGTTGCTTCCTGGTTCTGTCTTCACTGTCAGCCCTAGATAACCAGTATACTTTCTGTCTTATACATTTGTTTATTCTGAATATATATACAAATAGAATCAAATAACACTTCTTTTTTAAAGATTTATTTATTTATTTGAAAGGTAGAGTTACAGAGAGGCAGAGAGAGAGAGAGAGAGAGAGAGGTCTTCCATCCACTGGTTCACTCCCAAGATGGGGGCAATGGCCCAAACTGCGCTGATCCAGAGCCAGGAGCCTCTTCCAGGACTCCCATGCGAATACAGAGGCCCAAGGACCTGGGCCATCCTCTACTGCTTTCCCAGGCCACAGCAGAGAGCTGGATTAGAAGAGGAGCAGCCAGGACTCAAACTGGTGCCTATTTGGGATGCCGGCACTGCAGGTGGTGGCTTTACCCACTAACACCACAGCGCTGGCCCCAACACATGATTTTTTTTTTGATTTTTTTTTTTTTTAAGATTTTTGAGTTACAGAGAGAGACAGAGAAGCCCTCCATCCACTGGCCCATTCCCCAGATGACCGCAATGGCCGGAGCTGCGCCGATCTGAAGCCAGGAGCCTCCTCTGGGTCTCCCATGTGGGCGCAGGGGCCCAAGGATCTGGGCCATCCTCTACTGCTATCCCAGCCATAGCAGAGAGCTGGATCGGAAGAGGAGCAGCCAGGACTAGAACCCATGTCCATATGGGATGTTGGCGCTTCAAGCCAGGGCTTTAACCCGCTGCGCCACAGCGCCAGCTCCCATGTGATATTTTATAATTGACTTTCACATAGCATGTTTTCAAGATTTCTTTAGGTTATGGCATATAACAGTACTTTATTCCTTTTTATTGCTGAGTAATAATTATGCATGAACTTACCACATTTTACTCATCCAGGAGTTAGTTGCTGGATATTTGTTTTTTTTTTTTTCTTGTGCTTTTTGGCTATTATGAATAACCTGTGAACATTTGTGTACAAGTTTTTCTGTAGCTGTGTTCTCATTATTTTGGATATTTACCTAGGAGTGGGATTGCATGATAATGGGGAAACTGTTCAACCTTTTGAGTAAGTGCCAGACTGTTTTCTGAAGTAGGTACACCATTTTACATTCCCACTAGCAGTGAATGAGGGTATCATTGTGTCACATCTTCTGCAACATTTGTTGCTATCTTTTTTGTTACTGTAGCCATCCTGGTTAGTAGTATATCATAATAATTTTTCTATGTATTTCTATGATGGATAACTTGGGGTTTTACTTATTTTTTTAAAGATTATTTATTTATTTATTTGAGGGGCCAGCGCTGTGGCAGAGTGGGCCAAGCCTCTGCTTGTGCGCCAGTATTCCATATGGGTGCCGGTTCCAGTCCCGGCTGCACTTCTTCCGATCCAGCTCTCTGCTATGACCTGGGAAAGCAGTGGAAGATGGCCCAAAAGCTTGTGCCCCTGCACCTGCATGGGAGACCGGAGGAAGCGCCTCTCTCCTGACTTTGGATTGCCCTAGCTCTGACCATTGCTACCATTTGGGGAGTGAACCATGGGATGGAAGACTTTTCTCTGCCTTTCCCTCTGTCTATGACTCTTCCTCTCAAGGAAGTAAATATATATTTTTTTTTTTTTTGGAAAAAGACTTATTTGAGAGGTAGTGACAGAGAGGAAGACACACACACACACACATACACATGCGCACACACATACACAGAAAGAGAGAAAGAGATCTATCTGTTGTTTCATTCCCCAAATGGCTTTCAACAGCCAAGGCTGGGCTAGGCTGAAGCCAGGAACCATGTCTCCCACATGGGTGACAGGAACCCAAGTACTTGGACTGTCTTTTACGATCTACAGACAGCTGGATCAGAAGCTGAGTAGGTGGGACTTGTACTGGCACTGTGATGTGAGATGCCTGTGTCCCAAGTGGCTTAACCTGCTGTGCCACAGTGCTGGCCCTAACTATATTTATTTATTTATTTTCCCCAAAGAAACCTTTTATTTAAGGAGTACAGATTTCATAATTACTTTAGGAATATAGTGATTCTTTCCGGCATAGCTGCCCTCCAACTATTTTAATATGTATTTTTCTAAATTGCTAATGATGTTGAACTTTTAAGTGTCTGTTCATGTCTTTTCTCCACTTTTTTTTTTTTTAGAGAGCTAGTATTGTGGCACAGTAGGTTAAGCTACCGCCTGTGACACCAGCATCCCATATGAGAACCTGTTCACTACCACTCCTCCCACCCCCAGCTCTGCTTCCCTGCTAGTTTGGCCATTTGGGGAGTGAACTGGCAGGAGGAGGATCTCTCTCTTGCTCTACCTCTGCCTATGCTTCTCTGTAAACTCTTTCAAATAAATAAATATTTTAAACAATTTCATTTTCTAGTTATGTATTCCTGTGTGTAGGAATATGATTTTAGAATGTTGACTTTGTGTCCAGCAAAACAATGGGCAATTTCCAGAGTTTTTTTGTGATCATCATTTTTTTTCCTGCTTCTTGAGGCCCAGAGCTTCTCTAGCAGAAGTGCTTACTTCTGATTTCCAGCTGCATTAAGTTCAGACAGGGGACTCTTGAAGGAAAAAATAGGTAAACTCACTGCTGATCACTTCAAATTTTCATTATCTCAGATCTGCTTGTTATTTACTTTTTTTTTTTTGAAAAAGATTTATTTAGTTATTTATTTGAAAGGCAGAGTTACAGTGAGGCAGAGGCAGAAAGAGAAGAGAGAGGTCCTCCATCCTCTGGTTCACTCCTCAGATGGCTCCAATGGCTGGAGCTGTGCCGATCTGAAGCCAAGAACCAGGATCTTCTTCTGGGTCTTCCACGCGGGTGCAGGGGCCAAAGGACTTGCACAGTCTTCAGCTGCTTTCCCAGGCCATAGCAGAGAGCTGTATCGGAAGTGGAGCAGCTGAGAGTAGAACTGGCACCCATGTGGGATGCCAGCAGTGCAGGTGGTGGCTCTACCCTCTATGCCACAGTGCTGGCCTGTTGTTATTTACTTTTGATAGCCTTCAAATAGCTGTTCCATGCATATTATCCAGATTCTGTGGTCCTATTCAGTGGAAGTAACAGGGTAGAATGCCCTTACTATGTTTTACCCTGAGGCATAATTGGTTAAATTGAGATGGAATACAAGGTGATGGCAAGAGTCTGAGCTCTTGAAGTGTGGCTGAAAGACAAATGGGCCAAGGAAATGTGACATGGGTGCCAAAGGTGTCTGGTGTAGACTGTCTTGTAACTTGATACTTTGTAACCCGCTTTTCTTGAGGGCTTATACAAGGATTCTAATAATTATGTGTTATTGAACACAGGTACAGAGATAATTGGCTTAAGTATGTTACTTCATTTTATTAAAGTGAGTGACCTCATTTTAGATGATCTCTTTAGAGTTATATTATAATTTGATATATTCCCGTGATTGTAAAATAATTCATGCTCATTGATATATACTTTATTCACCTGTTCTGTAGGACATGACACAAAATCTAGAATTTGAGGTCTTACAATTCACTTAACTATAAATAATCATAGAAGTTCTCCAAGGAAGTGATGATTTCATCCTGTTCCATATTTAAAGAACTAATGATGGGCTTGGTACAGCACTTTGGATGCATTCCCATCTGTTCTTACTATCACTTGTTGGGCCCCCACAAACAAATTGGCGAAGCAGATTGACAGCAAGTCTTTTTCAGGAAGTCTTGAATACTGCAAGAGATAAACTTATATAGTCATTGACTTAATAGCCATGTGTTATAGGCCTTGCAAAACGATCAAGCTTTTCTTCGCTTGATTCAGTGGGTTAAAAGTCCTAGCCTGCAGCTCCATTATCCCTTATGGTTACTGATTGGAGTCCCGGCTGCTGCACTTCCTGATCCAGCTTCCTGCTCATGTGCCGGGGAAAGCAGCAGAAGACTACGCAAGTGCTTGGACCTCCACACCCATGTGGGAGACTCAGAAAAAGCTCATGGCTCTTGGCTTCCACCTGGCTCAGTCCTGGCTGTTGGGGCCATCTGGGGAATGAACCAGTTGATGGAAGATCTCACTGTTTCTGTTTCTCCTCTCTCTATATAACTCTTTCAAAACAAAACAAAACAAAAAAACAGGAAAGTATTCCAACATGTTGTTCCTTGAAGTGTATGTGGATAATAGGATGTTGCTGCAGAACGTGAAGTCAAATGCATGCCAACCTTCCAGTTTTTTAAAAAAGGGCAAAGAGTGAGTTAATTTTTTGGAGCTAAATAAGGAAAAGCTTGAAACCAACGTTAATGAATACTCCTTATCATATTTTCTGAAAATATATCTAGCCATCAGCTGTTTAAAATTTGTAAATTTTTTTTTTACAAAGAAGTGTGGAGTACGGAGGATTATACCCAACTACCACCTGATTATAAGTGACAATAAAATATTCTACTTAAAAGAAAAATAAGACTAATGACAACAGAATATCCCTATACTGTGTGCCATGTTTAGTAGAAGATCTCAGCAGACAAACATCAACCTGTAGTACTTTCTTTGAATTTGAGGATGTAAAAGATAAGACTAATTTCCGCCTGCCTAGATGATCCTTTCCTCTGGGTGAGCCTATGTTTTCTGTTTACCAGTACTGCCTAAAACAATTGAGCATTGACAGAATTTTCTGCAACAGCTGCCATTTAGGCTCTTGCTCTTGTCCCATTCTGCCTGTGACTGTTTACTATGATTACTACTATGGTGGTAGTCTTAGATACATGCTTGATATCTAAACATACTCTTTTAGTGCATAGTTAGCACTGGGCTGGATACACTGTACATCCAAGGTTATTTCACTTTTCCCTTAGTTGAGACTTAAAACATTGTTATTCTATTGTTGATTTTAGTTACTACTGGAAGTGCTCCCTGATTAGGGCTCATGTATTTATTTTTGTCCCAAATTCAAACTTTTGGCTTTCAGTTCAAACTGTTGATGTGGCCAACTTCATTAGTAATCTCTTACCAGTGCCCTTAACTCTATCTTGGAAAAACAATGCTTTTAAGTGATTTTTCTATTAACTCCTGAGATTAGCCAAGTTATTAGGTATACTCTTATATTTCCCATTCTTGAACTACTTTGTTGGATCCATCATATCAGTCTAGCATGGTTGTTAGGCTTTTTTTTTAGATTTATTTATTTATTTATTTGAAAGAGTTACACAGAGAGGTCTTCCATCCCATGGTTCACTCCCCAATTGGCCACAATGGTTGGAGCTGGCTGATATGAAGCCAGGAGCCTGGAGCTTCTTCCAGGTCTCCCATGCGGGTGCAGGGGCCCAAGGACTTGGGCCATCTTCTACTGCTTTTCCAGGTCGTAGCAAAGAGCTGGATTGAAAAAGGAGCAGCTGGGATGCTGGCTCTGCAGGCAGTGGATTTACCCTCTATGCCACAGTGCCAGCCCCCTTCTCTACCTTTTTATGTTGCCTAGATTTCCATCTTGAATTTTGTCTTATATTACTTATAGTATTTTATTCACAAGTATATAAAATAATTTTCTTTTTTAATTAATTTTTTAAGGAATACAAATTTCATATGTACAACTTTAGGAATATAGTTATTCTTCCCACCATACTTGCCCTTCCACTCCCCCTCCTCCTCCTTTTCCCCTCCCCAATACCATTCTCCATTAAAATTCATTTTCAATTAACTTTGTACACAGAAGACCAACTCTATGCTAAGTAAAGATTTCAATAGTTTGTACACACATGCACAGACACACACACAAACTGAGAACAAGTATCACAGTTAACTCTCATAATACAACTCACTGAGGACAGAGGTCCTCCATGGGGAGTTAGTGCACAGTGACTCCTGTTGTTAATTTAACAATTAACACTCTTATGTATGACATTATTGACCACCAGAGGCTCTTGATATCAGCTGCTTAGGCTATGGAAGCCTTTTGAATCCACAAACTCTGTCAGTATTTAGACAAGGCCATAAGCAAAGTGGAAGTTCTTTCCTCTCTTTAGAGAAAAGTACACCTTCCTTTAATGGCCACTAAAAGAATTTTCTGCAACTGGATTTTTCCAGATTGTGACCTCCCATGCATTCCTCATCCTTATGCTGTCTGTCTTTGGCATCTACTCTTTCACTGAAATATCTTTCGTCAAGGTCACCAGTAACCCTGTTACCAAATAGAATAGGTTCTTCTCAATCCTTATCCTATATGAGCTTTGCAACCCAAAAAGATGACTTTCTTATTCTTGAAAGATTTCTTCTTTTGGCTTCTGTTTTGAATTTCTCTTTCTCGGTTCTTTTTGAATACTCATTGTCTTTTACCCATTTATTGAACTATCAGGATTTCATAGTTTGTTTTATAGCTCTTTACTCTTTAACATGTTTTAAATTATATAATACCTTATATATACCTGAATACATGTAACATATATTAGGAAACATACTAGTAGAATGAATTATTGTGAACCTACCATTAATTTATTTAAAGATTTATTTATTTATTTGAAAGGCAGAGTGACAGAGTGAGACACACGCACACACAGAGTGAATGGATTTCCATCTCCTGGTTCACTCTCTAAGTGTCTGCAACAGCTAGAGCCAGGCCAGGCCAAGCCAAAACCAGGAGCCAGAAACTCCCAAATGGGTGTCAGGGTCCAAGTACTTGAGCTATCTTTTGCTGCTTTCTTGGGTGTATTAATGGGAGCTGGATCAGAAGTGGAGCAGCCAGAACGCAAAATGATTCTTCAGTATGGCATGTGGGCATTGCAAGCAGTGGCTTAACCCCCTGCCCCACAGTGATGGCCCCACCCACCATCTAATTTAAGAACTAGAGAATTATTAATAACTAATCTCAGTGGTAGGCTGAATAGAGATCCCCCAAATATGTCCATGCTCCAATCCCCATAACCTATTATTGTTACTCTATAAGACCAAAGGGACTTTGCAGGTACGATTAAGTTGATGCTCTTGATGTGGAGAGATTATCCTGGGGGTGCACATTGTAATTATAGTAGCCTCTTTAAGAATAATGCAGGAGGAATTAGAGGGGAAGGAGTGTAGAGTTGGAAACCGATTGGAGTGATATGAGTCAACGAATGCTATCAGTCTCTTAAAAGTTAGCAGAGACAAGGAACAGCTTCTCCCCTGGAACTTCCAAGAACTAGCTCAGCTGATACATTGATATTAGCCTTGTGAGACTTATTGCTGATTTCTCGCAGAAATGTAAGATAATATAATTTTTTGGTCTTAATTCACAACTTGTATCTCATTACCATGACTTCATTTACTGTTTACACTAAAATATGGATTTTTCACTCAACACATATACATGAAAACTGAAAAAAAAAGCTGAACTATTTAAAATTTTAAAATGAAACATTTTAAAATGAAAAATGAATACTCATTATTAGTGATCATTCATTCTTAGTTAACAAAAAAAAAAAAAAAACACCAAACAACCAAATAAACCAAAACAAAACACTGAAAAACAGTAATTTGTTCTGGTGCTAGAGGACTGGCTTATTTTTTTTTCCAGATTTTTATTTGTTTGAGAGGTAGAGCTACAGACAGAGAGGGAGAGGCAAATTTTGCTTCCACTGGTTCACTCCCCAAATGGCTGCAACAGCCGGAACTGGGTTGACCTGAAGCCAGGAGCTTTTTCCAGGTCTCCCACAAGGGTGCAGGGGCCTAAGTGCTTGGACCATCTTCTACTGCTTTCACAGGCCATACGCAGAGAGCTGGATCAGAGAGAGAGTAGCTGGGACAGGAACCGGTGCCCATATGGAATGCAGTCACCGCAGGCAGAGGCTTAGCTTGCTACACCATGGCACCAGCCCCAGGACTGGCTTAAGAGATAGTATACGGGTCTCTACTGGGGTGACGATGGAAGATTTCCTAAAGTGTGTCCAAGATTAAGTCTTGCTTTTGCAATTCTTGGCTATCTAATCAGTGCCTGACAATGACTTTAAGACCTCTTTTCCATTTAAGAGGCAATTCTGTGTCTTTTTACTGAATTCTAGACACAAGGATCTTACACAGCCATCTGAAATTCAACATTTCTGAAACAATTTAATAATAATTATTTCTTCCACCACTCCAGTCATTTTCCTTCTTAGTTACTATCAGTAACACCTAGCCAATTATTTAAGCCATATAACTATGTACTTCAAGTAGCTGTGGAAACAGTTAAAAGGTAAGTTTATTTTAGTGGCGGTTTCAACATTATTTTCTTTGAGGAGTATTATTTAACCTCATAAGTTTAAATCAAATACTAATCCTGTATAATTTTAGAGCCCCATATTCTTACCTCCATGTTCTCACCTCTTCCTAGTACTTAACTATGCTTCATTGTTAATGACTATTTACTCATGTTTTCCTCTAAACTTAAGTTCTTCCATATTAGGAATTGCTTTTTTTCCCACCTGTTTTCATTGTATAACATAGTTCTCAGCATATGATACTCTAAACATTAGTGGAGTAATTTGATTATGGAATATTGTAGACATTTGAAAGGATTGCTTGCTAGTATCTCCATAATATTGATAGCATATTAGCATTTTGTTTTCTTATAAAATAACAGTGCCATCATTCCATATGGGTGCTGGTTCAAATCCCACCTGCTCTACTTTCAATCAAGCTCCCTGCTAATTTGCCTAGGAAAGCAGCGGAAGATGGCCCAAGTACTTAGGCCCTTGAACCCACCTGGGAGACCTGGAAGAAGCTCCTGGCTCCTAGCTTCCCATCAGCCCAGCTCCAGCTGTCACAGCCATTTGGATAGTGAACCAGAGGATGGAGGATCTCTCTCTCTCTGACTTGTCCTCTCAAAAATTTTAACTATTGTGGAGGGTAATGTCACAGATTACTGAAAAGCAATGACTTTTATAGTTTTGTGATGCTTCTTGCTTATTTTGTACTGTTGAATAATAGCATTGCAGACTTTATCTTAAGGTAATATTTACAAAAATGTGTTAAGTAGAATTCTGTAATAAAGACAGTTTTTATATGATGTAAGTTTCTAATAGAACTCCAATTTTTTTTTGAAAGAATGGAAATATATTGCAAATTTAAATAATTGCCAAGAGGAAAGTAATATTTTTTTCTGGTAAAAGTAACACTGGGGGCTACTTGTGGTGTAGTGGGTAAAGCTGCCACCTGCAATGCTGGCATCCCATGTGGGCGTCAGTTCATGTGCCAACTGCTCTACTTCCAGTCCAGCGTCTTGCTAATGGCCTGGGAAAAGCAGTGGAAAATGGCCCAAGCATTTGGGCCTCTGCCACCCACGTGGGAGATTTGGAGGGAGCTCCTAACTTCTGGCTTTCTCCTGGCCCAGTCCTGACTGTTATAACCATCTGGGGAATGAATCAGAAGATGGAAGATCTCCCCCCCCTTCTCTGCCTCTGCCTCTCTTTTTGTAACTCTGATTTTCAAATAAATAAATCTTTGAATAATTATTTTTAAAATAGTAACTCTGATGTTATTATGCTGTAGATTTTGGAATAGAGGGTGTTTGGTATACAGAAGGAATCCACACTTAGGAGAGCGAAAATTATAAATTAGATTATTTAGTTCACATGAAACAAACCCTTTGAAATTTGGTTTGATGTATTCAGTTCTATTTATTTTAAGAATAAAAGCATTCAGGTGCTGGTGTTATGGCAGAGTGGGTAATGCTGCCTCCTGCAATGCCAGCATCCTCTATGGTTGCCAGTTTGCATCCCAGCTGTCCCACTTCCCATTTAGCTCCCTGCTAATGGCCTTGGAAGGCAGCAGAAGATGGCCCAAGACACCCACATGGGAAACCCCAATGATGTTTAGCCCTGGCTGTTGCAGTCATCTGGGGAGTGAGCCAGCAAAGGTGTCTCTCTCACTCTGTAACTCTGACTTTGAAATAAATAAATCCTTAAAAATTTTTTAAAGACAATCAAAAATGGAAACCATTAGAGTTTAAGGTATTTTTGAATATTTGCAGGTATTGTTATCTTTTACCACTCATTTAATTTACAGGAAGAGAATTGGGAAAAGGCAGATTATGAAGCACTGGTGGAAGTAACAGTTGGAAAGATGAGCAATTCATGGCTTTTCTAACAGTTTAAATGACTGGTTATGTGGTACTATATACCTACATTTAGAAATAAATTATGAACATGGTTGCCAAGCAATATGCTAGATGTTTTTTAATTGCCTTTTCAATCCTGGGGTGTTGGGTGCTTAGTGAAAACAAAAGTGTCTGGATGGTATATGCATCATTGTTAAGGAAGCTTTTTTGAAAATCCTGCTGTATGCCACCATACCATGTACTCTCCTATGCACAGTTCTTCCTCCACATATAGAAAAGCACCTCATGTAATTTTGTCTTAAAAATTACCATTAGTAGGCTGGTGCCGTGGCTCACTAGGCTAATCCTCCGCCTTGCGGCGCCGGCACACCGGATTCTAGTCCCGGTCGGGGCGCCGGATTCTGTCCCGGTTACCCCTCTTCCAGGCCAGCTCTCTGCTGTGGCCAGGGAGTGCAGTGGAGGATGGCCCAAGTGCTTGGGCCCTGCACCCCATGGGAGACCAGGATAAGTACCTGGCTCCTGCCATCAGATCAGCGCGCCGGCCGCGGTGGCCATTGGAGGGTGAACCAACGGCAAAGGAAGACCTTTCTCTCTGTCTCTCTCTCTCTCACTGTCCACTCTGCCTATCAAAAAAAAAAAAAAAAAATTACCATTAGTGTTCAAACCAATGGCATTGAAAATAGTGTACATGTGTCTGATATCTCCCAATAAACTCTAGAAAACTAGTTATTGGATCTAGTGTTGTGTGTGTGGTTTTTTTTTTTTTTTTTTTTTTTTTTTTTTTTTTTTTGGGGGGACAGGCAGAGTTAGTGAGAGAGAGACAGAGAGAAAGGTCTTCCTTTTTCCATTGGTACACCCCCAATGGCCGCTGCAGCCGGCGCACCGTGCTGATCCGAAGCCAGGAGCCAGGTGCTTCTCCCGATATCCCATGCGGGTGCAGGGCCCAAGCACTTGGGCCATCCTCCACTGCACTCCTGGGCCACAGCAGAGAGCTGGCCTGGAAGAGGGGCAACCGGGACAGAATCCGGCACCCCGACCGGAACTAGAACCCAGTGTGCTAGCGCCACAGGCAGAGGGTTAGCCTAGTGAGCCGCGGCGCCGGCCTGGATCTAGTATTATGCATGACATAATACGTGTTTTCAGTAGATAATTGATCAATTGAGAATTGAACTTAAACTCTTGGGGCTATGTTGTTAAGAATATATGGTTGACAGAGGCTAACTGGGCTTTTAAACAGAAATTATTTTGTAGTTGATAAGAATTCTTAACAGATCTTTCTTTAGAGTGTTTTATTATCTAACTAGTTGCTAAGATGACTAAAATATTTTAAAGTTAAAAACATGCTTGGTGAATTTTTTAAACTTTTTTAAATAAAATGAACAAATTTCATATTTCGTATATACAGATTTAGGAACATAGTGATTTAGATGAATATTTTTTAAACAATGGGATGTTTTTATGAGAAGTCAATGGAAGTACTGGCTTCTTGTCTCATCTTGTTTATTAGATTGATTTTGTGATTAAAATCAGATGGCATATACAATTCTGATAGTGCTTCTTATTAAAATATCATTGATTTAGGCTTTTCATTATTAAAGGAAGTCAGTGGAAATTTTAATTACCATACTCAGGTTTATTAGTCTGTAGTTTTATTGATGGGATTTGGATAAATCTTATGTTTGAGGTTTTCTTAAATGATTTTAAAGCCTATAAACTATAAGTTGAATATCAAGCAGGTTGTTTTTTCATTAAAGTAGCCACTGTGAAGTTTTTTTTGTGTGTGTGTGTGTGTGTGTGTGTGTGTGATAATTCATTTGTATTGGGCTTTTTTGGGCATTTATTCACTTATATTTCTTGTTACATTTTTTGATGTTGATAAAATCTGGATTATATTTTTGTATTTTTGTTTTAAAATTTTATTGGAATTATTTTTTGAGATAAAATTAGATTCATGAAGTTAATAGACATATATTATTTGTGAAAATACTATTTTCAAGGGGTGACATTGTTACTTGCAATGCCAAAATCTCATAGTGGAGTACCAGTTCAAGTCCCAGCTGCTCTGTTTCCAATTCAGCTCCCTGCTAATGCACCTTTGAAAGAAGCGGAGGATGGCTCAAGTACTTAGGCCCCCACTGTGCATGTGGGAGATCTGGATGGAATTCTGGTTCCCTGCCTTTGGCTTGGACCAGTTGTGGTCCATGTGGCCATATGGAGAGTGAACCAGGGAATGGAAGATCTCTCTCTGTCTCTTTTCTCTCTCTTGCTCTGGCTGTCAAGTAAATCTTTAAAAAAATTTTTCAAAGTGGCACTGCTCTGATGAGTAGTGGTACTTTTTTTTTTTTCAGTTTTTCTCTTATTAATGATAACTCATCTCCAGTTACAGGAATTTATTGTTGAGTCTTTGGTTTGTGTCATTTAAAAGTGATTTAATAGGCCATAGGTAGCAGCAATTTACGGTTACTGTTTATAGAAGTGAATTGTTTAGTTATTTTTTATCTGAACTTTTTTAAAGTTAAATCTATGTGTTAGAGTTGACATGAATTTTGTGGTTAAGCTAATAAAAGCTTTTAAAATTTCTAAATGGAATTTAGTTGTTAATTTATCATCTTTAGTTTCTCAGAAATAATGATTGCTTATTTGCTTGGAGAACTGTGCTATTAACATTTACATCTTTAATTTTCTCAATAGCTCTATGAGGCACCATATTGGTTCACTGAAAGTAGTGTTAATAAATTGGCAAGAATGGTCACCAGTGTAGTCAGGCAGTGGTGTTCCTCATGGAGAGGTAGTTCGTAGGCCCTATGATGAGAATTTTGGCTACTAACACTGACTGCATACGACCAGTAGTCTACAGTGGGACGAATCAGGTCAAGCAACAGCATCTTCCACCAAGTTGGAGATCTTAGATCCAAATGGAACTCTATACTTTTATGTGTTACAGGGATGGGGGGTGTCTGCCAAGGCAACTGTAGGTGGGACTTGAAATTATTATAAATCTGTAGCAGGCTAATTTTTAAGCTGATTTTTTTGTATGGCCCGTGAATGATATTATAAATGTCCAAAGGACCTCGGCAGAAAAAAGGTTCCCGGTCCCTGCTCTAAAGTCTAGGCTGCTGAGCTTGGTAAATTGTGAAACTTTGTTCAGTGGTGCCCAGTTTTCTAGCCAACTATATATTCCAGATATTGCTCATTTCATCAAGGAAGCATAATTTCAGTTTTTTAGTGATTGATTTGAAAGGCAGATTTATCCAGAAACTCTTTTATACAAAGTTTGATAATGGTATTTGAAGTCCATGTCCATAAATTGCCACTTGTAGAACATAACTAATTACTCCTAGGATGTAGTTTAAAATTAACTTGTACACATTAGATGGTACTAGTAATACTGAAGACGATGTTTTTCTTCAACAGCCAGCCTAGCTAAACATTTTGGGAGCCTTGACCGCTTACCAAGACTTTATATACATTGTCTCATTTAGGACATAAAGTAAGCAGATGCCCTAAATAAAATATAATCAACATTATTTTTCAGTATAATATTTTTAATATATAATGTCATAGAATTCTGTATTGAAAATAAATTAGCCCACGCCACAGCTCACTAGGCTAATCCTCTGCCTTGCGGCGCCGGCACACCAGATTCTAGTCCCGGTCGGGGCGCCGGATTCTGTCCCGGTTGCCCCTCTTCCAGGCCAGCTCTCTGCTGTGGCCAGGGAGTGCAGTGGAGGATGGCCCAAGTCCTTGGGCCCTGCACCCCATGGGAGACCAGGAGAAGTACCTGGCTCCTGCCATCACATCAGCACGGTGGCCATTGGAGAGTGAACCAATGGCAAAGGAAGACCTTTCTCTCTCTCTCTTTCTCTCACTGTCCACTCTGCCTGTCAAAAAAAAAAATTAAATTAAATTAAATCAAATTAAATTAGATTAAATTAAATTAAAAAAAGAAAAAAAAGAAAATAAATTTTATATGAGTTTCCTTCTTATCTCTGTCCCCCACCTATTCATTTACCATTGCTTTCACCTCGTGCCCTCCACCACATCCCCTGCCTGCCCACCCCAGATCTTTGTTGCTAGATTCTCGCTTTTGGAGCTTCTTCATGCATATTTGAAAAATTACTTTATTCTCTATTTTTTACAGATGAAGCATATTAATCATAATTTTCATTTTTAATTTTACAACATATTTTTAAAATTTTCAGTTAAAAATTATGAGTGCAATGAATCCATAAATGTACCACGTAGAATTAACATTGCTAATATTTTGCTGGATTTATTTTGCTTATTTTACATTTCTTTCTACATAATGATGAGGGAAGTGGGTATACCTGAGCCATGTGAAGCAAATTGTGAATATCATGGTAGTCTGTCCCTAAATACTTGGCAATACTTTAAGGTTATTTACCACCCAATCATAGAGGAATATTAAGGGAAGGAGTGGCAGGATTGAATTTAACTATTTGATTAGATGGATGGAAGGTGCCTTTGAGGAAGAGAAGACTAGAGGCAGGGAGGCCGATTAACTTTTGCATTAATGAAGATCAAATAGAAGATTTGCTAGTACTTCCTGGTTGATTGGATGAAAAAGAAAAGTTCTGGAAAAGAAATATTCATATTACGTAGAGTTCTTTCTTTTCTGTTACAACTAAATGAGTTGGTTTTGTTATTAGAAGGAAAGAAATGAACATTTGTTTCTGCCTATACCAGACATACTCCGTGCCAATTACTAAACATGTTATTTAATTCTACCACTAATTCTGTGAGGTAGCGATATCTTCATTTTTGCAGATGAGGAAATTGAAGTGCAGAGTTGCAAAGTAACTTGCTCAAGGTCATATTGCTCTTAAATGGCAGATCTGGAATTTTGGTATGGATCTGAGTAACTGAAGTCATTACATGACAGTTTTCCAGTTTGTTTCATGAAGTGAAAAAACTATGAATGTTAGTAAATTTTTTTCTAATTAGTAAATTATTTTTCTAATTTAGTAAATGTATTTTATGTTTTTAATCATGTGATCATTAGTTTTTAAAGAATAGTATGCCCAAGTGTCCCAGATTTGCCAGTGGACAAGACAATTTATCCTTTCAAATTTTTGAAAAATATTTTATTTATTTGAATGGCAGAAATACAGAGAAAGAGCGGTAAAGACAGAGAGAAGTATCCCATCTGCTGGTTCACTTCCAAATGGCTGCATTAGCCAGGGCTGTGTCAGGCCAAAGCCAGGAGCTTCTTCCAGGTCTCCTACTTGGGTTCAAGGGCCCAAGTACTTGGGCCATCTTCCATTGCTTCTTTGAGGCCATTGGCAGAAAGCTGGATCGGAAATGGAGCAGCCTGGACTCAAACCAGCGCCCAATTGGGATGCCGACCTTGCAGGTAGCATCTTTAACTACTATGTACAATGCTGGCGGAAACACTTTATCTTTGAAGCCTAAGTAACACTAACTAGCTTTCTATTTTTGATACAGTGTTATTAGATGGTAATGCTAGTGGGTTCAAATATTGTATCTTACAATTTTGGCATATTTTCTGTGACTTTATTTACTTTTTTATTTCAAATATATTTATGATACAAACAAAATCCCTGTGGCTTTATGGCTAATACATTGTAGTTTTAAGCCAAGATTCCTAAACTGATGAAAGAAACAAAAGTTGGAATACTTTAAAGTGAAGAAAAATGTGTAGGGCCAGCACTGTGGCGTAGCAGGTTAAACCACCACCTGCAGTGCTGGCATCCCATATGGGCGATGGTTCGGGACCTGGCTGCTCCACTTCTGATCCAGCTCTCTGCTATGGCCTGGGAAGGCAGTAGAAGATGGCCCAAGTCCTTGGGCCCCTGCACCTATGTGGGAGACCCGGAAGAAGCTCCTGGCTCCAGATTGGCATAGTTCCCACCATTGCAGCCAGCTGGGCAGTGAACCAGCAGGTGAAAGACCTCTCTGTGTCCTTCTCTGCCTCTCCTTCTCTCTCTGTGTAACTCCGACTTTCTAATAAATAAATAAAATCTTAAAAATAAAAGAAAAATGTGTGTCCTTTTTTAAAAAATATTTTTAAAATTAGATGGTGAATGGTCTAAGATGAAACACTACCATCAAAACTGTTGTGCAGCAAGTCTTTTTTTTTTTTAAGATTTTTTTTTTATTTGAATCAGGCAGAGTGAAAGAGAAGGAGAGGGGGCAAAAGGGAGTGAGGAGTGAGGGTACAGAGACAGTATATATCTCTGGTTTATAATACATATCTGCTGGTTTACTCCTTAAATGGCCATGCCAGCCAGCTCTGGGCCAGGTTGAAGCTAGGAGCCAGGAACTCCATCCTGGTCTCACGTATGTATGACAGGGGCTTTAGTACTGGGGCCATCTTCCATGACTTCCCAGATTCATTAGTAGGAAGCTGAGTTGGAAGCAGGGCAGCTGGGACCAAAATCAGCAGTCCAGTCTCGGATGCTGGTTTTGCAAAGACTCAAGATACAGCTTTTTAAAAGTCACATCTTGATTCACTTGAAAATAGTAAACTCTTAAGCTATAGCACCCTCAGCTTCAAATGGTCACTTTAAAACAGACATTGTAGAACTTAAGTTTTCACAGGGCATTCTCTAGAGAAGCCATGAATAGAGAATTGGTCATCCAGATATTATCAGTCAGGGTACTAAAGCCCAAAATACCTAAGGCTTAAAATAGCAAAGATAGATAGATAGATAGATAGATAGATAGATAGATAGATAGATAGATAGATTTATTTATTTATTTATTTATTTATTTTGACAGGCAGAGTGGACAGTGAGAGAGAGAGAGACAGAGAGAAAGGTCTTCCTTTGCCATTGGTTCACCCTCCAATGACCGCCGCGGCCGGCGCACTGCGGCCGGCGCACCGCGCTGATGCGATGGCAGGAGCCAAGTACTTATCCTGGTCTCCCATGGGGTGCAGGGCCCAAGCACTTAGGCCATCCTCCACAGCACTCCCTGGCCACAGCAGAGAGCTAGCCTGGAAGAGGGGCAACCGGGACAGAATCCGGCACCCTGACCGGGACTAGAACCCGGTGTGCCAGCGCCACAAGGTGGAGGATTAGCCTAGTGAGCAAGATTTATTTATTTTTCATACAGCACGTCCCTGTGGAAAAATGAAGAATTCTATTCTATGTCCTCATTTGGGAATTGAGACTAACCACTGTTGTTTACTGTGACATTGACTTTTAGTAGCTACTGTACCTTTTAGTAGATACTGTGTCACTTCTCGTATTTCATTGGCTAAAGTAAGTCACACTGCTCACATCTAACTTCCATGAATTATAATTTTGCCATATGCTTAGGAGACTTGGAATGTTGGTACACAGCCCTGATAACTAGCGTTAAGACCATGAAGGATATATAACATTATGCTTAACTGATTAATAGAATCTTTTTTTTTTTTTTTTAAAGATGCCAGGTAGCACACTAGATAGTTAACTAAAAAATTTCTAGGGGCCAGCACTCTGGTTTAACCGATTAAGCTGCTACCTACAACGCAGGGATCCCATTTGGATGCCAATTCAACTCCTGGCTGCTCTACTTCCAATCTAGCTCCCTGCTAATGGCCTGGGAAAGCAGTGAAAGATGGCCCAAGTGTTGTGTCCCTGTACTCATGAGGGAGATCCAGAAGAAGCTCCTGGCTGCTGGCTTCGACCTGGCTGTTGCTGCCATTTGGGAAGTGAACCAGCGGATGGAAGATCTGTCTCTCTCTCCCTCTGTAATTTTGCCTTTCAAATAAATAAACTAAATCTTTTTAAAAAAATGACCAGTAGTTATTTAGGAGTCAGCTAGTTCAAAAGATTTTTTCTCTTTTGTGTTTGCTTGTAACATAAACCTATTAGTAAAGAAAGATTCAAAATTATCAACTATTTTTAAGTAAAATATGTTGAATAATGGGCCCACTGTAAGGTCTGAAAAATCATTAGGGTGTTAATTAGTATGACATACAGTAACAAAAAGGATCACATATTTTCTGTTATATAGATTTACACTAAAAGTTTTTTTAAAAGTGTATAATGGTGGAAAATTTGCTATACAAGGAAGTACAAATGAATGATCTTATTGAAATTCAAAGCTTTAATATAGACTTCTAAAATTTTGTGAGATGAGAGTGATTAATATATACATAGTATTTCTGCATATGTCCATAAAAAGGCAAAGTTATAAATTTTCAGCTTTGAAAAATTTTTGTGTATACATTCCTCTTTGTTGGTGGCATAAACCAGAGTTCAATGATTTCTTCACAAAATATGCTCTTTCCTTTAATGTTTTCAAAGTTGTGGTAAAATATACATAGTACAAAATTTACTATTTTAGTGATTTTAAAGTATAATTCAGTGGCATTAAGTACATTCACATTGTTTTGCAACAGTCACCACCATTCATTTCCAGAATGTTTTCATCTTTCAAAACTGAAACTCTGTACCCATTTAAACAGTAACTCTCTATTTTCCTTTCTTCTCAGGACATGGAGGTGACTATTCTACCTTCTGTCCCTGAGTTTGAGTATGCTAGATAATTCATATAAATAGACTTAACACACTGTTTATTCTTTTGTGATTGGCTTATTTCACTTACCATAATGTCTTCAAGGTTCATCTATGTTCTAGGGTGTATCAGATTCTGATTCCTTTTTAAAGGCTAAATAATGTTCTGTTAACATGTGTACACATTTAGTTTACCATTCATCTGTCAAGTAGGCACTGGTGTTGACTTCATCTTTTGGCTACAATGAATAATGTCATTGTAATCACACGTGTGTCTATACCTGTGTCAGCTCCTGAATTCAGTTTGTTTGGATATGTATCAGAGAGTAGAGTTGCTAGATCATATGGAAATTCTATTTTACATACTTTGAGGAACTGTTGCACTGTTTTCCATAGGGGCTACAACAGTTTATATGTCCATCAACAGTGAATAAGGGTTCCAGTTCTCTACATCCTACCAATAGTTGCTTTCTGAATTAAAAAAAATTTTTAGTGACAGTAGCCATCTTTTTTTTTTTTTTTTTTTTTTTTTTTTTTTTTTGACAGGCAGAGTGGACAGTGAGAGAGAGAGAGAAAGGCCTTCCCTTACCGTTGGTTCACCCTCCAATGGTTGCCGCGGCTGGCGCACCGCGCTGATCCGAAGGCAGGGGCCGGGTGCTTCTCTTGGTCTCCCATGGGGTGCAGGGCCCAAGCACTTGGGCCATCCTCCACTGCACTCTTGGGCCACAGCAGAGAGCTGGCCTGGAAGAGGGGCAACTGGGACAGAATCTGGTGCCCCAACCGAGACTAGAACCTGGTGTGCCGGCGCTGCTAGGCGGAGGATTATCCTAGTGAGCAGCGGCGCCGGCCAACAGTAGCATTCTTAATAGGTATGAAATGGCTTTTCTTTGTATTTACCTAAATTTTTGTCTGAATATATGATTTCAGTACGACTAGATAATACCTTGGAGCATAATTGTTGATCCTATATTAAGACTGTGTTTCATTTTTGTTTAGAAACTGCCAGACTGTCGTTCAGAGTGCCTATACCATTGCATTCCCATTAGCAGTGAATAAGACTTGTTCCTCTCATTGTTACCAGCATTTGTGTAGCCAGTGTTTTAGATTTTAGTCTAATAGGTGTATAGAATAGGTGTCGTCGTTTTAATTTACAATTCTCTAATGACATATGTATAATGTTGAGTACCTTTTTATATGCTGTTTGTCATGTATCTTTTTTTAAGATTTATTTAAGTTTTATTTGAAGGGCAGAGTTACAGAGAGGCAGAGGCAGAGAGAGAGAGACAGAGAGAGAGTTATCCACCCGTTGTTCACTCCCCAGATGGCCGCAATGGGCACAGCTGTGCCAATCTGAAGCCAGGAGCCAGGATCGTCTTCCAGGTCTCCCAAGCGAGTGCAGGGGCCTAAGGATTTTGACCATCTTCCACTGCTTTCCTAGGTCATAGCAGAGAGCTGGATTGGAAGTGGAGCAGCTGGGACTCAAACCAGTGCCCATATGGGATACTGGCACTACAGGTGGTGGCTTAACCCACAAAGCCACAGCGCCGGCCCCCCATATCTTCTTTGGTGGAGTGTCTGTTCAGATGTTTTGCCCACATTTTGAGTTGTTTCTTATTGTTGAATTTTAAGAGTTTGTATATTATGAGTGCATGTTCTTTATCAGATAAGCTTTGCATATATTTTCTCCCAAATTGTGGCTTGTTTTCTCATTCCTGCAACAATGTCTTTCACAGACCAGAAGGTCTTTTAGATTTAATGAAGTTCAGCTTACCCAGTTTTCCTTTATAGATTATGCTTTGATCATTGTATCTAAAATCTCAGTGCCAGGGGCCAGCATTGTGGTGCATCAGGTTAAGCTGTTGCTTGTGACCCTTGCATCTTTTTTTTTTTTTAATAAAGACTTATTTATTTATTTGAAAGTCAGAGATTATACAGAGAGAGGAGAGGCGGCAGGGGGTAGGGTATCCTTCATCCGCTGGCTCACTCCCAAATTGGCTGCAATGGCCGGAGCTGTGCCAATATGAAGCCAGGAGCCAGGAGCTTCTTCTGGGTCTGCCACCTGGGTGCAGGGGCCGAAGGACTTGGGCCATCCTCCACTGCCTTCCCAGGCCATAGTAGAGAGCTGTATCAGAAGTGGAGCAGCTGGGACCCGAACTGGTGCCCATATGGGATGCTGGAACTGCAGGTGGCGGCCTTACCCACTATACCACAGTGCTGGCCCCCTGGCATCCTTTTTTAAAGTGCTGATTGGAGTTCTGATTGCTCCACTTCTGATCCAGCTCCCTGCTAATGTGACTAAGAAGGCAGCAGATGGTGGCCCAAGTGCTTGGTAGACTTGGTAGACTTGGATTGAGTTCTGGGCTCCTGGCTTTGGCCTGGCCCAGGCCCAGCTGTCTGGCCATCTGGGAAGTGATCTGTGGGGAGCAACTCAGACTAGACTAAGTTACTGGAATTAAGACTTATTCTATGCATCTGCTTTCCCACAATATGGCGCTGAGAAGGGAAACAGCTTCTACACAGCTGCCTCCAGTTCAACCAATAAACTGTGGGACCTGCTCCTGATTGGAGGAGAGCAGCGTACTCGGCGTGTGGGTAGCAGAGATGGGATTGGTGGAAGAGGACTACATAGGAGGAGAGAGACGGCATGCACGAGAAACATCTAAGAGGAACATCTAAGAGGAACACCTGTGCAGCCCCCGAGAGAGCCGGCCGGCGGTGTGCCGCTCCCCCGCGGAAGTGGGGAATGTGGCAGGGGGAACCGCCCTTCCACGGAGGTGGAAGGGATGGTAGCCAACCCGGGAAGGACCAGCAGCCAACCCGGGAAGAACCAGCAGCAAACCCGGGGAGGGCCGAGCAGACAGAAGAACAGCGCAGGGTCCTGTGTCGTTCCTCCACGAAGAGGGGGAGCGACATGATCTAGTGCATGCCTGTCTTCCTGTGACTCTGCCTTTTAATAAATAAGTATTTAAAAACAAAATAAAAAAAATCAGTGCAAAACCCAGGTTACCTAGATTTTTTTCTTATATTATCTCCTGTAAGTTTATAAATTTTGCCTCTTACATTGAAGTGTGTGATTCATTTTCAGTTACATTTTTTGAAAAGTATACAGTCACTGCCTAGATTAAATTTTTTTGCATGTGAATTTTTGGTCTTCCAGCATCAGTTATTGAAAAGATTTCTTCATTTTATTGCCTTCATTCCTTTTTCAAAGATAAGCTGACCAAATCTCAGTAGCATACTTCTGGGCTGTTAATTCTGTTTTATTGATCTGTTTGTTCTTTAGCCTGTACCACACTTGAGTACCATAGCCACATCTTGTTGGCTGTTCTATATGAGCTCTGGAATCAACTTACTAATATCTACAAAGTAACTTGCTGGAGTTTGGGGATTGTGTTGAGCCTATAAAGTAAAGTTGGAGAGAGTTGATATCTTAATAATCTTAAGTTTTTCTATCCGTGAATGTGGAACGTGCCTTCATTTAATTAGATGTTCTGTGATTTCCCTCATCAGAGTTTTTGTTTCCTTCCTAGAAGTCCTATACGTATTTTGTTGGAATTACATCTAAATATTTATTTTGGTGCTAATGTAAATAGTACTATGTTTTTAATAGCATATTCAAGTTGTTGACTTTGGTGTATTATCATTGTAATCTACATCCTTGCTATTGTAGTCTCTTATTAGTTTCAAGAGGCAAATTCTACTTCATTGGTTTTCCAAATTTTCTTGTTTATTTTTGTGAAATTTTCATTTCCAGAATCATATACTTCTTATAAAAATTCAGTTCAGATTTATCAGATATGTCAAAGTACAGCAACACAATTCCTTCATGGCATTCCACTCCAGTAATTTTTTGTGGCCGTGTATTTCAATGATTTGACTCACATAATTATGAATTTTTCTTTTTTTGTGTGTGCTGTGATATAATTACTGTCATCATCATTTCTTAGTTATTCCCCTTATTTTTACTTTATATATGTTGATTTTGAAAACCAACCATGATAACATGGGTATATTTCCTTCTCCTTTACATTTTTCCATCATACCCTCTGTATTAGTTAACTTTTTGTTATTACAACAAATACCTAAGGTGAAGGAAGGAGATTTATTTTGGTTCACAGTTAAAGAAGTTCAGAAATCCAAGCCAGGATGGTCCCATCATCCTGGTTTTTATGAGGGTAGAGGCTGGCAAAGGCAGTGAATGTACAGAAGACTGATCATAAGGGAAACCAGACAGCTGAAAGAGGTAAGTATCTTGCTCACACCCACCCAAGTGGTCTCCTTATAGAGCTATCACGATTCCATCATGGAACTTCACCCTTGCACCCTAACCCAGTTCTATCAATTCCTAAAGGCTCTAGCTGCAGACACTGTAATTAGATTAAATTCTTAATCCTTTTTTAAAAAAATGTCATTTAACAAATACAAACTTTATGCATTTAATATATACAAATTTGCAGTGCCGGCATCCCATGGTGATTCTTGCCCTCTACCTCTCGCTTATCCATACTCCCACCTTTCCTCCTCCTCCCTCTCCCTTTCCCATTCTTGTTTTTAACAGAGATCAATTTTGAGTCAATTTTATACTCATAAGATTAACCCTAAACTAAGAGAGTGCACTAGTCTTTCAGCACCATTAATGTAAGACTTTGGGATTTAATAGTCTGTTATGTTGGAAGCCAAATCATATTCAGACTCCAGTTTCATTTTTAACATTCTCCACTACCTTGCCCATATTCTCTTCCTTATTACTCCTCAATTCCATTCCAAAATCTGGAACGTGAGAATAATTACTCTTATCCCTCTTGCATAAATCTTCCCTCAGTGCATTAGGTGACTTTCAAAAGATTAAGTGTGGCTTAATCACTTGAGCCATCACTGCTGCCTTCCAGGTCTTCATTATCAGGAGTGAGAACCAAGCAGTGAACCCAGGCACTATAATATGGTTTGTGGGTTTCTTAACCTACTTCTTAACTGCTAAGCCAAATGATCACTCCTTTAACTTAATTTCTATTCTGTATATTATCCCAAAATGTTAAAAATGGCCCCTTAACCCCTTTTATTTTCTCATTGAAAATTTTTTAAAAGATTTACTTATTTATTTGAAAGAGTTACATAGAGAAGGAGAGGCAGAGAGAGAGAGAGAGAGAGAGAGAGAGAAATCTTTGATCCACTGCTTCCCTCCTCAAATGGCTGCAATGGCCAGGGCAGGGCCAGGCTGAAGCCAGGAACCAGGAGCTTCATCTGGTTTTCCCACATGGGTGACAGGAACCCAAACACTTAACTAGACTGGCTAAAATCCTGGGCACCAACCATTTCAAATATCAGCAAGGATGAGAACAAAAAGTCATGTTTGTTACTGATGGGGTTCCTGATGGTACAGGCACTCTGGAAGACAGTCTTTCAGTTTGTTACAAAGGTAAACATAGTCTTAGCATAGGAGCAGTTGTGCTCCCAGATATTTACCCTTATAAGTTGCAAAGTTATGTGCACACAGAAATAGGTACATCAGTGTTTTTAATAAAGTTAATCCAAATGTCTATCAATAGATAACTGGATAAAGAGAATGTGGTGTGTTGGTAAGTTTTTGAAAGATGTTACTATATCTATTTTTTTTTTTTTTTTTTTTGACAGGCAGAGTGGACAGAGAGAGAGACAGAGAGAAAGGTCTTCCTTTGCCATTGGTTCACCCTCCAATGGCTGCTGCAGCCGGCGCACTGCGACCGGTATACCGCGCTGATCTGATGGCAGGAGCCAGGTGCTTCTCCTGGTCTCCCATGGGGTGCAGGGCCCAAGCACTTGAGCCATCCTCCACTGCACTCCCTGGCCACAGCAGAGAGCTGGACTGGAAGAGGGGCAGCCGGGACAGAATCCGGCGCCCCGACCGGGACTAGAACCCGGTGTGCCGGAGCTGCAAGGCGGAGGATTAGCCTAGTGAGCCGCGGCGCCGGCCTACTATATCTATTTTTAAAGAAAAATGTTATGAGTTGAATTTCTATGGGGGGATTAATAAAACAAGCAGGAGCTCTGCCCAGTTTCACTTATTAGAAGCATTTGTACTATTATCACTAGGAGAAACTTTAGAGCTGTGAGTTCTTTATTTTATAAGTTTACAAGGAAGTGCTGAAACCGGGGTTAGAAATAAGGTCTCTTGATTCCATCACCAGAATATTTTTTTCGTCTTAAAGGGAACTTACACAAAAAAGTAAATATAATAATGACTTGTATATTTTAATAATAGTAATTGATAATAACAGCCCTCAGGAGTTTATTCTGTGGGCTCAGAATTAAGGTTGATACTTGAGTAATCTGGAAACGTAAACAAACCAATCAACAAAACAAATAGGACAGAAATAAAAGCACTCCTGAGACAAACTTTTTCTGGAGTTTACAAAATAAGCACTGAACTGCACATTAAATAAAATTATGATTTCCTTTTTTTAAGATTTATTTATTTGAAAGGCAGAGATGCAGATAGAGAGAGAGAGAATCTTCCATCTGTGGGTTCACTCCTCAAGTGGCTGCCATGGCCTGGGGCTGGGCCAGGCTGAAGGCAGGAGCCAGGAGCTTCTTCTGAGTTTCCCACATGGGTGCTAGGGGCGCAAGTTGAGCCATCTTCTACTGCGTTGTTCTCAGGCCGTTAGCAAGGAGCTCAGGTACTCCATTGTGGGATGCATCAGTGTTAACTGCTAGGCTAAACACTTCCTATAGATTATATTTTATAGGTACAATTGATTAACGCTATGTACAAATTGATGCTGGACCTCTGTTGTTACCTTATCTATCTAGAACTGAAAGAAAAATTGATTCTGTTAACAATTACTCAGTTTCAAGGTAGTTACTCAGAACAAGACCTGGTATAACTTACACCAACACAAATTATATATGATTTTTTTCTGAGGAGTTTTTTCTGAAATAAATTATATGTTTGTCTCTATATCTATATAAAATGTAAATACAATTTTAATAAATGTGACTATATTATGTATATATAATGTGAATATAAAATTCCTATTTATGATCTCTATATTCTAGCCTATCTTAAATGTCTTTCCTAAGAAAAAATTTTAATTGTGATTTTTAACTTTCTGGTAGTTTTATTTAACATTTTTTAAAAATTTGTGTTACCTTTTGCATACACCTTGATAAAAATGAGTTAATTTTCTCTCTGTGTTTTTGTTTATAATAAGTAGTTCACCAGGCCATCAAAGAAGGAGGTACCTTTCTCTGAAGGGAGGAGAGAACTTCCACTTTGATTATGGCCTTGTCTAAATAAGATCGGAGTTGGCGAACTCAAGAGGCTTCCATAGCCTTGGCAGCTCATGACAAGAGTCTTGGGTGATTACTGGCGTCATAAACTAGAGTGTCAGTTGTTAAATCAACAACAGGAGTCACTGTGCACTTACTGCCCATGTAGGATCTCTGTCCTTAATGTGTTGTACTACGTGAATTAACGGTATAACTAGTACTCAAATAGTACTTTATACTTTGTGTGTGTGTGGGTGCAAACTGTTGAAATCTTTACTTAGTATATACTAAATTGATCTTCTGTATATAAAGAGAATTGAAAATGAATCTTGATGTGAATGGGATGAGAAAGGGAATGGGAGATGGGATGGTTGCGGGTGGGAGGGAGGTTATGGGGGGGGAAAAGCAACTATAATCCAAAAGTTGTATTTTGGGAATTTATATTTATTAAATAAAAGTAAAAAAAAATAAATAGTTCACATTGGTTTACAGAACATGTTATATAGCTTTATTCTTAAAATTAAAATTATTAATAAAATTAAATATATTCTTAAATTATATTTTGCTTTGTAAATTTAAAAAATTTACTTGGATTACAACTAACAAACACTAAAATTTTATCATACAACTTGAGATAATTGTTTAAATTAAACTTGCTGTGTATTCAAAATTGTACAGCCCAAAGAACAGAGTTTTATATAATTTGCATGATTTTGAGCCAACAAGTCCCTAATTTAGAGAAACAAGTTCTCATCTTTGTATGTTTTTCTTGTAATATGTGAATTTGGTTCAGTCTTCAAAATTTATTGTGTAATTGGGCTTGATTTCTAGAATAAATAGATTTTAAAAGGTTCTTAATTATACTTCTTTAATATTATGTCAACAACAAAGTGTATTTTAATTTTGTATAAATAAAATAGCTTCCAAGTACACCTGTTTAGTGTCTATGTATTTCTGAATGGAGCATTAACAGTGATAAAGATTATATAATATGTTAAATTTGGAATTCACAGTTTTTTGAAGATATATGTTCATAAAGCAGTGAAGCCCATTGTACAAGGCTTATGAGCAATCTAAGTTATCTGATTAGTGAATAGATTAAAGTGTGCATATAAAGTTTTGCATGTTATTAGGGATTATATTGTATTAAAAATGGACTGAATGCTATATATGAAAATTTAAACCATAATTGGAAATACTAACTTATTTTTGCAGAAGAAATCTACATAAGATAGCTTTAAGCCTGTAAAACTTTAAAATGTTAAAAATGTTATAATCTAGGAAAAAGTATGACATTTATTAGTATATGTGACAATGTATATGTGGAATGAAAAGACTGTTAGCTTTAAGTAATTTGTAGGGGATGAGGGTGGAAAGATTCTGATATCAAAATGCCAGATTCTGTGCCTGTTTTACTTCTAACTTAATATTGTTGTTTTCAACACTGTGAACAGGATACAAGACTAAACTAATAACATAAGTTAAAATAATCATATAAGTAATTCCTGTTTAAACTACTTTAGGTTTGAAATTAGAGTGAAAAAACTTTTTCTTATAATTCCCCCTCCCCACCCTACTTCTGATGCCATCACTTAGGAATCAGCATTCCAGAACAGTTGGTCTGGCTTTGCATGATTCTGCCTGGTCCTGACAAACCAGCCACTGTATACTCATAGAGAGCAATACAGTACTTGTCACTGGTGGCCTTTCTATGACAGAGAGCCTGTAGACTGACATAAAGTGCAGCCTGTTGTGAACTGTCAAGTGAGAGTCTGCCAAAAACCCAGCAGACAGAACTAATTGGGGAGAGAAAGGACTTTTGTGCCCTCTTCTCTTTCTTTCCCTTCTTTCATTTTTTTTTTTAAATAAGACAGATATTGTAAAGTAGCTTGTTTATGTAAGATTTGTCTGCTTCTCTTTTCTTGTTGCATGGATCATTTTTTAACTTCAAATCTTGCACTGCAGGTTGTTTAGCACTTCCACATGGAGGTTGGTGCCGGACCAAACTCGAGAGAAACAACTCATAACAGTGGATGAAAAATTGGTAAGGATTTTCCAATACACACTGCTATGATTCTGCCTTCGGGGTTACTTTTGTACTATAGATATTCAGTATGGTATTTTGGGTTTTTCTAGGAAAGCTACTTGAATTTCTAGACTATGTATACATTTTAAAAAGAAATATTTGTCATAGAAAGATAATTTAAGCATTCTACATAAAGTCATGTACAACTATTAAAAAATAAAAATTATGGAAGGATTCCCTTTTTGTGGCATTAATTAGTATCATTTGGAACACTTTCACTTTTGTAATGAGTGTATCCTTTTTTCTCAGTTACACTCCTATAATAAAGTTGTGATATACTTACCAGTATACTGAGTTTTCCTAGACCTTTTCTATTTTGTTATGTGTATGTATATGTACACACACACATACACACCACCATTTGTATATATGCATGCAATTGAATTACAACTACCAACACCTTAATTTTGGCAGCCATTACTTATAGCATTTTTACTGTGTAGGCTGTTACTTTAGGTGTGATTTGTTATTTATGCTTACCTTGTACAATAACATAAATTTTATGGTGTTTCTAAGACTTCTGTAGAAATGTATAATGGTATAGCATAATTTTCATTTTATATCTGATTTACTGTTAACAGTCAAATAAATGGATATGTTTCTTAACTATTCCCCATCTAAATGTTGTACAGTCTATCACTTTGTAAGCATAATCTAAATAATAGGTCGCATTTAAATTTCTTTTTTACTATTAAAGATACAAACAGGTAAGCTGGCTGACAATTTGGAAAATTCATATCTTAGGCCTCAGGCTGGTTGGTTTTATCTTCAAGTTATTTCTTTTCTTTTTCCTTTTTTTTTTTTAAGATTTATTTTATTTATTTGAAAGGTCAAGTTACAGAGAGGAAGAGACAGGGTGAGAGATGTCTTCCATCTACTGGTTCACTCCCCAAATGGTCACAACAGCTGGGGCTGGGCCAGGAGGCAGGAGCTTCATCCAGTTCTCCCACATGAGTAAAGGGTCCCAAGCACTCGGGTTCTCCACTGCTTTCCCAGGCACATTAAGAAGGAGCTAGATCAGAAATAGTACAGCAGGGACATTAACTGGAGCCCATATGGGATGCTGGTGCTGCACATGGTGGCTTAACCCATTATGCTGGCTCCTCAAGTTATTTCTTAAATGAACCTACTGACATTTCTAGGCTATGTCATCTTACAGCTAAATCATTGCCATAGTTTGCTAATTTATCTCCCTCGGACTCCTTAATCTTTTATGATTCATTTTCTACAAGATAGGCAGAATGGTTGTTTTTTAAAAAAACTTTTATTTACTTGAGAGAAAGAGAGTGAGAGAGAGACACGCACAGAGACAAAAAGAAAGAGCTTCCATCTGCTGGTTCATTCCCCAAATGCTTGCATGTCTGAGGCTGAGCCAGGCTATAGCTGAGAGCCAGTAACTGGAACCTAGTCTAAGACTCCCTCATGGGTGATAGAGACCCTTACCTGCTGTCTTCTAGGTTTCTGGAGCAGAGATTCAAACCCAGGCACTATGAAATGGGATGCATATGTCCCAAGTGACATCTTAACTGCTATACCAGTCTCCTACCTTGAGCATAGTCTTTTTTTTTTCTTTTTCTTTCTTTCTTTTTTTTTTTTTAAGATTTGTTTATTTGAAAGAGTTACAGAGAGCGGAAGAGACACAGAGAGAGGTCTTCCATCGGTTGGTTCACTCCCCAGATGGCTGCAATGGCTGGAGCTGAGCCGATCCGAAGTCAGGAGCCAGGAGCTTCTTCTGGGTCTCCCACGTGGGTGCAGGGGCTTTATCAGGCCATAGCAGAGAGCTGGATCAGAAGAGGAGCAGCCAGGACTAGAACCGGCACCCCGGGCTCTAACCCACTGCACCACACGCTGGCCCCAGTGAGCATAGTCTTTTCAAAATGCTTGTTTTGTACCTTTTTATGTAAAATTCTTGGGTCTTTCTGTTCCTTTAGAATAAACATTACAATCTTAAGCTGGACTTTTAAAAAGATCCTTTTTTTCTTTCTAGAAAGATTTAGGCGTTATTATTTGAAAGGCAGAGTGAGAGAGGGAGAGACTGATTCACCCTCCAGATGATCACAGTAGCCACGGCTGGTCTGGACTGAAGCCAAAAGCCTGGAATTCCATCTGAATCTCCCATGTGGATCCTGGAACTCTACCTGGGTTCCAGAGGCTGGCACTTGGGCCTTCTGCTTCTTTCTCAGGCAAGTTAGCAGGGAGCTAAATTGGAAGCAGAACAACCAGTGCTCCATCTGGCATTGCAAGTTGTGGCTTAACCTTCATATGTGCCACTTCATCTGCCATAATACCTGGCCTTTGAGAACTTGCATGATTTAGCTGCTGTTTTCCTCTCTAGGTATATCATCTACCACTGTCTTAAATTCTGTGCTACAGCCACACCAAGCCTGCATCAGGGCATTCAGAGTTTGTATTCCTACTACCTGGACCTTTTTACTCTCCTCAAGTCTTCATCCATTTACCATTTCTTTTTTCTAAAGATGTTAATAAAACACCAGTTGCTTAGTTTAGTATAAAAGAAATAAGATCATAGACAGGGGCTGGCGTCATGGCTCACTTGGTTAATCCTCTGCCTGCGGTGCCGGCATCCCATATGGGCGCTGGGTTCTAGTTCCAGTTGCTTCTCTTCCAGTCCAGCTCTCTGCTGTGCCCCAAGTGCTTGGGCCCCTGCACCCACGTGGGAGACCAGGAGGAGGCACCTGGCTCTTGGCTTCGGATCGGTGCAACGCCAGCCATAGCGGCCATTTGGAGGGTGAACCAATGGAAGGAAGAAGACCTTTCTCTATGTCTCTCTTTGTCTCTCTCTCACTGTCTAACTCTGTCAAATAAAAAAAAAATAAGATCATAGTATGTGTGAAAGGAGGAAGATTTTCACATCCCATGTGTTCATTAATTAATGAGAGCACAAATCTCTGTCCCCCCCCCCTTTTTTTAATATATTTATTTATTTATTTAAAAGAGTTACAGGCAGGGATCTTCTATCCACATTTTCACTCCCCAAGTGGCTGCTACAGCCAGGGCTGGACCAGGCTGTAGCCAGGAGTCAGTAATTCTATCTGGGTCTCTAAGGTGGGTTGCAGGGGCCTAGGTATTTGAGTTATCTTCGGCTGCCTTCCCAGTCACATTAGAGGAAGCTGGATAGGAAGTGGAATAGCTGGGACTTAAATTTGCTGCAGTTGCAATCTGCGGCTTAACTCCTGAGGACACCATCTCTTTTAAGTCCCAAGAGGTTGCCCAAGAGCTTATTTCAATGTTATGGTTTATTTTCTATAAAACTCTCAAATTTTAGAGTTCATTAATAACTCTTCTAAGTTCCTTTCTTTCTGGTTTAAAAAGTTAGTGAATCAGCCAGGAATACATTGTTCTCGGGGCCAACATTGTGGAGTAGTGGGTAAAGCTGCTGCCTGTGATGCTGGCATCCTGTGTGGGCACCAGTTTGTGTCCCAGCTGCTCCACTTACGATCCAGCTCCCTGCTGATGGTTTCAGAAAAGCAGCAGAAGATGGCCCAAGTGCTTAGGCCCCTGCCACCCTGTGGAAGACCTGGAGGAAGCTTCAGGCTCCCAGCTCCTGGCTTCTGCTTGGCTGAGCACTGGCCATTGCAGCCATTTGGGGAATGAAACAGCAGATGGCGGATATCTCTGTCTCTGTCTGGCTCTCTCTCTCTCTGTGTAACTCTTTCAAATAAATAAATCTTAAAGAAAAAATATGTATATGGCTTTCAACAAGGTTCTATTAAGCATACCAGAGAATTATACAGACTGATTTAATTTCATGTTTTTAATTATGTCATAAAATCATTTGTATATTTTTGAATCTTGTAGATTTTGCCCAGGTTTGTTACATTGTTTTTGAAATGTACCAGTCAAAATGTCAATATGATATTCTAACTGAAATCAGTTGAAGTCTTATATGTAGTTATTGATAGTTATTGAAGTAATGTTTAATATGGATAACTGAAACGCATAGTTAATTTTCAAATGTGATTTTAGCCATTCATATAGCTTTGTATTCAATTAAAGTGTTAAATAATCCATTGATAACATAATTCTAATAAAGGTTTCATGTCTTTTTGTTCTTACAACACCCTCTAATGGAGGGCTTGGTAACTAGCATCATGACAAGACCAGTGATTTAAAAGGGCACTTCTAGAAATGCTGAGTAATCGGAGTTCATTTATTTTACATTTTAAACAATAAAAAATTTTATATAAAGTGTGTATCTGTATTATTGATAACATTTTTCAAAATCTGAAGTAAATTCTTCTGAGTATTTTAAATGACAGGGAAACAGAATTTTATGTCACTGTTATATAATGTTTACCGTTTTATTGCCTGGGCGTCTAGTAGGTAACAAAATAAATAAAAGCTGAACTGCTGGAGGGAGATGATGGTTGGGTCACAGTATGTGTGAGTGAAGCCTTCCCCAGCTAGGCTTCTGAGGGTGGTTAGTCTTCTGTCCTTTTTTATTACACTGAACAATTGGTTCTCCAATTTCTCTTTTAAAAATTTCTGGTTAACTGACTCTCATTCCTTTGTGAGGCTGCTCTTTTTTTATTACTGATTAGCTATAATTTTTAGAAAGTTTTACTTATGGAGAGAACAGAAGCTTTGCAACAAATGATGATGAGATAATTATATATTTATATGTAAAAACTCTTCACCCATACCTTGTACTATACACAAAAATTAACTCCCAGATCCTAAATATAAATCCATGATGCTACATTTAAAACTCAAAAATTTTTATTTTCTTTTTTCTAAGATTATTGTAAGAATTTTTTTTGAAGGCCGTCGCTGTGGCTCACTTGGCTAATCCGCCTGCGGTGCCAGCACCCCAGGTTCTAGTCCTGGTTGGGGCGCCAGGTACCAATCCCGGTTGCTCCTCTTACAGTCCAGCTCTCTGCTGTGGCCTGGGAGGGCAGCAGAGGATGGCCCAAGTGCTTGGGTCCCTGCACCCGCATGGGAGACCAGGAGGAAGCACCTGGCTCCTGGCTTCGGATCGGTGCAGCGCCAGCCATAGCGGCCATTTGGGGGGTGAACCAACGAAAGGAAGACCTTTCTCTCTGTCTCTCTCTCACTGTCTATAACTCTCTGTCTCTCTCTCTCTCTCACTGTCTAACTCTGCCTGCAAAAAAATTTTTTTTTGAAGATTTATTTATTTGAAAGACAGTTATAGAGGCACAGAGAGGTCTTCCATTTGCTGGTTCACTGCTTAAATGACTGCAACAGCTCAAACTGGGCCGATTGGAAGCCAGGAGCCAGGAGCTTCTTCCAGGTCTCCCACATGGGTGCAGGGGCCCAAGGACTTGGGGCATTTTCTACTGGTTTCCACGCCATAGCAGAGAGCTGGATCAGAACAGCCAGGATTTAAACCGGCACCCATATGGGATTCCAGCACTGCAGGCCGTGCTTTGGCTTTACCTGCTATGAGAAGCACTGGTCCCCAACATTTTTAATTTCTAGAAGAAAGTGTAAGAGAAAATATTTGTAACTTTAGGTTAGTCTGATGGTTTTTTGAATACACACCAAAGCATGATCCACTTTAAAAATTCTGCTGTTTAAAAGGCAGTGTGGAGAGAATTGAAATACAAGCCACAGTTTAGGAGAAATTATTTGGAAAATACATATCTAAAAAAGGAGTTGTAACTAGAAAATTCAAACAACACTAATAAAAGGAACCAGGCCCAAAAGACTGTATGCTGTATGGTTCCATATATTTGACTTTTTTTTTTTTTTAATATTATTTATTTGAGAGGCAGAGTTAGAGAGGGAGAGACAGAGAGAGAGGTCTTCCATCTGTTGGTTGACCTCCCAAATGGTCGCAGTGGTTGGAACGGGGCACCAATCCAAGAGCTTCTTCTGGGTCTCCTACATGGGTGCAGGGGCCAAGTATTTGGACCATCTTCCACTGCTTTCCTAGGCTGTTAGCAGGGAGGTGGATCGGAAGTGGAGCAGCCAAGGCTTGAACAGGCACTCATATGGGATGCTGGTGCCGCAGGCAGAGACTTAACCTACTGTATACCACAACATTGGCCCCTTATTTGACTTCCTCCCCTCCCCTCCCTCCTTCCCTCCTTCCCTCCTTCCCTCCTTCCCTCCTTCCCTCCTTCCCTCCTTCCCTCCTTCCCTCCTTCCCTCCTTCCCTCCTTCCCTCCTTCCCTCCTTCCCTCCTTCCCTCCTTCCCTCCTTCCCTCCTTCCCTCCTTCCCTCCTTCCCTCCTTCCCTCCTTCCCTCCTTCCCTCCTTCCCTCCTTCCCTCCTTCCCTCCTTCCTTCCTTCCTTCCTTCCTTCCTTCCTTCCTTCCTTCCTTCCTTCCTTCCTTCCTTCCTTCCTTCTTTTAAGGATTTATTTATTTATTTGAAAGGCAGAGTTACAGAGAGGCAGAGACAAAGAAAGAGGTCTTTGTTCTGCTGGTTCACTCCCCAAATGGTCTCGAGGGCCATAACTGGCCCATCCAGAGCCAGGAACCAGGAGCTTCTTCGTGGTCTCCCACGTGGGTGCAGGGGCCCAAGCACTTGGACCATCATCTTCTACTGGTTTCCCATGCCATAGCTGAGAGCTGGTTTCCCATGCCATAGCTGAGAGTTGGATCGGAAGTAGAGCAGCTGGTCTTTTACTGGTGCCCATATGGGATGCTGGTACTGCAGGTGGTGGCTTTACCTGCTATGCCACAGCAGGGACCCCTTATTTGACTTTCAAATGGACAAAACTCTAGGGGTAGGAAATTGATGAGTGGTTGTCAGCACTGGATGTCTGAGGAGTTATTAACTGTAAAGGGAAGTGAGGAAATTTTGGAGAGTGATATAACTGTTCTTGATTAAGGTAGTGATTCTTCTTTCAAACCCATTTTTGTAAAAGAAAAAAATATAGTACTGTATATTGAAAAGATGAATTTTACTCTTTGTAAATTGTATCTCAATTTAAAAAGTAGGAAAATGCTATTTCTTAATTTGTTCTTCTACTTCCTTTTTTAAATCTACTTCCTTATCACTTCTATTCGTTGGTTCAACATCTGTCCTAATAATACATAGGGCATGCGGTTTTCTACATGACGATCTTCTGTATATTGAGCCGTTTGGTACCATGAATTACTGATTCTTAAAGGGTGTTCTGTAGGGTGCCTAAAACCTTTTCAGGAGGCCACACAGGCAAACTCTTTTTCATAATTATATTGTGTCTTTATTTGCTCTTCTCACTGTGTTGACATTACATTGATAGTGGAAAATAATACTGTTAAAACTATTGGCACCTTTGCACAACAAAGGCAGTAGACTTGATCTTTGCTATCAGTCATTGCATCTTGCATTTCTTCGCAGAGTTTTATAAACTAGTTTCATAATGTCCTGAATGAAGAAAAGCTTAAAAAAATTTTAAATTTATTTTTTAGAGAATGAATTTATTTACTTGAAAGAGACCCTGGGGGAGGTTTGGGGTGGGAGTTGGGGATGGGGAGAGAAAGAAAGAAAATATCTTCATTCTTCAGGTGGACTCAATAGCCAGTCTGGGCCAGGCTAAAGCCAGGAGCCAGAACCCCATTCCTGGTCTTCCACATGGGTGGCAGGGGCCCATCTGCTGCTGCTTTCCCAGGCATATTAGTAGGGAGCTGGATCAGAAGCAGAACAGCTGGGACTCAGCAGGCATTCCAATATGGGATGCTGGCATTGGAAGTGATAGTTTAACCCGCTATGCCACAACAAGGGCACTGAAAGAAGTGAAAACTTTTAAGTCTTTTTATGTTTCATCTAGCAAAACAGAAGTATGTAAAGCCCTTCGGCTCTTTTACTAGACTGCAATGGCTGTCTCCAGGGAAAGCCTTTGTTATAGTTGAGTTGTTGCAAACTGAATTGTTTTTACAATTATGGTTATTCAGTCTCCAGTACTTGGCAGACATTTTCTCAGAATTGACTCTGTCACTTCATGGAAGTGTTGCTCATGAAAAACTTCAAGCTTTCAATCAAAATTAGAAATTTTATAGAACCTGATTCTGCCACTGATCTGAACTTGACATTTTCCTAGTTCTTAAAGACTAGTGGACTTTTTGATAATGTTAACAAATGTGATCTTTGAACTTGTGTCATGAGGTATGGTTAACATTTGAAAGATCTGTAGTCCATTACTTTCTATGACAAAAGCATGATGTTATAGAATCATGCATGTGTAAAAATTTTCATTTAAAGTACAAGATACAGTGATAGAATTTAATGAACCAATTGTGAAAATATTAGTTCTAAAGTATTACTCCTTTTTATAATATGAAGGATACCAAAAAAGTTCATGGAAAATGAAATGACAAGGTGTTTGTTTTGGTGCACAAAATTTGAAATGAGTATTTTCTAAAAATGTATAGGAAATACATATTACGAAAAATGATGGATGGGGCTGGAGTCATGCTGCACCAGGCTCCTGGCTTCAGTGTGGTCCACTTCAGCTATTACGGCCATTTGGGAAATGAACCAGCAGATAGAAGATTCTCTCTCATTGTGTTTCTCCCTAACTCACCATAGTGCTGCCTTTCATATAAATAAAATAAATATTTAAAAAAGGATAGTTGGATTTCAAAACTTTTTGCACCAAAATAAACTTAATTTGATTTTCCACCAACATTTTAAGTGCCCTCATAAATGTGTGAAGATGACTTTTCTTCATATTTTAAAATCAAAATACCTAGGCACAGCAATTTGAGTGCAAGAACAGGTGTTAGAATTTGGCTGATTTCTACAAAAGACCAAGTTCTTGGAAAATGCACATTATGGAAAAAGTATGCATTGATTTCCAGAAAGTTTTTGCACCAAAATAAATATACCTTTTAATTCCATTGTTTCATGAACCTTTTGAAGTATCCTAGTATTAAGCTAGACATTTAAAGAGATTTTCAAGAATGCAAATGAGTGCCATCCTCAATTTTTTAGTTTTTGCAAACATTAAAATTTTGTTTATATTGATACATAATTGGCTTAAGTATATATTTTAAGATTTCCTCTATTTTAGTTTTTTGTATGATGTATATCTGTAAATATTAACCATATGAACAAAACCTCATTGGAGTCCTAGTAATTTTTAAAGACTGTAAAGAAGTTTTGAGACCAGAAATTTTGTAGATTGTTCTCATAAGCCTTCTTTTTTCTGGGTTAAACATTCCAGCTTGATTTATTTCACATAAGTTCTAGGTAATTAATCATCTTGATTACCTTCCAGTTTGACTGAATCTCTTTAAAATGTTGCCAGGATTTCTCATGATACTACAGATGTGGTCAAGGGAGTGGTGGGGATTATTGCCTCTGTTCTTTTCAATCACAGTGTTTTAGTAAGGCCACTTAAAATTTAGGTTCTCTTCTTATGTGGATTTCATGGAGGGTTAAAACATCAGTTCCTTTTCTGTGCATTATCAAGTTATATTTCTTCCATCTTGAGTTATAAGCTGTGTATTATTTTTATTATTCTCAGACTTACTCAAATAACATGTTACCAAGTGAAGCTTAATTTCTTTTTTATTGTTACATCTTGCAGACAGAAACTAATCTAGAGAGGATAATAAATCAAAGGAATTCTCAAAGTTTTGTGGATGTCTGTAGCATTATAAGTACAAAGAAAAATTTGTTTTCTTCTGTTTGTCAATTGTGTATTGACAATGTGTATCCTGGTTTTTTTTTTTTTTTTTTTTTTTTTTTTTAGGCATAAAATGTAGAAAGGAAAAGTCTGCCTAGCATTTTCTAGAGTAAAGAATCCATTCTCTTATTTTGAAACTGTGTACAATGTTAACATTGTTAGAGAACAAATCTGTAGAGAATAAGATTTTAGTAATTCCTGGATTCTGTTAGTAAATAATTTTAGAATACATGGTAAATTTGTAATCAGTCAACTTTGAGTGTCTTTTTTGTCTGTTATATATAAACTATCTAATCTTTTCATTTACTCTTGGAAAGAGTAAGAATTTGAATATACAAAGAGTAGATGGCAGTGTCCTTAAATGATCCTGTAAATTTATGTTTAAAAACACAATGTTTAAAATAAAGAATTTTCTGTAGGTTGCACCATTTGAATTTCCAAAAACGTGATAATTTCCTACAAATAATAAGGAAAGCTTACACATGGTGGTTTGTTTGGCTCTTGGTTTTTATTGCAGGAGAGACTGTGCCATGGAGGTTGGGTAAAGAATGTTTTTGCCTTTCTGCATTATTAAGAGGGTAACTTTTTTCCCTTTATGCCTCCCCCTGTGCACCAATCTCCTTTCAGTTACTTGAATGCCCACATCCAATGAGCATGTGCATATTGTCTTTTCATATTTATTTTGACTATACAAAAGAGAGATGTTAAATTTGCAATACATTTTAAAGATTTTGAGTATTGTTCCCCTCAAAAACCAGCCAAAACATAAGTTAGACCTACCCAGGTATACTTTTGCTTTTTAACCATTTTTATTACCTCTTTTTTTACATAATAATTCCTTGTTTGTAACAATTGCTTTATAGTAACTATTTACTACTAAAAATATCAGTACTAAAAACAGAAAAATACCCTCATGAAACATAAGAACAGCTTCAAGTTATTAGTAGAGATGATAAAAATTAGCTTTTACCATTTGGACATTACAATAGTTTTGTAAAAATTATTACATGTAAAAATTACAACATTATTATGTTGACTGCTGTCTTTCTTTCATTCTTCATTTATTAAGTACTTAGTGAGTACTCCTGTATACCAGTTACTATTCTTCTATGTTTGTATTGACTTTGAGCTTATTTTGTTTAAAATCTATTAAGCACCACCATTTTTACCTTTTAGAAAGGTTTTATGGTTATTTACACAGGCATCTTCGACTTAAATGCATGTCTGAAAGCAAACTTTTTATTTAGTAATCTGTAAATCTAAAATCTTTTGAGAAGGTATGGAATGGGGAAGGACAGCTATCATTTCAGAGCTTGTTGGAGAAATTATAGTATATATTGTAAAAAAATTAAGATTTTCAACATGTTATTATTCTTCTGTTAATACTTTGATTTAAAATTAGGTAATACTGTAAAATAATTAAAATTGGTGTCTGTTGCCTATTTATTGTATTTTACTACTTGACAGTCTTCCAAATAACAATGAACAGCAGTTAAAGCTTTTGTACTTGCTGATACCTGCAGTAAATAATTGCTATTTGATTAATAAGCTCATGGTACTGAGCACATGCTCAGCCATTGGAATTTTAATATTGCAGTTTTAGAACGTCTGTAAGCAGCAACAACTTAATAGTTTTTTTGTCACACTAATAGTTAAAAAATTGTTTTTCATTGCTTGAACTTATAAGAAAATTGACTGTTTTTGCAAACTTTCAAAATAAGACATCATTTACTACATATGTATGTGTTTTATTTTTTCCTTCTAAAAATTTACAGATGAAAACTATAAATCTGCAAACGAATTAAAAATGGCTCATTAAGAAGTGACTTGCATAGAAATAAACTTTAATTAAGAGCTTATATTTGCTTTGTTTGCTTTTTTTTTAAGGGGTCAGTTTTCTCTTGGGAGATTACTTTCTTTCAGTGTATGACGGTGCTATCTCTGCTAGATTGGGGTTATACAGCCTTCTAGCATCTCAAGTGTCTGTTTTGTCTGGACTTTACTCACGCAGCATTCTTGTGCAAAAATTTCAAGCCTTTAGTCTGGAGCACTGGGTCAAAGGATATGTCCCTTTGAAGGGTAGACAGGAGTTTTTTATGTTTTATTCACTAAGTAGTATTTCATTTTACATCAAAGAATAGTAGCTTTTGAGAACCTACCATGGTGGCAGTTTTTTCGTTAAGACTCACTAAACATGGGTAATGTTTCTTAAAATTTGTCAGTCTACACAAATGCTATATCCTTTTGCTTAGATAAGGTTAAACCATTAACTAACTGTTAGTTTGCCATATATTTTATATTTTGACAGCAAATGTAGTTTTTAATATGTACGTTCCTATGTTAGGTTTGACACTAACCACAAGCTGATGGAAAAAAAAATTGGTGAATAGCCTTTAAGATTGCTTAAAATCCCTAAGGAAGTAGTAATGTCTAGTGATTTTGGAAGTGTAAATTTTATAATGAGGTGATCATTCTTTATTTGGCCTTTTTTAGAACTGGGTATGTGTATATGATACTGACTTTAAAAAATAAAAGTTTAAGTAATGAAAAATTTTAAGACTTGGTAAACTAGAAGGAATTATTTTTGCATTTTTTTCTAGGTTAGTAAATATTTTGAGTCCAAATAGTCATAGTAAACTATATATTATGAAATTGTTAAATTGCATTTCATATTCCTAATACAAGACATATATACTTAAGCATATAGACTAACAGTAAAGCAGTTTGTTTCCACGTTTATGGTTAACAAATGCTCTTAAATTAGAGAAAATTTTTCCACGTAGTTATGTGATCATTTAAAATAGAAATGTTTCTATTCTCATGATGCACTGGTTTTTTTAAATAAAACTTTTGTTAACTTTACCTTTAGCCATGATAATCATTAAAAGAAACCACATTTTATTTCTTATATACAATTGTTTCTAAATAACATTGTATGTGGAATTTTGTTTTCTAAAATATATGTCCAATTCAAATCAATTATTTTACATGTTATATGCTTATTTAGTAAGTATAAAATATTATGAAGTAAATGAATATTAAAAATAATAGTTTTTATGTATAGACCCAAACCTTAAAACTTGAGAATTATCTTTCTATATTGTTTAAGGAATAAAAAAATCTTTCCTCTGTAGTTTTCAGCCATCTCTATTATCTCTGATTCTTCAGCAATTAAAGCAGATTTATTTTCCTCTTTGTTCCTACTTGGAATACTTGAACAATGCTGGGGAATTGAACTGACTGGAATGTTTTATCTTTCAAAAGCTTTAAAGTTCTATGTACCAATTAGCAAAATACAGTAAAGGTTTAAACTGTTAATAGCCACAACATCTTTAATGCATAGACCTGTAGTATGTGGGGCGGTATAACAGTTCTCCATTGTATGTCTCTTTTAAGGAGAGTAACTGTGTCAGTTCTTTTCTTGCTTTACTACCTGCTGTGTATGGAAATTGTGTATAGTACTTGACGCTTGCTTTCAAGAATTTAAAATTCTTGCATGTTATTATGTAGGAGCTTTGGCTCTCAATAAGGAAGAATTGATAATATTTGGATTTTTAAAATAAATTTTTGGTCATATTTTAGCAACTATACAATTTATATATGATAATACATTATCATTATATTCTTTAATGAATCTGGAAATAAGTGGTACATTATCTCCTTGTAAATTGCTTGTCTGAGTTTTCCCATTTAACTGAATATAATTATAAACTAATCATTAAATTTATATATTAGAGTATACAGAGATACTTGATGTTTTATACTGTATTCCAATGTAGGTTTTGGGAGTTTTGTTTTGATCCCTTTCATAGTTGAGAGAATTTTGCTTTTAGAGTTAACAGCTTTTTTAATTGGTCAGCTTGCCAGATAATTTCAAAACTTAAGCATTTATTCAAATACCTGCCACAGACTTGTTAAAGCTTTGTGCCCATCATTTCATATTAAGTTCCCAAAGAAGTTAGGGGTGAGAGGAAATAAAGAAATAGTAGCATCTTTTAGTGATTTCCCCCCTGCATATCATCTGCCTTAAGGAACAGAATTATAGCAAAGAAAGGAGAATACAGAACTCAGAATTTGAGACTATTAAACTTTGATTTTAAACTTTGACGACAGAAATGTACCAAAATATTGAGCTGAGGATGCTAATTAAAATCTATCAATTAAAAAGATTTTTTAGTTGGGTAGTTTGAGCTTTAACATCAAAAGAATAAAAACAAAATTTCTGGTTTAATAAGCATTATAATATATTAAATCTTCAAATATGGCTGATACGACTTGGGATATTTCTTGAGGGTTAGTAGTTTCTTTCTTTTTTTTAAAGATTTATTTTATTTATTTGAAAGAATTGCAGAGAGAGGTAGAGCCAGAGCCAGAGAGAGAGAGAGAGAGAGGTCTTGCATGTGCGGGCTCACTTCCCAAATGACTGCAACGACCAGAGCTGAGCTGATCCAAAGCCAGGAGCCAGGAACCTCTTCTGGGTCTTCCATACAGATCTAGGGGCCCACTGACTTGGGCCATCTTGTACTGCTTTCCCAGGCCATAGCAGAGAGCTGGAATGGAAGTGGAGCAGCTGGGACTTGAACCTGTGCCCATATGGGATGTTGGCATTGCAGGTTTGGGCTTTAACCCACTGTGCCACAGCGCTGGCCTCAAGGGGTAGTAGTTTCCAACTAGGACAATCTGTAGTTGTTTATAAAGGTCATTCCAGAGATTTCATACTTTGTTTTTATTTATATATTCATCAATTCATTCATTACACATTTTTGAATACTTACTATATTATCATATTCTAGTCCCTGATGATATAGCAGTGAACTATGGACACTGTTGCCCTTGAAACTTATCTGAGTATTCTCATGTGTTAAGTATACAATCACCTTCATTTGTAAATAATTAAATATGTTTCCTAGATTTATGAATGATGTAGAAAAGATAAAGCTAGGTGATAGGGTAGGGAGAAGCTGAGGACTTAATGGGATAGAGATTATTTAAGAAGGACAGAAAAAGTCACTTTGAGATGGTGTAGTATGTGAACTGAAATCTAATCATGAGAAGAAGCCAAATACTTGAAGATTCTAAGTAAGAGCATTTGAAATGGTCGAAAAAGCTAATGACCAAAAGTGAAAACTAGGTTAAAGTATAAACTAGCTGGCAGCTGGTAGCTGGTAGCTAGTAGCTAGTAGCTGGTAGTAGACAAAGAATAGAAGGAAAACTGTGATACAAAAAGAAAGGGAGAGAATGATATAAAAAAGCATGGACTGATCAGGAAAGAAGGCCATATAGACCCATGATAAGAAGTTTGAATTTTAATTACAGTGGGAAGTTTTTGTAGAGTTTTAAGTAGAAGCATGATTTGATCTGATTTGCTAATCAAAAAAGCTGGAGAATTACATAGCTATTATAATTAAAGGTCCTTTCAGAACAGCTCTAGAGACATAATGATAGTTCATTGCTGTCTTTTTAATGATTATTTATTATTATTTCTTTGAAAGACAGAGAGGGATAGAGACACTTTGTACCAGCTGGTTCACTCCCCATATACCTGCAATAGCCAGGGATGGATCAAGCTGAAGCCAGGATCTAGGAACTAGATACAGAGCTCCCATGTAGATGGTAGGGACCCAAGTACTTGAGCCATAACTTAATGTGTCCCAGGGTGTACAGTAGCAAGATCTGGATCTGAAGTGGGGGTGGGAGTTGACTCCAGGTACTTGATATGGGATGTGAGTGTCCCAGATTGTGGTATGATTGCCGCAATGCCCCCAAGCCTGCCACTCGTTCATTGACATTTATTCAGATGTTCTTTTTTATGTTTGTGAAATAAATTTCATAATTTTCATAGAGTTTTGCACATAATGATACTAGTGATTCAATTCTTAGCAATCATGTTTTAGAGAAGCCCAATTTTTGTCTTTGCATTTTAGATTTTACAATTTGGCAGTTTTTCCTATTAAATAATTTTGTGAAATTGAAATTTCTTTTTGATACAGATCATATTGAAATCTGGAATGATAAACTCATCTCTCCTCATTCCTGACTCCTGTAATACTCCCCCTGCCCAAAATATGGGGAGAAGAAAGTTAATGGAGATTTGTCATAGTGGCAAATGAGGATAAGGAGAAACTGATTGAGCTGCTGTCCATCAGGTAGTTGCTGACATGTCCCAACTGCATTTAAGCTCTGCATCTCTCTTTAGTCAGTGGTACTTATGTGACTTCATTATTATTTTTTTTTAAGATTTATTTATTTATTTGAGAGGTAGAGTCACAGAGAGAGGGAGAGACAGAGAGAAAGGTCTTTCATCCGCTAGCTCACTCCCCAAATGGCCATAATGGCCGCAGCTGGGCCAATCAGGAGCCAGGAGCTTTTTCCTGGTCTCCCATGTGGGTGCAGCGGCCGAAGCCCTAACTTGGGCCATCTTCTGCTTTCCAAGGCCATTGCAGAGAGCTGGATCAGAAGAGGAGCAACCGGGACACAAACCAGCACCGATATGGGATGCCGGCACTACAGGCCGAGGCTTAGCCCACTACGCCACAGTCCCAACCAATGACTTCATTCTTAATTTTGATTCTATTTCTTCTTCCTCGGCTTCTCCTTCTCATCTTCTTTCTCTCTGCTTCTTGAAAATTGCCTCTCTTCACAGTATTTTTATGGTTCTTTTCTTGTGTTTGTTATTCTCTGTCCCTCTTCTGCTGACTAAATAGGTGCCAGTTTTATCTCTCTCTGGCTGCTTGTTTTCCCCCTCTTCAGCTATCATTCCTATTTCTCTCTCTCTGCCTTCCTCCTCTTTTTACTTGATTTTGGCTCTCTGATTCTTTGGCTGTCATCATTCTTTTCTTTATAAAAGATTTATTTTTTTATTTATTTCAAAGGCAGAGTTACAGAGAGAAGAGGAGAAGGATGAGGAAGGGTGAGGGGGAGAGAGAGAGACAGACAGACAGACAGACAGACAGAGATATCCTCCATTTTCTGGTTCACTCTCCCCAAATGGCCACAATGGTCCTAGCTAGGCCATGCCAAAGCCAGGAGCCAGGAGCTTCTTCTGGGTCCACATGGGTGAAGGGGCCCAAGCATTTGGGCATCTTCCACTGCTCTCCTAAGCACATCATCAGGGAGTTGGATCAGAAGTGGAGTGTCTGGATCTGGAACTGGTGCCCACATGGGACGCTGGGGTCACAAGCAGAGGCTTAATTGTTACACCAAAGAGCTGGCCCAGTCATTCTTTTCTACTCAAGTGTCTTTTCTATTCCTCTTGTTCTTTGTTTTCTTCTCTTTTCCACACTTCTGCTCCTTTTGTCTTTTTTCCTTTACCTCTTTCTTTCTCCCTGTCTCCCAAAATGGCTAGGAAACTACATCAGAACTAGAAGGGAGAAGCATTGATAACCAAATGTTCTAAGTGCTTTTTTCTTTTATTTTCTTATTTCTCCTATTAAAAATATGAAATTTTTTTGAGATACATAGCCACTGGAAAAACAAATGCCATGATTACTACATTATTTCATTATTTGAAATTTTCACCTTAGAAGCATGAGATAGTGGAAAGATACAAGATTTATTTATAGATTCAGCCTTAGATCTCTAATCCCTTCTCTTAGCTGTACAACCTCAAGCAAGTTACGTAACCTTTGTGAAAGTCCTCAGATTATAAAATGAAAGTAGCTTATCAGTTTAGAGAGTTAGTTGAGATTACCTGTATTAAACGAGAAGAGAACACAGTGTGTTATTTATATTCACCATTTAATAAAAGTTCTTTTCTTCCCTTTTTTTCTTATTTGAAGTTGTCAGAAAAGAGTAATAAACTAGCATTTTAATTGTTATCTTTAACTGTTTGTGAGTTAATTGAGAAGACCGAGTCATATCTGCTATTCGGATACTGAGTTCTAGGGTATCACCTCAGCTACAGTGCTGTTGTATCAGACTTATGCTAATTTGTGCTTATATGTGTATTTGTGGTTGGTACTTGTTTTTGTCATGCAGTTTTCCTTTTGTATTAGCTAAGTCATGTATATAATTCTGTCTCATGTTTTTGACAATTGTATAATTCTTTAATTGTGAGATTCTTTGCTATATGGGCTACTTCCATAAATTTGTGGAAAATGAAATTAAAAGCTAAGTTTATTTTTCATTCAAAAATTTTGAAATCTCTGCGTATAAGAGGTCTTCAAAACATTAATGAAAATCCATATTATGAAAAACATATGCTTTGATTCTAAAGGTATTTTATTGCACCAAAACATTTTGAAATTCTCTTGTGTAACTCTTTCCAGTTAGAAATTCCTCCAGCTATTTACTTTTTAAATTTATTTTCATTTGAGTGGCAGAAAGAGAAACACAGGTAGCTCCCATCTGCTGGTTCACTCCCCAAATGCCCACAGTGGCTCAGGCTGGGCCGTGCTGAAACCAGGAACCTGGAACTCAGTCCTCATCTCCCATATGGGTAGCTACTACTCAAGTACTTCAAGCTATCACCAAATGCCTCCCAGGATATGGATTAGCAGGAAGCTGGAACCCAAAGCAGAGGTGGGACTTGATTCCATACACTCCAGTAGGGGATGCAAGTGTCCCAGGCGGCATCTTTACTGTTGCACCAGATGTCTACCCTTGCTCCAGTTTTCTTATTCTTAGTTTTGTATGGTTTTAGTTTTGCATGGTAGGTATCCTTATTTGTGAGTTGATATTGAAGTTTGACCCTTGAGCATATACTGGAATCTTATTTTTTTTAATCTAGTTTCACAGTATGCTTTTTAATTTGATGTTTAAAACATCTACATGCAGCATATTCATTGATATGGTTAGGTTTAAATTTAGCATCTTGCTGTTTGTTTTCCGTATGTCCCATCTGTTTTCTTTTTCCTTCATTTTTTCAGCAATTCCTTTAAGGGTTACAATGCGCATCCTTAACTTTGCATAGTATATCCTAAACTCATGATATATCACTTTGTATATAACAAAATGATTTAAAACAACACTTAAGGTATCACTCCAGTCCTTTTTGTTAATGTTGACATACATTTTACTTACACACATGTTAAAAACTCTGGTAATTTTTTTTGCTTTAAACAGTTATCTTTTAACGAAATTAATAAGTGTGAAGAAAAATATTTTATATTTGCTTACAAATTTACCATTTGTCTTGCTCATCTAGATACGTATTTCCACCTGGTATCCCTTTCCTTCAGCTCAAAGAACTTCATTCATCATTTCTTATAGTACAAGTCTGTTGGGACATAATCTTTTAGCTTGTGCCTAGTTGGAAATGCCTTGGTTTTGCTTCTACTTTTGAAAGTTCTTGTCTAAGCTTAGGCCGCCATTACCAAATACCATAGACTGGGTGGCTTGAACAATAGAAACTTATTTATCTTGGTTCTGAAGTCTAAAAGGCCCAAGGTCAAGTGCTTATATGGTAGATTTCTGTTGAGGGCTCTTCTCTAGGCATGTAGAAAGCTGCCTTCTTGCTATGTATGTGTACTTATTCAGCCAGGAAGGAGTTAAAGAAGAGATCAAGCTCCCATCCTCATAATCTCTTTTAATCCTAATTACCTCCCCTATATCCCATTCAAAATACCACCACTTTGGGGGTTAAGATTTCAACATAGAAATTTGGGAAGGACACAAACATTCAGTTTATAACAATACTTTTCATTGGATATAGAATTCTAGGTTGAAGGTTTTTATTTTAGCACTTGTTTAAAATTTTTAAAAGATTTTTTTGAAAGGGAGAGCTAGAGAGAGGTGGGTAGAGATAGATCTTCCATTTGCTGGTTCATTCCCCAAACGGCTGCAATGGCTGCGGCTGGGCCAGGCTGAAGCCAGCAGACAAGAGGTTTGTCTGGGTCTCCCACATGGGTGCAGAGGCTCAAGGACTTGGGCCATCCTCTGCTGCTTTACCAGGTGCATTACCTGGGAGCCAGATCGGAAGTAGAACATATAGGACTTGAACCACTGCCCATATGGGATCCCAGCGTTGCAGATGGCAGCTTTGCCCACTATGCCACAACACTGGCCCCTGTTTTAGTACTTTTAAAGAGGTCATTCCAGTTTTTTCTTTAAATTGTGGTTAAATGTACATAACACAAAAAATTGCCATTTTAACCAGGCATTTTGATGTCCATGCATATGAAAGGAATTTAAAAAGTTCATGGATTTGCATAGAAGTAAACGTTTAATTTTTATGCATGGATTTCAATATTTTGTACAGAAATCAACTCTTTTAATTTTACTGTCCACAAACTTTTTGAAGTACCCTTGTATATATCACATTTTGTTTATCCATTCATCTGCTGATGGACATTTGGGTTGTTTTCTGCCTTTTGGCTATTGTGAATAAAGCTATGAACATGAACATTAATGTCCAAATGTCTGTTTCAGTCCCTGCTTGCAATTTTTTAAAATAGGTATCCCAAAATAGAATTGTTGGGTCATATGGTTATTCTGTGTTTAACTTTTGGAGGTACTGCCATACTGTTTTGCACAGGAGCCATACCATTTTACATTCCCATTGCAATGGACAAAGGTTCCATTTTTTTCCACATTCTTGCCAACGTTTGTTATTTTTCATGTTTTTTATAGCAACATTGTAGGTGTTGTGAAGTATCTCATTGTGGTTTGGATGTTATATATTTTATTTTTAAAATTTTGTTTATTTGAAAGGCAGAGAGAGAGATCTTTTGTCTGTTGGTTTATTCCTCAAATGGTTACAGGAGCCAGAGCTGGACCAGGACAAAGCTAGGTACCTGGAACTCCATCTTGGTTTCCCACATGGCAGACGCCCAAGTACTTGGGCTGTCATCCACTGCTTTCCCAGGTTGTTAGCAGGGAAAGTAGAACATCTGGGACTCCAGTCAGCTTTCTGATAAGGGATATAGGCATTGTAGGCAGCAGCTTAACCCAGTGCTTTACAAGGCTGGCCCCTGATTTTATGGTTGTTAGTGTTTTTCTTTTTGTTTTAAGATTTATTTATTTATCTTAAAAGCAGAGCAACAGAGAGAAGAGAGAGAGGCCAAATGAGAGATCTTCCATCTACTGGTTAACTCCCCAAATGACCACAACAGCTAGGACTGGGCCAGGCTGAAGCCAGAAGCCTGGAACTTCATCTAGGTCTCTTACATGGTGGCAGAGCATATTAGCAGGAAGCTGGATCAGAAGCGGAGCAGCCTGGACTCAAACCTGTGCTCCAGTATGGGATGTCAGCATTGCAGGTGTAGCTTAAACTGCTGCCAATATTATGTTCTTGATGATTAGTGCATTAGTTAGATTTTTGTCACTATAGTGAAATACCTAAGAGAAGCTAACTTTATAAGGGGAAAAGTTTATTTAACTCACAACTCTGGATTTTCAAGTCCAGAATCATGTGGCCCCATTGTTTGGCTCCTGATGAGGTCAGCAATGGTAGATCACGAAGTGTTGGCAGAAAAAAGATCATACAGAAGTGAGGAAGCAGAGAGAGTGGTTGGATCCAACTTGGCTTTTTTTTTTTTTTAATATTTTATTTATTTATTTGAGAGACAGAGTTACAGACAGTGAGAGGGAGACACAGAGAGAAAGGTCTTCCATTCACTGTTTCACTTCCCAAACGGCTGCAACACCGGAGCTGAGCCGATCTGAAGCCAGAAGCCAGGAGCTTCTTCATGGACTCCCACATGGGTGCAGGGGCCCAAGCGTCTGGGCCATCCTACACTGCTTTCCCAGGCCACAGCAGAGAGCTGGATTGGAAGAGCAGCAGCCAGGACTAGAACCGGCACCCACATGGGATGCCGACGCTTCAGGCCAGAGCATTAACCCACTGCGCCACAGTGCTGGCCCCTCCAACTCAGCTTTTAAAACCAATTGTCTCATGCGAATGACCTTACTAGGTTACCCACAATGATTCAATCTTCATAATTAGGTTAGGTTTTTATTCTCTTTGCCACTAACTTACCACGTTGGTTAAAACATCTGTGTGAGTTTGGGAGCCATAGCCAGGAGTCAGGATACCACATTTTTTCAAATGGGTACAGGAGCTCAAGCACTTGGGCCTTCCTCCACTGCTTCCCAGGCACATTAGCAGGGAGCTGAATCAGAAGTGGAGCAGCCAGGTCTCAAACCAGCACCCATATGGGATGCTGGTGCTGTAGGCAGTGGCTCAACCTGATGTGCCACAGTGCTGGGTCCATGATTACTGAGTTAGTTTGTTTGTTTGTTTGTTTCTTTCTTTCTTTCTTTTTTTTTTTTTTACAGGCAGAGTGGACAGTGAGAGAGAGAGACAGAGAGAAAGGTCTTCCTTTTTCCATTGGTTCACCCCCAAAATGGCTGCTGTGGCTGGCGCACCGCGCTGATCTGAAGCCAGGAGCCAGGTGCTTCTCCTGGTCTCCCATGCTGGTGCAGGGCCCGAGGACTTGGGCCATCCTCCACTGCCTTCCCTGGCCACAGCAGAGAGCTGGACTGGAAGAGGAGCAACTGGGACAGAATCCGGTGCCCCGACCAGGACTAGAACCTGGTGTGCCGGTGCCGCAGGCGGAGGATTAGCCTGTTGAGCTGCGGCGCCGGCCAGATTACTAAATTTCAGAATGCCTCAGTTAAACATACTGGTTTTCACTGAGAGAATATTTGTCATTAATTTGTTTATACAAATTTTCTTTTATTTGAAAGGCAGAGAGAGATCGATCTTTCATCTGTTATGTTAGTTTACTTCCCAAATGTCCACAACAGCTGAGACTGCCCTAGGCTGAAACTAGGACTCTGGAACTTAATCGAGGTTTCCCTGTGGATAGTAGGGACCCAAGCACAACTTCGCTTTCAGTTCTTCATTGTAGAAAACAAAGATTGTTTCAAGTGTTTCCTTATAAAAATGAAAGGAAAATAGAAGTCTTTCAAGAGATATACCTGAATTAAGAAGAAAAAGTGTTTTATACATATTTTTTTAAATGTGGCATTCTGTCACTAAAATGGCTTCTTAGTAGACTTGAGTTACCTATGCCATCCACCAAATCATGTCCTACTGTAATCTTTTTCTCACCTGTCACTATTTGTGGTTGATACCTCTATAACAAAAGGCAGATTTATAAGAGAAAAGCATAACAAATTTATTTAACCAAAGTTCTATGTGACATAAAATCCTTAAGAAATGAAGGCCCAAGGCAGGCATTTTGTGCTATTAAGTTGCCACTTGGGACCACATTCCATATCCAAGTGTCTAGTTTGAGTCCTAGCTTGGGATAACTTGCTGGTATTGCATAGTCAGCAGTTATGTGATGACTCAAGTGTGTTGGTCCTTGCAACCCCTGTGGAAGAGAAGAATGAGTTCTAGCGTCCTGGATTCTGCCTTGCCCAAATGCACCTCTCCTCTCCCTCTCTCACTCTTTCCCTCTGTTCCTCTCCCTGCCTTTCTCTGCCTCTGGCTTTCAAATAAAATGAAAATAAATAAAAATTAAAAAGAAATAAAGAATCAAAGAATCAGGGAAAACTGGGTATTTTTATGCTTAGTGTTGGTGAATAATTTTCATGGTTAGTTTCAATGAAGAATTGACAGTTATGCAGACATATGATTGGGCAAGAGGGTATGACTTAATGGCAGTAAGCCAGGAAGAACTTGGCAAAATGTGTAAAGATTCTTCTTGGCCTTGGGTATATAGGGCAGTGTTCTGGCATGACAGTATTAAGACCACTTTCAAGTGAATGGCTCAGGGAATTTTTTTCTCATCATTCTTTAAGGGAAAGGTGAGAGAAGCTCAGAGTGACTTCTGAGGTGCCATATTTTATATTGTGTGTTCTAAGCCTGATCTTTAAAAACATAAATGCATAAAGTAAAAATCTGAAAATATTAGCGATTCCTATATACTTACAAAGAGATTGCACATTTGTATGATTTCCCTAGTTTTGTTTTGAGGAGTTAATTAGATTTTAGAGGAGTGTTTTGTTTGCATGCATGTTTCTTACTCGTAGCAACTCTTATAAAGGAATATACCAATTGGGTCAATTTTGAGGAGATTTTGTTAATTTTAGTTTGTTTTTACATGTAAAACATCAAATTTGTCCTTTATAGTTTTGTATGGAAGAACACATGCTAAATGAAGCTGGCAATGTGGCACAGCAGGTTAAGCCACCGCTTGCAAGTGCCAGTTTGAGGGGTGACTCAGATGGAGTTCTGGGCTTTTGGCTTTGGCCTAGCCTACTGCAGCTGCTGGGGTAGTGAACCAGCAGTTTGAAGATCTTTTTTCTGTCTCTTCTGCTCTGTCACTCTGCCTTTCAAATAAATAAATCTTAAAAAAATACATACACATTAAATAAAGTTGAGCCAGTTAATATAGACCTGTTTTCTCTTTGCCTTGAGAGCATAAAAGAGACATTGGCCTACCCATACTTTCTTGGTAGCAATATAAAAATTTATTTCTCTTTTGAAAAGTAATTTGATAATACTTCAGGGATCATAGAAGTTCTTATAACCTTTATATTAGTTAATTCTAGTCTTAGTGATTAACCTTAAAAGAATTGTTACCTAGATCTGCATTGCAAACATAAAAACAATTTGATTTTTTTTTTAAGATTTTATTTACTTATTTGAGAGGTAGAGTTACAGACGGTGAGAGGGAGAGACAGAGAGAAAGTCTTCCTTCTGTTGGTTCACTCCCCAAATGGCTGCCATGGCCAGAGCTACGCTGATCCGAAGCCAGGAGCCAGGTGCTTCCTCCTAGTCTTCCATACGGGTGCAGGGGCCCAAACACTTGGGCCATCCTCCACTGCTTTCCCAGGCCACAGCAGAGAACTGGAATGGAAGAGCAGCAATCAAGACTAGAACTGGCGCCCATATGGGATGCCGGCGCTGCAGGCGGAGGATTAACCTAGTGCACCATGGCGCCGACCCCAACAATTTGATTTTTTATTATAAAGCAATAGGCTAAGAAATTGTGGCATATTGACTTAATAAATTATTAAGACCGTTGGCCCTGTGGCACAGTGGGTTAAGCCACTGCCTACAATGCTGGCATCCCATATCCTAGTGCTGGTTTGACTCCCAGCTGCTCCGCTTCTGATCCAGCTACCTGCTAATATGCCAAGAAGGCAGCGGAAAATGCCTGAAGTACTTGGTCCCCTGCCACAAACATGGGAGACTTGGATGGAGTTTCATGCTCCTGATTTCGATCCTGCCCAGACCTGGCTGTTGCAACCACTTGGGAAGTGAACTAGCAGATGGATAATCACTCTTCTCTCTCAGTTGCTCTGCCTTTCAGGTATATACATACTTTTTTTTTTAAGGTTTTTTTTTTTTTCTTTTATCAAGACTGAGTAACTAAATGGGAAAAAAGTGATGTTACTTGAAAATAATCATATCTGTTAAATGGATATGTATTTGAATAGTTGGTGATCAGTAGTACAGGTAAGAAAACATTTGGGGCCAGTGTTTGATTCAGCCATTAAATTGCTGCTTGGGACCCCTGCATCCTGTATCAGTGTGCCTGGTTCAAGTCCTGGCTCCATGAATTCTGGTCCAGCTCCCTGCTAATGTACACTGTGGAAGGCAGAAGACCTGGATGGAGTTACAGGCTCTGTCTTTTGGCCTGTCCCAGCTCTAGCTATTGTGGGAATTTAGGGAGTAAACAGCAGATGGAAGGTCACTGTCTCTCTGCCTTTCAAATAAAATGAAAACAAATAGATGAACAAACAGTTGCTGGGTTTGGAGCATATGGATATATATTTTTAATTTTCTCTTTAATATTTTAATAGTACCTTTGTAAAATCATAAATATCTTGAAATAATCATTGCCCACCTCCGTCCTTGGTCAGGTGCTTTCTTATGCCTTTCCACCCTTAAAACCAAATATTTGACCTCATGGCATTCATTACACTTTATTTTGTATCCTGGCTTAATCCTTTTAGACAGTGATATGAAGTGGGTTCTGTTGTATGTGCTTTAGAGGAGAAAAGTGACAAAGTTCTTTTTTTAAATATGTATATACTTTTACTTACCTTTCAATGCTTTTATATATATACATATATATATATTTTAAGATTCATTTATTTATTTGAGAGGCAGAGTTAGATTCAGAGAGAGAGGTATTTCACCCGCTGGTTCACTCCTCAGATGGCCACAATGGCTGGACCTGGGCCAATCTGAAGCCAGGAGCCAGGAGCTTCTTTTGGATCTCCCAGGTGGGTGCAGAGGCCCAAGCACATGGGCCATCTTCCACTGCTTTCCCAGGCCATAAGCAGAGAACTGGATTGGAAGAGGAGCAGCCCAGTGTCCAGTATTTTAATGTCTTGTGCATGCTGAAAAATACATTGAGTAAATGAGAAACAGCCTTTTTGTTGGTGAAATTAAGTATATTGCATACATTATTTAGTCCTCATTACCATAGTAAACAAAGTTTAGATTATGAAACAGGGGAAGTCTATTGATTTGCCCAAAGTTGAGAGTATTTTAACCCATTTTATTTTCTTTTTTCAAGATATTTATTTATTTGAAAGAGTTACTGAGAGAGAGAGGGAGGGACACACACACACATACAGAGAGAGAGAGAGAGAGAGAGAGAGATCTTTCTTTGGCTGGTTCACTGTCAGAAGGACACAACTGCCATTGTTGAGCCAGGAGCTTCATCTGGGTCTCCCACATAAATGGCAGGGGCCCAGACACTTGGACCATCTTCCACTGCTTTTCCTAGGCCATTAGTAGGGAGCTGGATTGTAAGTGGAACAGCCAGGACAGAAACTGAACCAGCATCCATATGGGATGCCAGCCTCATAGGCGGTGGCTTTACTTGCTGTGTCACAGTGCAGGTCCCCCAACCTAGTTTTGACTCAGCCCTTTGTTCTTAGCAGTTGCTCTACTCTGTCCTGCTCAGAATGATCTAGGAGTAAGAAAAACAGTTTCAGGTGGAAAAACCTCTCTCTTAGTTTTTATGATTAGCATCATCCTATGATCTAGTACTGTCTTATCTGCAACATTCCATTTAATACTACAATATGATTCCATGATAGCTTTGCCCCATATGCAAAATATAGCAGATGTCTATCCCAGTACTTGCTTCATTACCTGGTTGGGCTCCTTCATTAATTTGTTGCTTTAACAAACAAAAATTGGTTATTATTTTTAATATATCTGAATCCCTGTGGCCAGTAATTTTTTAGATGTGTAAATATCTTTCATAATAAATAAATATGATTATGTTATATGCCAACTCTTTATACTTTTTAAGCTATAAATTTATTTTGTTTAATGTCCAAATTTTTATGAGACCTTTCATGAGTTTATTTTAAGTTATCTGTGGTTTACTTGAAAGGAAGTTTTTATTACAGATCAAAGATTAATTTTCTTTAACGTGTCTCATGAAGTAGAATATAAAAACAATCAAGATTTAGATAGGTCTTAGTTCTAGTTAGCAACTAACAGCCTGCAGAACACATTTTCTGTAAGCATTGTTTTTACTTAGTGTTCCAATTTTGTGCTTTGTTAAAACTATTTAACATTGATCTTTTATAATATAATTTGTTACAAAATCTTGGGAAAATTTTTTGCTTTTTCTAGGTGTATTGAGAGATCTACCAAAATTCATCCAGAAGTGCAAAAACCCTTTATTTCTCTTTATGACAAGTGTAAACTGTTAAGGTTAAGTGGGTGGGGCAACCGGAAGTAATTACTAAGGCCAGTGGCATTTTTGTGGTTTAATAAAGGCAGAAGCTAATTATTCAGTTTTTATTTAAGTGAAATGGTGCCAAAAAGGAGGTTCCTGCAGAGCAGCTGCACTTCTTCAGTGTTACCCTAATTTACCAAAGACACAACTGTCACAAACAAAACTTTTAAACTTGATATATAGCCACAAAAGTAAGGAGGCTTTTGTTTGGAGGGCATGCAGAAGAACTCCTTTATACAAATCAACAGGCAGATGACGGACAATGATGAAAATTTGATTCTTTGAAGTCATAATAGTCATTGAAATGTGTGAAATTCTGGTATTGAAAAGAGAGCGGCCAGCAAGACTCTAAATCCTGGGTGGTTGCAAGAAGCTTGCTGGGAGGTTTTTCTGCATTTTGACACCAACTTCCCATTGCTTGTTCCCTGCTTCCTTTGTTAAAAAAAAAAAAAAAAAAAAAAGTTGAATTCACACAAGATAAATGGGGACAGTTGATAACCGAATCATACAGTTTTTATATAGAAAACTAATATTTTATAATGGAAATTGGTATTTGGGGGAATAAAGTTCATCTACATATACTGGCATGTAATTTTTAAAATTCTTCCATTTAATTAGTTGATCTATTTCACAATTCTATCAAAATTTCAGTTATTCTAAAATTTAAAATTGTAGAAGAGATGATGCTGGAAGAGTAGAACTTTGGAATTATGATCCATTTTTATCAAGGCAAATTTTGATTAGAATGTCCTGTACTCTGAGAATTGTTTGCTTATATTACAGTTTTTTGAAATAGCATATTGTACTCAGGTTATATTTCTGAAATTATTAGTATAATGACATTGTTTAATTATAGGAATATAGGACTCATGCTTGACCCAACTGTTAAAAATTCCAAGGTGTCAACATTTGTAAATCTGTGTATATTATCTATAGGGTATTTTGCTTTATTGGAATTTACAGATGATTATTAAGTGCTAAGTCTTGTGGTCCTTTAGGTATCAGCTTGAAAGCTTCTCATATCTGATGTAACTTTTTTATAATCATTGAAAATTTATGAACTATTTATATTTTTTGTAAGTTGAGTCACAGGTAGCTCAGTGAGGACTTAACAAGGGAAAAAAGCATGAAGACACAAGTAGACTTCAAATAGGGCCTCATAGTTCCTTTCAAGTGTTACATTGTTTTAATGGAATCTTGGAGTGGGAGCTTTAGCCCATTGAAATGTCTCTTAAAGAACAGGTTCTTCTGTCACTAGCTGAAGCTGTGTGGATGAAATGATAACAATAGAGTGTCGTGATGCATTTTAAAAGTGTGAGAAATCAGTTTGTCTAGACTGAGAGTGTGCCTACAGGGACTAGGAATTTTAGAGCTTCTGTGCCCTTTAGGTGTCAAGTATGTGAGAGATGCCAAGCCTTTTTATTCTCTTTGGCAACAGCTGCAGTACCTTACATATCTCTTGCAGGCAAAAGTAGTGATTCTGTGTTGGGACAATTTGGGCTCCAAAATACAAACTCGATTGTTTAAATGATAACTTTAAGTTGGGGGAAAATATCAATAAACATTTGGTGTAATTTGAGAAGACAGAAGATAGGTAGGTAGTTCAAAACATTAAGAGCTTATTAGTAACATTTGTAGCCACTCATTTTGCAAATGTTTTCTATCCTAAAATCCATCTGTCCTTTTTCTTTATGTATTGCCCAAATCAAGAAATAATATTTGTTTTTTCAAAGCTTTACTGCTTTGAAAAATATTTTGGCATATAGGCATTGAATGTGGAAGTATATAACTGAAGTCCATTTCCTATATATCATCTTCCTGAGTTAACTAATATTAAGAATGTGTTTTATATAATTAATTTAAAGATGAGTCAAATAACTTATAGCCCTAGTTTTTATTAACTTAGTTCAAAATGTCAGGGTTGCTGTAGAAATTGGAAAAGATGTCCCATCCCATAATTCTGTGTTATACTGTTTGTTTATACCCTACTTCAAATATAGCTAAGAAAATATATTAAACTAAAGATATATAATATTAAATAACAAGCTAATTGACAGGTTGTAAATACTATAGAGAATTCAAGATGGAAGTAAACATTGAGGATTTTTAGGAGCAAATTCACTTCAAGCTCTTATGTAGAGGAATATACTTTAGAAAGTCATTAAATGTAATAACAAGATTATTTTTTTAAGTTGAACATGACAATTAAAAATTATCAACTAGAACTCAATATTCATACCTTTTAAAATTATATACCAATTGTACTCATTTTGTTTTTACTTTATCTTAGATATGAATAAACTTAAATGTAAGCACATATTATGGATATTTTGAAAATTCATGCATAGTTTTTCATAATTCACATTTTTTAGTCATAATTCACATTTTCATGAACTTTTTGAGAACTCCTCATATGTGTGGCTTTCAAATTTTTTTTGCACAGACTTGCCTTTATGTCAATTTTCCACAAACTTTTTGAAGTATCCTTGTATTTGTATAAATACTTATATGGATCATTTTGACAGTTTCTCTAGACAAGCTGTGGCAAAGTAAGCCACACCTAATTATTGATGCAGGTGGAAAGGTATTGTGTTAAGCAGAGGATTGGTTGCCAACTGAAATAACTTTAAAGAATTGTTGTTTTAATCTCGTGGGTAGAAAGACTAGTCATATCAGAAATGCACTTAGTATTTTCCTAGTACATATTGCAGCAATAAATATTTATGCTGATTCTTTGGTTCATAGCATTGAGAAACAGTCTTATTAAGTCTTTTGTTATGGTTAAATAAAAATTCACAAAATGGGTTAAATTGTTTAAAATATTTTTAAAAAGATTTTAATTTATGTATTTATTTGAGAGGTAGAGTTAGAGAGAGAGGGAGAGTCAGAGAGAGATGTCTTCCATCTGCTGGTTCACTCCCAAAATGGACACAACAACTTGAGCTGAGCCAATCTGAAGCCAGGAGCTTCTTCTAGGTCTCCCATGTTGGTGCAGGGGTCTCAGCAGTTGGGCCATCTTCTATTACTTTCCCAAGCCATAGCAGAGAGCTGGATCAGAAAAGGAGCAGCCAGGACACAAACCAGAGTCCATATAGGATGCTGGCACAACAGGCAGAGGCTTAGCCTATTACACCACAGCACCAGTCCTTGGGTTAAATTTTCTAAGCTTTAAGTTTGGTATAGTCATTTTCATGTTTTTTTGTTTGTTTTTGTTTTTGTTTTTGTTTTTTTCTCACGTGGTGCAGGGGCCCAAGGACCTGGGCCATCCTCTGCTGTTTTCCCAAGTGCACCAGCAGGGAGCTGGTTTGCAAGTGGAGCAGCTGAGACTTGAACTGGTGCTCATATGGTATGCCGGAGCTGCAGGCAGTGGCTTAATGCGCTATACCACAGCACCGGCCCCCATGCACTTTATTTTTAACCAGTTATTTAAAACTTACTTTAGTAAGTGAACAGTGATTTTACAATGCTTTGGAAGAGTCATATGTTTCACTCTACTATGATTTTATATCAGTGAAGTATTTTACCGTTACTAAATGGAAACTTAAATTCTGAATACTTTACTGTTTTGTATCCTGACTGCCTGTATGTTTTGATAAATATATCTAATTTTGGGACATGATTTTGTTCATTTGCCAATTGAGCTTTTGTTAATTGAACAAGTATAGAACAAGAGTTAAGAAAGTTATTGGATTTTTTTTTAAAGATTTTATTTATGTATTCGAAAGTCAGTTACATAGAGAAGGAGAGGCGGAGAGAGAGACACTGGTTCACTGGCTACAACGGCTGGTGCTGAGTCAGTCCGAAGCCAGGAGCTTCTTCCAGGTGTCCCACATGGGACTTGCTTTCCCAGGCCAAAGCAGAGAGCTGGATTGGAAGTGGAGCAGCCAGGACTTGAACCAGAGCCCATATGGGATGCCGGCACTGCAGGCAGTAGCTCAACCGCTATGCCACAGCGCCGGCCCCAAAAGTTATTTTCATTTCACATTTCTTCAAATATTGTGCAATTTTTTTTTTCGACAAGCAGAGTGGACAGTGAGAGAGAGACAGAAAGAAAGGTCTTCCTTTTTCCATTGGTTCACCCCCCAGTGGCCCCTGCGGCTGATCCGATGGCAGGAGCCAGGTGCTCTTGCTCCTGGTCTCCCATGCTGGTGCAGGGCCCAAGGACTTGGGCCATCCTCCGCTGCACTCCTGGGCCACAGCAGAGAGCTGGCCTGGAAGAGGAGCAACCGGAACAGAATCAAGCACCCTGACCGAGACTAGAACCTGGTGTGCCGGCACCGCAGGCGGAGGATTAGCCTAGTGAGCCACGGTGCCAGCCAATATTGTGCAATTTTTTTGGCTTGCTTTTGCAGAATAGATTTGATATCTTTCTCTCTTCAGTATGTTTCAGCAAAGATAAATTAAAATGCTAATAAATTATGTACGGAAATATTCATGTCTCCCTCAGAAAGGAAGCAGTTTGACACAGTAACTATCGGTAATACTTTGTTCTGCTTAAAATTTACTTATTGTACTACCTTTTAATGTTCCCTTATTATTTCTGCTCTGACTAGTTACACCTGCTAACAAAATAAGATCATATTGACTATAGTTCTTCTAGCAGACTCTGAAGAAATGTTTTGTTAGACAAAAAGGGCTAACATGTTTTATAACCCTTTTCTGTCTCCTTCCCTTCATTTTTTAAATTACCCCTTTCTGGCTATCCCTTTTAATGTCACCTTTCAGTTTCCAAAATAGCAGTTTTGGGAGCAGGCATTTAGCCTAGTGGTTTTGACATGCACACCAGATTACCTGGGTTCTAGTCCCAGCTCTTGCACCTGACTCCAGTTACCTGCCAGTGCAGGCTAGCCAAGGCAGTGGTGATGGCTTGAGCAATCAGGTCTCTGCCATTCGTGTGGTAGACCTCGGTTACATTCCTGTTTCCCAGCTTTTGACCCAAGCCCTGATCCAGCCTCAGCTGTTGCAAGCATTTTGATAGTGAATCAGGGGATGAGAGTCTCACTTTCTTTCTCTTCCTCTCAAATAATAATTATTTAAAAATTTTTTTTATTTGACAGCTAGAATTATAGACAGAGAGAGGGAAAGAGAGAGAAAGGTCTTCCTTCCGTTGGTTCACTCCCCAAATGGCTGCAATGGCCGGCGCTGGGCCAATCTGAAGCCAGGAGCCAGGTGCTTCTTCCTGGTCTCCCATGTGGGTGCAGGGGCCCAAGCACTTGGCCATCCTCCACTGCCCTACAGGCACAGCAGAGAGCTGGACTGGAAAAAGAACAACCGGAACTAGAATCCGGCGTCCATATGGGATGCCGGCGCCGCAGGTGGAGGATTAATCAAGTGAGCCACGGTGCCGGCCCCTCAAATAATAATTTAAAAAAAAAAAAAATTGCCGAGGAGCCAGCACTGTGGTATAGCAGGTAAAGCTGCTGCTTGCAGTGCCGGCATCCCATGTGCGTGCCAGTTTGAGTCCCGGCTGCTCCACTTCTGATCCAGCTCTCTGCTATGGACTGGGGAAGCAGTGGAAGATGACCCGAATCATTGAGCCCCTGCACCCATGTGGGAGACTGGAAGAAGCTCCTGGCTCTTGGTTTCAGATCAGGGCAGCTGTGACCGTTGTGGCTATCTGGGGAGTGAACCAGTGGATGGAAGACCTCTCTCTCTCTCTGTTTCTCTCTGCCTCTACTTCTCTCTCTGTGAAACTCTGACTTTCAAATAAATAATCTTTTAAAAAATAGCTGATTGATATGCTAAAATATCATGATAGTAATGAGATAACCAGTTTATAATACTTACCCAATTCATGAACAAACAGGGAACAACAAAGGTACATCAGTGAGTATGTAGCCTGCTTAAAACCTTTGTTCACTTATTTTTCTGTAGGATATCACAACTTTAACCGGTGTTCCAGAGGAACATATCAAAACTAGAAAAGTCCGGATTTTTGTTCCTGCTCGAAATAACATGCAGTCTGGAGTAAACAATACAAAGAAATGGAAGATGGAATTTGATACTAGGGAACGATGGGAAAATCCTTTGATGGGCTGGGCATCAACGTGAGTACTTTAGTTTGCCATGAATATTGTTTTCAGCTTTCTTTTGTGTGTTTAGAATTTTCTTTCAAATATATTGATTTCTTTTTAATGTATAGTTTATGACAGTATCAAGAAGTTTGTTGAAAAATAGAACTAAAAATAAGTTTATTTTGGTGCAGATTTTTTGAAATCCATGCATAGAGGGATCTTCAGGAAGTTCATGAGAAACACATTGTGAACAGATTATGCATAAATTTAAAAATTTTTTGCACCAAAATTAACTTGCCTTTAGTTCCATTTTTCATGCACTTTTTTTTTTTTAAAGATGTATTCATTTACTTAAAGGCAGAGTTAGAGGGAGAAACAGAGATCTTCCATCTGCTGGTTCATTCCTCAAATAGCTGCAACTTCCAGGGCTGGGCCAGGTCAAAGCCAAGAGTTCTGGAACTATATCTGTGTCTCATGTGGGTCGTAGGGGCCATGTACTTGAATCATGCTCTGCTGCCTTCCCAAGGCACCAGCTGGGAACTGAATCAAAAGTGGAACAGCCATATGTGATGCTGACATCACAGACAGTGGCCTTACCCATTATGCCACAACACAGGCTTGTCCATGCCCTTTTTGAAGTACCTTCATATTTTTTTAGACTAAGTATCACTACACTCAAAAGGTATTTATTGTATAAACATTAATATTATAAGCACTGTAAACATGATATCCAAACATTGAATAGTAGTATATGATAATAATAGTGTAGCGGTGTTAATAATTTAATGACAATTTAAAACTTATTTTTAAATTAAAATCAAATTTCTTTATAATATAGTTATATAGGACTTAGGTGAGTTTAGGGATTAGCTCATTTAAGGGAGACTTACAAGTTCCTAAGAACTTGTGATTAGAAATATTTTTCACTGCGCTGGAATAAATTCTTGTGGGGCCAGTGAAGTCAGTGACTTACATCTTCATAATGAGATAAGACCCAACTGTTAAATAGCAGGACTGCCTCAATTTAAATAAAAGAAGCTGCTATTAGAGAAAATAGTAGCCAGATGAAATAGAAAACTGTCATTCTTATTTAGATTCATAGGACATTTTAGGTGTCCAGACTCCAGTTGAAGGTAGTTACCAGTTTAAATTTTGTCTTGTTTTTAAAAAGTATGAAATTTATATCATTTCCAACCATCCTACTTTGGGGTTTGTTTTGTTTTTAAAGATATTTGTATTTGAAAGAATTACACAGAGAAAAAGAGACAGCTTCCATCTGCTGGTTCACTCCCCAAATGGCCACAATGGCTAAGGCTCGGCCAGGCCAATGCCAGGAATCAAGAGCTTCTTCTGGATCTCCTACATAGGTACAGGGGCTCAACCGTTTGAGTTTTCCCAGGCGCATTAGCAGGGAGCTGGATCAGAAGTGGAGCAGCCTGGTCTTGAACAAGTACCCATATGGGATGCTGTTGTCACAGGCAGTGGTGGTTTTACCCGTGATGCCACAGCGCTGGCCCTTATCTGGAAGTTTTTTTTAAAAAACGTGCCATGTTGTAATTTAAATATAATTATTTTATTAGCAAAATGATATAGGGTAGGTTTAAATTTTTTTAAAAATTTATTTGAAAGGCTGAGTTCAGAGAGAGAGGGAGAGACAGAGATCCTGCATCTGCTGGTTCACTCTATGAGTGGCTTCAACCAGATCTGGGCTAGACTGAAGCCCAAAGCTTCTTTTGGGTCTCCCATGTGGGTGGCAGGGGCCATCCTCTGCTGCCTTCCCAGGTGCATTAGCAGGGAGCTGGATGAGAAGGGAAGGCAGCCAGGATTTGAACTGGTGCTTATGTGGGATGCATGTGTCGCAGGCAGTAACTTAACTATGTCACAATACCAGACTCCTAAAATGTTTTGATATCCTTTAGGTTTTATGTTTCATGTACCAAATGAAGTCTTTTTATAAATTGCATGCTTCTAGAGATTGAAGGTCTTTATAAGAAAGAACTTTATCCATACTGATGATTAAACTGTTATAACATATGCGTCTATATCCTTGACTCATTGTAGTAGTGCATTTTCAGGTACTGCAGCAAGTCAGTGTTTGAGTATTTATGCCTTGTATAAATTGTTTCTAGGTAAAACACTTCATAAAAAAATATAAGTTTGGTGTGGAGGTGGAAAAGTAGTACAGTTTCTTCTCATCTATTGCAAGATTCATTGCTGATGAACCTGTATCAAAAAAGAAAATAACATGTACAAATTCATTTAATTTAGGTTTTATGTGACCCAGAGCCTTTGGAAATGACAACCCAAAGAAACAGGGAAACCAGTGTATTTTTATGCTTAGGTTTGATGGAAAGTGGGCATTTGTGCAGAATTGTGATGGGTCAATTTGGGTACGATCTGAGAGGAATAAGTTGGGGAAACTTAGCCAGTGGATTTTTCTGTCTATGTTCTTGCATCTTCAAGGATAAGGACACTCCTTTTCTTTACATATAGGACGAGTACCTCTAGAATGAGAATCTTCCTACCTACTTCAAAGGAAAGTCGGAGAATTCTATTATAATCTGCTTCAGGGGAAGGTCAGAGAGGTCTCCCCATTTCTGCTGTTTTCTCAAATGCCAAGGTGCCATATTTGGGGTGGCACATCCTGAATGCCATCAGTAGATTGCTTAAGTAAGTTTCACTTTGCTGTGGCTGCACCAAGGCTCACACAGTTATGATTACAGTGTTGTTTAGAAATAGTACAATTAATTTTTGAAATAGTAATTATTTAATACTTTGCTGCTTTAGGAGTAAAACAATAACTTCCTGTTTGGCATGAATATGGCAGTGCTGCTTTGGTTACATATTGATTGAAAATGATTGAAAAAATGATTGAAATAAGTTATATGACATATTTGGAAAAATACATTTTGAACAAAATTTTACCTCCCAAAGCAAAAAAAATATATTTTTGAAATGATAGGACTTGTCTATAATGGGTTTGACTGAGGCATTGTTTTAGAATTTTGAGTATTTGCCGGCACCACGGCTCACTAGGCTAATCCTCCGCCTGTAGCACTGGCACCTCGGGTTCTAGTCCCGGTTAGGGCGCCGGATTCTGTCCTGGTTGCTCCTCTTCCAGTCCAGCTCTCTGCTGTGGCCCGGGAGGGCAGTGGAGGATGGACCCTGCACCTGCATGGGAGACCAGGAGGAAGCACCTGGCCCCTGGCTTCAGATCGGCACAACACGCCGGCCACAACACGCCAGCTGTAGCGGCCACTTGGGGGGTGAACCAACGGAAAAAGGAAGACCTCTCTGTCTCTCTCTCTCTCACTGTCTAACTCTGCCTCTCAAAAAATAAAAATAAAAGAATTTTGAGTATTTAAGAAAACTTATATCTAATATTATATATAATATTAGTTATTACTTGAACATACTGGATTCTGACCTGTTGTAAAATATTTTAAACCATTTGTTGTAATCTTGGAATTATACCCTGAAGGTTTCTTGCAATTAGCTATAAATTTTAACTAAGAAATACACCTGTGTCCCAGATAAGTTAATGACTTCATTTTATTATTATATATCTAATATTAATAGGTGGAATATAGGAAAAATATTTGAAAACTGACTAAATAAGTCTATGTTGATTTGTAATAAAATTTTAATGGGAAAAAGAAAGTTAATAATATGTGAGTTTTTGCTATTGGTCAAAGGAATGACTTTTAGGCATGTTAAAGAGAAATGACTGGAGCCAGCTTTGTAGCATAGTAGCTTAAAGCCTCTGCCTGTAACACCTGCATCCTATAGGGCACCAGTTCGAGTCCTTGACTGCTATACTTCTTCTTCTTCTTCTTCTTCTTCTTCTTTTTTTTTTTTTTTTAACACAGGCAGAGTGGACAGTGAGAGAGAGAGAGAGAAAGGTCTTCCTTTTGCCGTTGGTTCACCCTCCAATGGCCGCCGCGGCCGGCGCACCGCGCCTATCCAAAGGCAGGAGGCAGGTGCTTCTCCTGGTCTCCCATGGGGTGCAGGGCCCAAGCACTTGGGCCATCCTCCACTGCACTCCCTGGCCACAGCAGAGAGCTGGCCTGGAAGCAGGGCAACCGGGACAGGATCCGGTGCCCCGACTGGGACTAGAACCTGGTGTGCCGGCGCCGCTAGGCAGAGGATTAGCCTTTTGAGCCGCAGCGCCAGCGACTGCTATAGTTCTGATCCAACTCCCTGCTAAAGTGCTTGGGAAAGTAGTGAAGTATGGCCCAAATGCTGGGCCGCCATACCCATGTGGGAGACCCATATGGAGTTCCAGGCTACTGACTGGTCTGACCCAGCCCTTGCTATTGTGGCCATTTGGGGGAATGACTGATAAATACATGATCTCATTCTCTGGACCAGCATTGTGGTGTGATGGGTTAAGCCACTCACCTGCAATGTCAGCATCCCGTGTGGGTGCCCATTTGAGCCTCAGCTGCTCCACTTCATATCCATCTCCCTGCTAATGTGACTGGGAAAGCAGTGGAAGATGGCCCAAATACTTGGGCCCCTGCACCCACATGGGAAATCTGGAAGAAGCTTTTGGTTCTTGGCTTTGGAGCAGCCCAGCTCTGGCTGTTGTGCCCATTTAAAGAATGAACCAGCAAATGAAAAATCTTTGTCTCTCCCTCTGTAATTCTGTCTTTCAAATAAATAAGTCTTTTGTATAGTCATTTCCCCTTTTTTTTTTTTTTTTAAAAAGCTATACCTAAAATATATTTGTTTCCAAATCCACAGAATTTCCCTAGTATAGAGGATCTGGGACTTAACTGTATTCATTTGTTCTGTTATACTATCTCTGGCTAGAATCTACAGTGTGGATGGAATGGCTTGGAGGACTTAACAGACACCTCACCATGATGATGTAGGCATGTCAGAGACTTAGATGTATGTAGCATAAGAAACACTACAAATGTAACACCTACAGAGAGAATCTGTGCATGCCTTTGGAGTGGTTTTTTTTTTTTTTTTGGTTTGACCAACTTACTATTAATACATAGATAGAAAAGGCTACTTCTTTGTGTAGTAAAAGGAGTGCTAATAGAAAAGGCAAGTTTTCATGATTTTTTTTTTATGATTTATTTATTTAAAAGTCAAGTCCCATCTTCTGCTGCTTTCCTATGAAACAGCAGAGAGCTGGATTGGAGGTGGAGCAGCCGGCAATTAAACCAGCACCCGTATGGGATGCCAGGGTGTTAGCCCACTGTGCCACAGCGCTGGCCCCCATGGTGGTTTTTTGCTAGAACTTTAAAAACATAAATGGTCTGCTATACATTTTTAGTGGAAAGAAGGAGGTGTTATCATTGTGAAATGAGCTTTATGACTGTCAACATGGTTTTAAAAAATATATTGAATAAATTATTAGTACCTCCTTAGCATTTTTTTTAAAAGCTTACATTTGTTCACATGTAGGATTTTGGGATAAACATGCTTGATCTTTGTTTTTAAATTTTTTTTTTTTATTTGACAGGTAGAGTTATACACAGAGAGAAAGGTCTTCCTTCCATTGGTTTACTCCCCAAATGGCCTCTACAGCCGGCGCTGCGCCGATCCGAAGCCAGGAGCCAGGTGCTTCTTCCTGGTCTCCCATGCAGGTGCAGGGGCCCAAGTACTTGGGCCATCCTCCACTGCCCTCCCGGGCCATAGCAGAGAGCTGGACTGGAAGAGGGGCAACCAGGAATAGAAACCGGTGCCCATATGGGATGCCAGATCCGCAGGCGGAGGATTTAACCTAGTGAGCCACAGCGCTGGCCCCTGTTTTTAAATTTTACACGAAAGTTGTGATACTTTTGGTTTTATTTTAATGTTTTAGTTGAGAGACAGAGCTTCCATCTGTAGTTCACTCCCCAAATACTGCAGTGGCTGAGGTTAGGCCATGTAATTCAATATGGGATCCAGGCATCCTAACTGCTATCTTAGTCACTAGGCCAAATACCAATTATTATATTTGGAAGCCGGCAGTTGGTTTGATACCTGGCATTACTTCATGACTCCAGCTTCCTGCTAACGCAAACCCTGAGAGGCCAAGGTGAAAGCTTAAGTAATTAGGTTCCTGGCACCCATACAGGAGACCTGAATTGAGTTCCTGGCTCTCAGTTTCTACCCCAGCCCAGTCCTGGCCATTGTGGGCATTTGGGGAGCATTCTTCATGTTTTTTAAAAATGTGTATTTTCTGGGCCTGCTCTGTGGTGTAGAAGATTAAGCTTCCGCCTGCAGTGACAGCATTCCAGGTTCAAGTCCCTGCTTTTCCACTTCTGATCAAAAGGAATAAACCCTGACTGACTTTGTATCTCCTTTGGTAAAATGTGATGATTTTCTTACTATGCATTTTTCTAATTTGTTAAAATTCTTCTTACTTTGTTTTTTTTGACAGGCAGAGTTAGTGAGAGAGAGCCAGAGAGAAAGGTCTTCCTTTTCTGTTGCTTCACCCCCCAAATGGCCGCTAGGGAGCCAGGTGCTTCCTTCTGCTCTCTCATGCGGGTGCAGGGCCCAAGGACCTGGGCCATCCTCCACTGCCTTCCCGGGCCACAGCACACAGCTGGACTGGAAGAGGAGCAACCGGGACTAGAACCCAGGGTGCCGGCGCCACAGGCGGAGAATTAGCCAAGTGAGCCTTGGCGCCGGCCCTTACTTTATCCAAAATAGCAATTAAAAACTAAAGTTAATTTTGCTTATGATCTTCCTTATACTGTCACTAGTTCCCCTGACTTTTGAAGGGCTTCATTTTTGGAGGCAGATTGTTTTCTCTTTAAATAGTTAATTATTTTTTCTTGCTTTATTTCATTGACTAGAATTTGCGGACTGTTGAATATTAACAGTAATAGCCAATATCCTTATTTCCTTTAATAAGGAAACTAGCTATTTGTCCATTCATTTCTTTGAGTGAGAGACAGACTGAGTTCCTGACTGCTGGATCATTCCTAAATGTCTTCAATGTCAGGGAGTGGATTGGCCCAAAGCCAGGAGCCAGGAACTCAATCCAGGTCTCCCATGGAGGTGGCAGGAACCCAATTACTTGAGCTGTCAACACTGACTCCCAGTGATCTGCATTAGCAGAATGGTCGAGTCAGGAACAGTGGCAGGCTTCGAATCCAGGCACTCCAGTATGGAACTTGTACATTTTTTTTGAAGCTTTATTTATTTAAAAGTCAGAGTTAGAGAAAGAGGGAAAGAAACGCAGAGGGAGCTTCTGTCTGCTGGTTCACTTCCCAGATGCCTACAACTGCCAGGGCTGGGCCAGGCTGAAGCCAGGAGCTGGGCTCTTCTTCCAAGTCTCCCACATGGGTGGCAAGAGCCCAAATACTTGAGCCATCTTCTGCTGCTTTTTCTAGGCCATTAGCAGGGAGCTGGATGGGAAGTGAATTAGCCAGTACATGAACTGGTACCCACGTGGGCTGCTGGCATTGCAGGCTGTGGCCTTACCCAGTATGCTGGCCCTGGAACTTGTACATGTTTAACCACTGGCCCACATGCCTGTCATGTCTTTCCTTCTTTATTAGAATTGTTTCTGGTGTAATAAAATGGACAAAGTTTTTTCCTAATTTTGACTTACCAATAATGTTTTTTAAAACATTTAAAGGTATTTTTTAAATGCTTTTCCCACATCTGTTTAAGGGTATTTTCTCCTTTAATCTGTGAACATGTAATGAATTTAAATATATCCTTTGATCTAATTAGGTATTTTTGAACGGGGCATGAACTTACACCTTTTAAGTATACTACTTGATTTATTAATATGCATTTAAAATTTCTGTATTTAATCAGTCTGGTATTAGTCTGGGGAGATTTGTTTTGTGTGTGTGTACTTAGGCCATCCGCAACTGCTTTCCCAGGCCATAGCAGAGAGCTGGATTGGAAGAGGAGTAGCCAGGACACGAACCAGCGCCCATATGGGATGTGGGCACCTCAGGTGGAGGCTTAGCCTACTAGGCAACAGCACTGGCCCTAGCAACATATGGTGCTAGTGTTTGTAATTGCCTGATGCTCTGACATTCCTTATTTCAGGAATATTTCTATTTTATTATCAAAGAGAGATGGAAACACACTCACATACTTCCATCACTTACTTTTCTTGCTTTCCCTCTCTCTGTCAGTTCATTCCCCAAATGCCTTCAGTGGTGGGGCCAAGCCAGAGCCAGAAGCCCAGAACTCAATTTAAGTCTTCCACATGGGAGGCAGAAACCTAACTACTTGAGTCATCACCGCTGTCTCCTAGGGTCTGCCTTAGCAGGAAGCTGGAATTGGGAACTGAAACCAGGACTCAAACCCAGGTCCAGTGTATCTTTGTTAAGCCATACGCATTTAAAAAATATTTCTGAAGGGATGGCAACAAAACTATTCATTAAAATACTGATTTTAGACTTTTTGTCCTCTATTTTCTTTATAATATATCTCTGTATCTTACCCTATTCTATTTGTAGAAAGTTGAGTTTCTAACCTCTAAATTGTGCCTGTCAAAGTAATAGCATTCAGGGCTACATATAACAACTAATATTACTTATGCTGAAAAAAATAAGCTAAGCCTTAGTTTTATTTATTTTATTTGAAAGGCAGAGTTGCAGAGAGAGAAAGGTCTTCCATCTGCTGAGTCACTCCCCAGATTTCCTCAACGGCTGGAGCTGTGACAATCTGAAGCCAGAAGCTTCTTCTGGGTCTCCCACATGGGTGCAGGGCCCCAAGGACTTGGGCCATCTTCCACTGCTTTCCCAAGCCATAGCAGAGAGCTGGATCAGAAGTGGAACAGCTGGGTCTCGACCTGTATGGGACGCCAGCGCTGCATTATCCGCTATGCCTCCGCATTGGCCCCCTCTATGCTTTTCAAATAAACAAACCAAAAAAGTATTTCTATGTTTTAAAATAGGTATCTTGGGAGTGGAGGGGAGCATTGTGATACAGCAGGGTAAGCCATCCCTTGTGATGACAGCATCCCATACACGTGCATTCCTGGCTGCTCCACTTCCTATTCAGCTCCCTGCTAATGGTCTGGGAAGGTAGAAGATGTCCTGAGTACTTGGACCCCTGCCACTCATGTAGGAGAAGTAGATGGAGTTCCAGGCCTCTGACTTTGGCCTGGTCCAGCCCCAGCCATTGGAGCTATGTGGAAGTAAACCAGCAGATGCAAGATCTCTCTCCTCCTTCTTCTCCCTCCCCGTGTATAACCCTGTATTTTAATTGAAGAAATAAACCTTTTTTTAAAAAAAAATCTTAGGTGGAAAAAAATCTAAAAATTAGACTTGGGATATGAACATTTTTACGTGGTTAAGGTGCTCCTTGAAACACCTGCTTCTCAAATTGGAGTGCCTGGATTTGAGGCCCAGCTCGAGTCTCCATTCCAGTTTACTGGTAATGCACATCTTGTGAGGTGGTGAGTAATGGCTTAAGTACTTGGGACCCTGCCACTCACATGGAAAAGTGGATTGAGTTCCTGGCTCTGGGCTCAGCCCTGTATGTTCCAAGTGTTTAGGAAGCAAACCAGTGGATGGAAGATCTTTTCTTCTGTCTCTGTGTCTCTGCCTTGAAAATAAAATGAAAAAAATAAATAAATAAAAAAAATTTTTTAGATCATACTTGAAATAGAGCAAACACTATATTATTTGGCAAGCCAAATATGGCTTTAAAAAAAAAAATGGGGGCCCGCACTGTGGTGCTGCAGGTTAAAGCCCTGGCCTGAAGAGCCAGTATCCCATATGGGCGCCAGTTCAAGTCCTGGCTGCTCCTCTTCTAATCTAGCTCCCTGCTATGGCCTGTCTTAGGCCCCTGCACCCATGTGGGAGACCTGGAAGAAGGTCTTGGCTCCTGGCTTTGGATCGGCTCAGCTCCAGCCATTGTGGTCACCTGGGGAGTGAACCAGCGGATGGAAGACCTCTCTCTCTCTGTCTCTCCCTCTCATTGTCTGTAACTTTACCTCTCAAATAAGTATCTTTTAAAAAAAATCTTTATTGAAATATAACATTCAGAAAAATATACAGATCAGAAGTATACAGGTCCCTAAATTTTTACAACCTGAACCTACCCATGTGACTGATAGTACCAAGACTGAGAAACAGAGAATTTCCAGTACTTCAGAAGTCCCCTTTTGGGGCCAGCATTGTGGTCCAGGGGTTAATCCATCACCTGCAATGCTGGCATCCATTATGGGGGCCAGTTCAAGTCCCAGATGCTCCACCTCTGACTCAATTCCCTGCTAATATATATACCTGGGAAAGTAACAGAAGATGGCCCAAGTGCTTGGGCCACTGCCCCTGACATGAGAAACCCAGATGGAATTCTAGGCTCCTGGCTTCAGCTTGGCTCAGCAATTGGAAGCTCTCTTTTTTCCCCTCTGTCTGCCTTTCAAAGCAATCAATCAATCTTTTTTAAAATAATAATAATAATAATAAAGTACCCATCACATCCCATGTTCCTTTCTAAAAGGTAACCACTATCGTGAGTTGTAATAACATAGATTAGCTTACCTAATTTTCTACTTAAGAGAATCAATCTTTTATGTTCTCTTCTGTGACTAGCTTTTTTGTTTATGTTTGTGAGAATTGTCCACTACTTACTGATGAGCATTTGTATAGCTTTCAGTTGGGATTATTATGTATAATATTAAAGTGAAGAATTTTGTACATACCTTTTGTCTAATTTTGTCACTTCCTATTATACTATTGTGAAACATTTGTCATCAGTTAATCAAAAACAATTTATTTGAAGTGTTAAAAATCTATTAATTCTCTGCTTACTTATGCTTCTCAAGTTGCTGACAGTAGCAATGAGATTACTGTAGAGGGTTGATTTTATGCTGTGTTGGGGTAGGTACATTTCAGCTTTACCCCTAGTCTTATTTCTGGAACATAGTATCAAAAATAAAATGGCATGGTCTTTCTGAGTGTTGCTTAAAAAAAAAAAAAAAAAAAAACACAGATTCAGTCTCCCATGTAGCATAGACTTTCTGAAATCTGTTCACTTCTTTCAGCCTTCACAGTTATAGTGTTAGAGCCTTCCCAGTTCATGTGCAGTTTAAAAGTTCCCCGCTCTTTGTGTTCTTCCTTTTCACTATTATTTCCCCTAAATTTGCAGCTCCTCTGATAGTCCTGCACTCTATCCCCAGACTTCTTGTGCTGAGAAGACTATGCTTTCTTCTTGAGTTCCTCTTGCTGTCTGGGCAAGAAAATACCTTTAGGAGAAAAAAATAAATATAATCCAGTCTGGTTCCTTTTTTTTTTTTTTTTTTTTAAAGCATTGAATTCTCTCCTTATTTTCCTGCCTTTAGCTACTTTCTGGTCTTCTTAAAATGTCTTTTTGCCTTTTCCAGAGTTTATAATTATTATTCATGTAATTGTTAGCCTGTTATATCTGATATAAGCAATTCTTTCATTACCTCAGTTGGAACCCAAGTAACTGAGAATTGAGCAAATGAAGTCTAGAAATAAAAGCACAAATTATATTTAGTGGAGATTGAAAGAGAAATTACACATAATTGGAAGAGCATAGGGTATGAAAGTCTTGATGGAAAAGGTGAACCATGAGGGATGGTAGGGATAGACTACTATATGTAGAGATAGTGGGAGAGATTCTAAGTGGAAGGAACAAATTGAATTAATAGGAAAGTACAGGATGCATTTAGAGGAATAGTTAACAATCTGATTTGACCAATTGGTTACTTGGGAAATTACTTAAGGCTAGAGAAGGCCAGGCAATTGGTACAGTGGTTAAGACACTGCTTGGAATTCTCACATCCCATACTGGAATGCCTTGGTTCAAGTTCCACCTCCCCTCCCATGCCATCTTCCTGTTAATGTTCACCCTGAGAGGCAGCAGGTGGTGACTCAAGTAATTGAGTCCCCTCTTCCCATGTGGGAGACCCAGATTGAGTTCCTAACTTCTGGCTTTCACCTGGCCCCACCTTGGCCATTGCAGGCACTTGGGTAGCAGACCAGCAGATTGGAGACCTCTATCTCCCTCTCTTTCCCTTCCCTTTGTTTCTCTACTTTTCAAATAATTAAAAAAAAAAAAAAAAAAAAAAGGCTAGAAACTTTTTGAAGTTTTTGAGTTGAGCAGTGTGTTTAGGAATTGAACTTCAGGAAAATTAATCTGGAAGCTTGGTGAAGAGTGGATTGGAATCAGGAAAGCATGCAGATTAGTGGGGAGGGCATTATAGTAGTTCAGGAAAGAGAGTGTAAACTGGTGGTGGCAATATTCCTAGGAAACAGCTAGAAAATATAGGAGGAGGAGGAGAATGGAAGAATGGGAAGAGTGATTGGAAGAACGGTGGCGTTGGTATCTTTGCAGTTGGAAATCTCTCATATTTAACACCAAAAAAGAAAATATTATAATGACTTTATTTTCTAAACATCTTTTTTACAGGGCCGATCCCTTGTCCAACATGGTTCTAACCTTCAGTGCTAAAGAAGATGCGGTTGCCTTTGCAGAAAAAAATGGTATGTTTGGTGGTCTGTTTTGATTTCAACATCATCAACATATGATTTCATTTTCTTCACTTTAATTAAAGTCATCCAAGGATACAGATTTTCTTTTGCAAGGAAGCTTTCAATAAATCTAATCAAGTGATTGTTAGGCTTCGTTTCATCAGAATGCTCACCTTTCAAAAAAGGCAACATAAAATGGAATGCTTATGTAATATTAAAAAAAACTATTTAATTTGAAAGGCAAGGAATAAAAACTCCCTAACACATTTCTTGCTTATGAATGCCTCTGCGAATTTTTTACATAAGATTATTTAAATTCTAAGCCAAGGTAGTTTATTTCAGTTTTGACACCTCTGTTTATTAAGCTCTGTCTTACTTTGAGCCAAAAATCTAATTCCTATTAGTCCATCTCTTCAGTTTCTTGAAAATTGTTATCATAATCCTCTAAAATTTCCTTTATGCTTACATATCTGCTTTTCTAGATATGGTAGGCCTAATATTAAGCATAATGGTAACTGTATAATTATATTAGTGCATCCTAAGTGTGTATTATGGTCCTTTAAAGTTTGTGGAAAATTGAATTAAAGGAGGCAAGTTTATTTTGGTGCAAAAATTTTTGAAATCTACGCATCTCAACACATTTTTATGAACTTTTTAAAAGATCATTTGTATGCATGGATTTAAATATTTTCAATAATTTACCTTTTATTTCATTTTGCTAAAACTTTATTTTTTAAGATTTATTTATTTATTTATTTATTTGAAGTGCTGAATTACAGACAGGGAGAAGCAGAGAGAGAGATCTTCCATCTGCTGGTTTACTCACTAGATGGCCGCAATGGCCAGGGCTATGCTAGGCTGAAGCCAGGTGAGCTTCTTCCAGGTCTCCCATGTGGGTACAGGGGCCCAAGCACCTGGGCCATCTTCTGCTGCTTGAAAGTAGAGCAGCCAGAACTGGAACCCATGCCCATATAGGACACTGGTGCTACAGGCAGCGGCTTGATCACTACACAATAGCACCAGCCCCCTCACTCATTGGTTTTGGAACAGCCACCTTCCATCATTGGTTTGTGTTGATCTTACTATCAATACAAATGCAAAATGTCATTTTGCATATCATTTGCTACTATTAAGCTAACATAGGGTAGTGAAAAGAGGCTTGAAATCAGACTAGTCTGGATTCTAATCCTTGCTGTATCACTAGGAAGCTATATTACTCTGGATTAATTTCATAATGGACCAAGTGCCCATGTTTCAACTGTGAAGAAACATGTTATGAAGTGGGAATACATGTTACAATGCCCGACACATAATAATCCTTAACTGTTAGTTTTGATATTCATAATCTTGGGGCCTGCGATGTGGCATACTGGGTAAAGCCGCCACCTGCAATGCCAGCATCCCCTATGGGCGCTGGTTTGAGTGCCAGCTGCTCCACATCCAGTCCAGCTCCCTGCTGATGCCCCTGAGAAAGCAGAAGATGCCCCAAGTGTTTGAGCCCCTGCACCCACATGGGAGGCCTGGAAGGAGCTCCAGGCTCCTGGCTTCAGCCTGGCCCAGCCCTGGTCATTGCACCTATCTGGGGAGTGAACCAGAAGAAGGCAGATCAAGCTCTCTCTTTCTCTCCCTCTCTGTAAGTCTGCCTTTCAAATAAATAAATAAATAAAAATGAAATTCAGATTCCTACCATCTGGTATTGCTATTGTTATCTCCCTGAGATTTAACTGCATCACTGTATATTTGTACTCAGTTCATTCTATTTGATAAAACATGTTAGAAAATCTCCCAAATTTAACACAGAAGTAGATATTCAAGATCTAGTTGGTCAAAATGAATTTAATTTAACCATCTATTTGAATGATTTGGCTAATGGTTGTTTAAGTACATTGTTATAATGAGGCAGTATAGAAATGCAAAAGATTATTAGTATTATATAACATATTTGACATATAAATGTGAAATCATCATATAGGTTGCTATTTCCCCTCCCCCTCCAATTAGTATATAGCTTATAATTAAAAGTCAGAGGCCAGACTACATGGGTTTGAATCCATGTTGACTATGAGTTTATTAATGTATAAGTTATCTTCAGAAAGTTAATGGAAAATGTGTATTATGAAAAAGCTTTCAGGGCCAGTGCTGTGGTGTAGCAGGTAAAGCCGCTGCCTGCAGTACCAGCATCCCATATGGGCGCCGGTTCGAGTCCCGGCTGCTCCACTTCCAATCCAGCTCTTGACTATGGCCTGGGAAAGCAGTAGAAGATGGCCCAAGTCTTTGGGCCCCTGCACTCATATGGGAGACCTGGAAGAAACTCCTGGCTCCTGGCTTCGGGACGGCCAGCAGCTCCAGCTGTTGGGGCCATTTGGGGAGTGAACCAGAGGATGGAAGACCTCTCTCTCTTTGCTTCTCCTCTTCTCTCTGTGTAACTGTAACTTTCAAGTAAAATAAATAAATCTTAAAAAATTTGAAAATCCAGACATAGCTTTTTCTTTTCTTTTTTTAATGTTTTTAGAGATTTGTTTATTTATTTGAAAGGTAGAGTTACAGAGAGGGAGAGGCGGAGGTGGAGGCAGAGGCAGAGAGAGAAGTCTTCCATCTGCTGTTTCACTCTCCAAGTGGTGGCAACAGCCAGTGCTGGGCCAGACCAAAAGCCAAGAGCCAGGAGCTTTATTTGGATATTCCACATGGTGACAGGGGTCCAAGCAGTTGGTCCATCTTCTACTGCTTTCCTAGACACTTTAGCAAGGAGCTGGATTGGAAGAGGAAGAGCCAGGACTTGAACCAGCACCCATATGGGATGCCAGTGCTTACAGGGGACAGCTCTACCAGCTATACTACAGCTCCAGCCTCTTGAAAAAAATTTTTTGGCATCAAAATAAATCCCTACTAACTTGTTACAACATATCTGAAAAGGATTAGTTTCAGGCACAAAGAAGGATGGTAAGACATTAGTTTAAGAAGAGTTCCTATCAGAGCAGTTTGAATTCTGCTAAAATTGGAGTGAGAACAAACATCAAATTTATGGTAAAGCATGGGTGAAAGAATGGAACAATCATGATGCTTTTCATAATGCTAATAGTGACAGTGCCTCCCCCCATCAGAAGTTTACAAATGGATGACTCATTTTAAGAAAGGATGAGACAATGTGAAGATGAATTTGTGGGGGGAAAAATTCTTTTCATGCTCTAATTGAAAAGGACCAACGATTAACAGCAGAAACAAAATAGTCAACACCACAGACACCTTAATTGGTTCAGTTTACAAAACTATGACTAAAGTAGACAAACTTTTACTGGTTGGTACCAAAACTGTTGTGCTTGGATCAGCTGCAGTCAAGAGCAGAACTTTCAGTGGAAATTTTAAATAAGTGGGATCAAGATGCTGAAGCATTTCTTCCAAGATTTGTAATAAGAATGAAACACGACTTTACCAGTATGATCCTGAAGACAAAGCACAATCAAAGCAATGGTTATTAGGGAGTGGAAGTGGGCCAGTCAAGAGCAAGGGGTCATAACAACAGTTTTTGGTGGGATGCTGAAGGCATTTTGCTTGTTGACTTTCTGGAGAGGCAAAGAATGATAATATCTGCTCATTAGGAGAGTGTTTTGAGAAAGTTAGCCAAAGCTTTAGTAGAAACATGCCTGTAAAAGCTTCACTAGAGTGTCCTTCTCTACCATGATAATGTTCTTTCTTCTTATAAAACAAGGGGAATTTTGTGAATTTCAGTGCTAACTCTTTAGGCACGCCCTTTACAGGTCTGATTGGGCTCTTTGTTTCCTAATCTTTCAAAATCTTTAAGGGGCACCAATTTTTGTTCAGTTAACAAAGACTGCATTGACGTGGGTAAATTCCCAGGACCCTCAATTCCATAGAATTGAACTAAATGGCCAGTATCACCACTTACAAAAGTGTCTTGAACTTGATGAAGTTTATGCTGAGAAATAGTTTTTATATTTTTTAATTTATTCTTTCTATTTGAAAGGGTGACAGAGAGGGAAATATCTTCCATTCCACTGCTTCACTGCCCAAATGCCCATAAGTGCTAGACCAGGTTAAAAGTCAGGAGCCCTGAATGCCATCCAATCTCCCATGTTAGATAGCAGGGATTTAACCACTTGAGCCATCATCTGCTACCTCTCAGAATCCTATTAGCAGGAAACTGAGTTGGAAACAAGAATAGCTGGGACTTCAACCAAGCACTGCGATACGGGATTCAGCAGTTCTATGGGACATCTTAACCTGCTGTACCACAAGCCCACTTCTCAAACACACACCCTTTTTTAAAAAATTTTTTACTTTAAATTCCATTTTTCCATGAATACCCGGAAGTAACCTATTTCTGATGAGAACTGCTGTGAGGATTACATGAAGTAATAAAAGCAAAATCTGATACACAGTATATAATTTCATATAAATGTAACCCATAATTAGTAATAGACTTCTAGAAACTTTTTGGTAAAAAAGCTTAAGTACAATTCCTTATTAACACTTTCTTGCTAGATTCCAAATTTCTTAGTCGTGTAATTAGTCTTAAATCAGTCATAGTCATTAAAATAATATCTAAGGGGCCAGTGCTGTGGCACAGCCGGTTCTAGTCCTGGTGGCTCCTCTGTGGCCTGGGAAAACAGTAGAAGATGACCCAAGCACTTGGACCCTTGCACCTGCATGGGAGACCCAGAAGAAACTCTTGGCTTCTGGCTTCGGATCAGCCCAGCTGCAGCCGTTGCAGCAATTTGGGGAGTGAACCAGCAGATGGAAGACCTTTCTCTCTGTCTCTCCCTCTCACTGTCTGTAACTCTACCTCTCAAATAAATAAAATCTTTTAAAAAAGTATTTTGATTTAAACTAACATTATCAAAATATTAATTTTTTACAACTATAACATAGTTCTCAAAAATAGTTGCTAATGTTTCCCATCTTTTCAGCCTACTGTATTTGATGTCTGACACCTTGAAAATTATTCATTTGATGTCTGTAACAAGTTTAATAACAGGAAATCTAATTGAACTGTTAAGTCCTTGGATAATCTCACTCTAAGTAGTCAGGATTGCATGACTACAGTTGCCATGTGAGTTGCAGGGTGTGAACTAACCACTGCTGTCATTGGAATCTGTTGCCTTTCCAATATCGCTGTCTCCCAGAGAAACAACATTAAGTAACATTATCAAAATATGTAGAAGATATAACTTGAAAAAGCTTAGTGAATAGTAACTTTTAAAACTATAGACTAACAGTGGATCAGGAATTTTAACCTATGATACAGCAGCAACTCTAATTTGATCATTACTTTGTCCTTCAGTACCTAGCACAAAATCTGATGTGTAATGAAGAGTCATTATCTGGTGAAATTAATGACTTTCTAAAATATAATTGTCTACTCAAGAATTTGAAGCCATTCTGATCTACTGATGAAGTCCTCAATGATTATTCCTTTCTTGAATTCACTATGGTACTTGTGTAATCTGTTTATTTAACTTTTAGCTATATAATATTTTAAATAGATCAGTCCTAGTTCTTCTGCTATGGTGGTGGTAGGGAAATTTAAATAAATGCCATTGAAGTGTTGAGAATCAAAGGGTAGGGGATCTTTTCCAAATTTCACAACATTTCCTTCTCTCCCCCTACCCCCACATTCTGATCCCTTCTTGGTTAGTTAAAACTGGTGAAGGACATAGAAATAGACCCACCCTCTCTCTCCATACCTAACATCATTTTGTTGTGACTTGGTGCTTTTGAAGGTTGGGTGAATCAATGTTCGGGAAGTTAAGACCTTAAACAGAAAAAAAATGGTGCAGAAGCACTGATATGTAAAGACTGCCAGGTGAAGAGGCCAGTAACTAGTATTCTGACTCCACAGTTGTCTGCCTCACAGAAGAGCTTGAACATGTCATACTTCTCTAAACTTAGTGTTTGAGAAACCTGTGTCTTCATGTTTGAAATCAGAAGTTGGATTAAGTAATACTCAAAAGCTATAGACCTTAGGCATGGATGTTAAACTCATGCAGCAGCTCAGCTATGTCTTTATTTCTTAATGTTTAGCTCAGTATCTACTCATTACATTATCTAGAGAGAAAAATGTATTTTTGTTATATAGATGATTCTGTGTTGATAGTAAAATCAAGCAAAGTTTATGCATTTGTGAGCTTTAAATGTTTGCCTTTCAGTAGTATTTAGAGATAGAAGGTTAAGCTAAAACTGCCACACCAAAAAAGATAATCTGTACACTTAAGTACTATTCTAGAACAATATTAGACTATTCTAAAACAGTATCCTTTCATTTCCTTCTCAGTTTCATTTCCTGTGGGTCAGGTATTTGATAAGTAATTACGATTCCACATAGTATGCCCACATTCCATATGAGAATGCCTGAGTTCAAGGCCCAGCTCTGCTTCTGATTTCAGCTTCCTGGTAATTTGCACCAGGTGATGGCTCAAGCAGTTTGGTTGCTGCCACTCATATGGAAGACCTAGACTGAGCTGGAGCATTTAGGGACTTAACCAGTGGATGGAAGATCTATTTTACTGTTTCTCTCTTGCTCTGACTTTCCTTTCAAATAAATGAAAATTATTAAAGATTTTTTTGTTTGTTTTTTTGACAGGCAGAGTGGACAGTGAGAGAGAGAGAGAAAGGTCTTCCTTTTGCCGTTGGTTCACCCTCCAATGGCCGCCACGGCGCACCGTGCTGATCCGTTGGCAGGAGCCAGGTACTTATCCTGGTCTCCCATGGGGTGCAGGGCCCAAGGACTTGGGCCATCCTCCACTGCACTCCCTGGCCACAGCAGAGAGCTGGCCTGGAAGAAGGGCAACCGGGACAGAATCCGGCGCCCCGACTGGGACTAGAACCCCGTGTGCCGGTGCCACAAGGCGGAGGATTAGCCTAGTGAGCTGCGGCGCCGGCTCAAAGATTTTTAAAAATAAATGTTAACTGAAAGTCATGACCATTACTTCACTGGACATAAAAGATTGTATTAAGCAGAATCAGTAAAATGAGGAATAAGATTTTCAGATTCAGTTTTTTTCTAGCAAACGTTTAATACCTGCAAATTATATTTTGAGACTCATAGACTCTACCTGTGAAACTCCAGGCTAGTTTTCAGAAACTATTTTATCTATGTTACCTTTTCCTGATCCCTTTTCTTTTGCCCCTCTCCCACTCATAGTAGGTCAGTTCTCTCTTCCTTTTAACTTCCACAATAATTATAATTTTATTTATGAGACTCAGGTAACATATATCAATGTCATCATTACAAAAGCTACATTCATAAACACGAAATCATGGGCTATACTATACTAAGTGCTTTTCATTCATTCTCATTTAATCCTCACTACAACTCTATGAAGCAGGAACAGTTCTCCCCATTTTATAGTTCACGGACACTGGTGTTTCAAGGCATCATTAGCTAACAAGGTCACATACTGTAAGGATTTTTTTTTGTTTTTAAGCAGTTTGGTTCTTTCACTTAGATATTGTCCATGATGTCTTTTCAGCTACAGTGGTAGAATTGAGTAGTTGTAAAAACCTAAAAACAATTACCCCTTGGATCTTTACAATTGATGTTAGCTTACCTCTGTTCTAAACCATTATATGTACTACCTCAATAATATGAGACTTTTATAAATCCCCCAAATACCCTTTATTCAAGTATCTCCAGTGCTCTGTAGTTAATAGGCAAACTCCTCAACTGATAATTCAAGGTTCTTCACAATAAAAGGACTGTCACCAAAGTTCTACCTGTATTTGACTAAGCCCCAACTCTTCTTATATACTAAACTTGCTATATAAACTTTCTGCCACCTACCCCTCCTACATATCATTCCCTTTCTCATTTTTGTCCCTACCTGTGAAACTCCAGACTAGCCTTCAGAAACTATGTTCCCTCCTTTCTCAATCCCTGATCTTTTTCCCTTTTTCATTCCCACTGAATGAATTCTTTTTAACTTCCACAATAATTTTGTTCTGTTCTTACAGCTGTTATAGTATGATTATATATAGTATGATGTTATTTATTACACACACATATGAATAAATGTATAAATTTCTGAATAAAATACAAAAAAGGTTACATACATTTTTGTATTTTATTCATTCAGAAATATATTAAATACCCTTTTGGATATCAGCACCTTCTTGCTAGGCTCTGGGGATAGTTAAGTAAGGCATTATTACCACCCTGCTAAAACTATAATACTTTATCTTGCCTACTGTTTATAATCACTTTTCAAGGGAAAACAGCAAATCCCATTTATCTTTATCTCAATGTGGTAAATTTGGGGGCTAGTGCTGTGGTACCACCATCCCATATGGGCACCGTTCAAGTCCCGGCTGTTCCACTTCCAGTCCAGCTCCTTGCTCATGCACCTGGGAAAGCAGCGGAGGATGGTCAAAGTCCCTGGGCCCCTGCATCCCGGTGGAGACCTGGAAGAAGCTCCTGGCTCAGCTCAGCTCTGGCTATTGCGGCCATTTGGGGAATAAACCAGTGCATGAAAGACCTCTCTCTGTCTGTCTGTCTCTCTCTCTGTAACTCTTTAAAATAAATAAAATACTGGTGAATTCGAATAATAAATTTAGTGATGTTGTAAACTATTCTTCAGATTATATTTTAACCTTTTATGTAAATCACTTCTACTTTAACCTTTATGTCACTCACTTTAGAAGAACTGTTAATTCTCTCTAATTAGAAATCTGAAGATGGGGCCAATGTTGTAGCACAGCAAGTTAAGTAACACTTGCAACACTGCCATCCACTTTCAGAGCACTGGTTCAAGTCCCGGCTGCCCTGCTTCTAATCTAGCTCCCTGTCAGTGCACCTGGGAAAGCAGAACAAGATGGCCCAAGTACTTGGCCCCCTGCCACCTATGTGGGAAACCTAATGGAATTTGGGCTCTTGGCTTGTTGCAGCCATTTGGGCATTGAACCAGCAGATGGACGATCCCTCTCTCTCCCTATCTCCCTCCTTGTCACATTGGCTTTCAAGCAAATAAAAATCTTTTAAAAAGATCTGAAGAAAGAAAATCTATAAGAATGACTGGCAATTTTTTTATTAGGGTGAAAAGAATTTTCCTTTCTCCCTTTGAAAGTTTAATAATTGAGTCTGTGAAATAAACAGATTAACAGGAGAAAAGGCATACAAATTTATTAAATACATGCATACATACAAAATAGGAGATGCAAAGGAGGGCAATGTGGTTGAGACGTCTATAGCCTCCAGAGCTACAGAAAGGAATAAGTGCTTTGGGATTTCTGAGGGAAGATGGCAGTAGGCTGTGGGAGGGTGAAGAGAAGAAACACAAGGTGGTTTTACTATGTAGATGAAGACTTAAGTACTAACCCTCCCAAAGAACAGCTGTGTCAGTCTCTGGTTGAGGCCCTTCAACCTTTAGTTTTTTTCCTGTGATACTGAGATCTTGTCTAATAAAACAAGCCCAAGATCAGTCATACATCTCTTAACTGATGGGGCCCAGGTTTCTGGATTCCAAATATAATAATTCCTCTGTGATGCTATGATGTTGGTAGATTTAAGAAATTAATCTTATAGATCTGCACTGTCCAATAGGGTAACCACCAGCCAAACATGGCTATAGCATTTGAAATATACTATAGTGGATTTCAGAGACTTAGTATGAGAAAAACAGTGTATCTCAATTTTTATTCTATGTTAAGACATTATAATCATTTTTGTTTTTTAAAAAAATTCGTTGCTTTATGAGGGCTACTAGAACATTTTAAATGTATAGTTCATGTATTTCTATTGGACAGCATTGATCTAGAGTACTTTTCAATATACAAAATATACATTATATTCATATTCTCAGTATCGACTGATATATACTCTATAGTTGATATGAGAAATAGGAAAAATCTTTACTTGGAAAAGTTAAAATTTTATAATTCTTAAAAATGCAGTTCTGTTCTTCAGTTGCTCTTAGTGTGAATTAAGGATAAGTGGAAACTTTTATAATAGTGAAGTATAGAGAGAGAATCATGAAATCCCAAGTTGATCACTTTTCAGTTACTTAACAAAATAAGGTCTTCTACAGGTCTTTTTATATGAAAATGTTCTCATCACCAAGACTAAGAGAGGTTCTTTCTCTTCCTATTGATAATTCCTGTACCTGCTTACCATCCCTCCCACCCTCTATCCCCACCCTTTTTTATGTAGCTCTCTTTTTCACCATGCCTCACTTTCTATGGAAAGCTAGTTCTCTGAAATTGGGAGAGGGAAAGAAGAGAAGGCTGAGTGTCCCCTGTTGCTTCTTTTTTCTCCTGCCCTCCCCCACTCTTCCAACTGTTGTCTCTCTGCTACTCCCCATCCCCCAAGGTACTTACACAGGATGCAAAGAAAATATAAATGTCTGTGTCTTTTGGCTTCAACCCCAGGGCCGCCTCCTATGAACAACTCCCTTTAGGCTCAGCATCTATTCCAGGGGAACTCTTCAAAGATAACCTTTCTTTGCAAAAAGAGGGACCAAATATCTGAAGATTTCTCTGAAATGTAGATGAACTTACTTCAGTCCTTTGTATGCTGCAAAGACCCACCTTTCTCACCCTTGTGGCTTTTGTCTTTCCTTGTGTCATGTGAAGGACAAGGAAGAAGAGAAAGCTGCATCTTGGAGAGAGGAGGTGCAAGACAGCTGTGGAAAATTTGGATGGTAGAAGACTAGGCTCTACTACCATTTACATGCTAATGAAAACCAGAAATGCCCTTTTTTCCCCTTTTGATCTGATTTGAAACTTTGTGACTTTTCTCTGGTATGTCATTTTACCCCCTTGTGTTATTCTCATTGTTGTTAGCTGTAAAAACTCTTTGAAATTCTTAAAATGAAGGGTTTCTTTCATGAATAGGAGGGCAGAGGACACACTGTGAAACTGCTTTCTGTTAACAATGGGTCTGCTGGGAAAGAAAACCCACCTCTGAAGTAATGGAAGGTATAGACAGGGAAGGACACAGTCAGGTGGGTGCCTGGATCCAGGAAAATGGAGAAATTATTGGAGATGTAGCCCAGGATTTAAAATTTGTGAACACAACAGAAAGTCTGGACTTCCACCTAACTTAACCTTTTATAAAGGTCTCAACTCCCATCTATAAATCTCTTAAAAAATTTTTTTTAAACCAAAGAATCATTACTATCACACAGATATAAAACTTAAGAATTTATTTTAATGATATAAGATAATTAAGCAGATATTGTGTGTTCAAAGTATATGTATAAACCAGTACACAAATGTATTTGGAATAAAAGAATGTTGAAATGAATTACACATGGGAGGGAATTAAATCACTACCAGTAGGAAGAAGGTCATCATTTACCTATATCTCAACTATTTACAACTTAAAAAAGTTGCCCTAATAGCTGAAAGACAAGAAATTGAACTAAAACTTAATAACTTGGGAAGGTATGATACAAACAATACATAGTTTTCCTTTGAAGTAATTTTTTTCTCTTCTTTCCCCCTTTTGATAAGGAAATGTCAACAAGATAGTATTAATGATCACAAAATATGATTGGTGTGATATTTGGCCTGAATGTTCACATAAGCAGCAGAAAGTATTAATTTGCCATATAGGCTTGCTTGCTTTCTTATGAGAGAGAGAGCCCACCAGCTTGTTCAGTCTCCAAATCCCCATAATGGCAAGATTTGATCTGGACTGAAGCCAAAGCCCAAATGCAATCCAGATCTCCTATGTGGGTGGCAAGAACCCAACTATTTGAGCTATTACTGCTGCCCCTCAGGGTCTGAATGGTAGGAAGCTGAAGTCATGAGCCAGAGCCAGGTACTGAACCCAGGTACTATGATGTGGGATGCCGTTGTCATAATTGGCATATTAACTTCTAGGCTAAAATCTACCCCAACATAAGCTGGGATTGCTTTTTTTGTGGGGAGGGGGCAGAAGTAGTGATTCCAGCTTTGCTGAAATTTTCACAAAGGAATCTCAGATTGGACTTTAAGTCTCTTAAGCCAAGAATTTGCCATCAGATCTACCATGGTACCTGTTAATTCCAGGAAATCTCTTTTCAACTTCCCCCAGATATCCTAAGGCTACCTATAAGGCTGGGAACCCTTAGGCTTGGTACCAGGCACTTTTTTTGGAAGGACTTCATGAAGTCAATCTTAGTTCCTTAAAATTGTCTATTCATATTTGAGTAAAAAGGCCTCTCTCAAATATGTCACTCCAGGTAAGACTTTGGTTACATAACCATTGTTTCCAGTTACCTCCTCATGAAATGGGAGACAGATTGTTATTGAAATATGCAGATAGATATATTACCACAAAATATTTGGGAAGTTTCCAAATTCTGGAATAGTCACATGGTTCAAATGAGCTATCATTTACAAATCCTTTTTGACTCTATGGATATCTTGAAAGTGTTGTGGGAATGTTTCCCAGTTGTTTTATTCCAGGCCTATGAGATGTGAATTCAAAGCAGGGACGTAAGTACAAAAATGGGAGCAGGATTTATTTAAAAAGTGATTACACTTTCAGATGATGGTGTGGGCAACCTCATGACAAGAGATGCTTGCCATGAGAGGGGAAGAGGGAGAAGAGAGGGGGGAGGGGGAAGGGGGGGGAGACAAAGCTGCCCACAAGGAGAGAGAGTATCTGAGTCCAAAAAGAGAGACAGAGTCTGATGTTGTGCCTCTGATGAGACAGAGCAAGATTCCCCTCCTAGTCCAATGGACTCCTTTATGGGGTAGGGGTGGTACCCTAATCGAATATCCCAAGCAGGGTGGAGTTTGGGTAGGGTTCAGTGTACCTGATGCCTTCTGGATAAGTTTTCATGGTGTCTGCATCTGGAGCTCATTTTACTTGTGCTTCGTGTGTCCTCTTGTTGCTGGAGGTGACTTGGGTGTGTTGTAGGAAGGTGAGTATGCTGGATTGGTCTACAAGGGAGTGGAGTTAGAGTGCAAGGCTAGAGACAGGAACTCTGGAAAATCTTCCAGCTCTTTTATTCCCTGACTGCTTGCCTAGCCCCATATCAAAAGGACTCCGTTAAATGTAAAAAAAAAAAAAAAAAAAAAAAAAAAAAATGGAATGTTAAAATGTCAGCAGTATTCCAGACATAAAACTATAATCAGCCATCATCCACTTCATTCAGTACTGTATAATTAACTTTTATCCCACTGGATCATAAATTTTACCGCTTCTCTCAACTAAGTCCTAAAAACCCTGATTGAGTACACTGGTATGCCAGTATTGTGGCAAAGTAGGTTAAGCTGTTTCCTGTAGTGCCAGCAACCATTTGGGCACTTGTTCGAGTCCCAGCTTCTCCACTTCCTTTCCCTGCTAATGTACCTAGGAAAGCAGCAGAAGGTGGCCCACGTATTTAGTGGGCCCTGCCACCCTTGTGGGAGACCCAGATAAAGCCCCTGGGTTCAGCCTGGCTCAGCTGTCCCAGCAGATGGAAGCTAGCATTCTTGCTTTCTCTCTCTCCCTGTCTATTTCACTGTAACTCTGCCTTTCAAACAAAACAAATAAATATCTATTTTTTTTTTAAAAAAAAAGCCTATCTCAGAGTATCTTAGATACTCTACAGGGCCTCCAGACCATCTTTCTCTGTTGAAGAGGAGTCATTTTGGCCTGTAACTGATTGCCAAGAGCTTTGAGGGAAGCTTCAGAGTAAAACAAACCAAAACCATAGCTATAGATGATTATAAAAAGACACCAGAATAACTGTAATTTTCAAAAGTGAAATATGTAAGGGTATGTATAAGAACAGAACTTTGACAGCCCAAAAAATTGTAGACAAAATATACATAATTTTAGATTGTTTTAAAAAATATAAAAACCATTCATCTAATTTATAAAAATGGATGAACATACTATAGAGGTAGAAAGGTGTGATACCTATCATATGGCTCACAACCAGTATTCCTGTAACAAAAGAGACTAGTAAAAGAAAAGCATAGCGGATTTATTTAATCAACATTTTTCATGGGAGCCTTTGGAAATGAAGTCTGAAAGACAGTGAAATCTCTCCAATCTCATGCTTAGGTTCAGCAATATAATTGGACTCCAAGGGTAATAGTAGTAACCTTAGTGATAGTAGACCGAGAAGGGGACCCAACAAGGCCTGTCTGCTTGGGTGTTTCGAACTCCATCTGGCCCTTCTTCCCTCCAGGTGTAACAGGGCAGGACCACTTCTGCACAGCTGGGCAGGGGGTGTCACATGATGTATCAGACAAAATAGGTGAGAGATTTTCTTTATGGTTCGCTTTACACTGAAATGCAGGGAAATATTAGTATTTCAGAGTTTTGGGGCTGGCTTTTGGGTAGAGGGGTTTTAATGCCTATGAGCTGCCGAGGAATTTGTTTCTATGCTTCTAGGGTAAAAAAAAGAAGGACAAAAAAGGGCTGGAGACCATAAGAAAGATCTTCCTTCTGACCTCCTTTCCTTCAATTTTGAAGTTCCCAGAATGCCAGAGCCCTATACCATAGGGTTTTATTGTCCTGAGCCCCAACTACAGCGTTTACAGAAAAAAAAAAGTTTTGAGATAGGAATATGCCAAGCATTTATGAAAAATATATAAGAAATACCAAGCAGAGAAATTTAGTAAGTCTGGAATAGGGCCTAAACATCTGTATATTAATAAAACCCAAATAGTGAGATATATTCCCAGTTGGTGTTCACTGACCTCAAAGAGCAATTTAAACTAAAACTGTGACCAAATTAACGTTTAAGAGTATCTGAAAGTACAACTGATAAACCATACTGATTTTTCTATTACCAGGCAAAGCAGTACAGTGAAGGCAATGACAAATCTCTTGCCATTTAGCACATTTTAGAAATATTTATTTTAATAACATTCTATCAAGTGTAACCTTAGGGTAACTAAGAATCTCTTGTGACGTGTTAACTCTTCTTAGCAGCTCATCAATAGAAACGTACCAAAAAACCTAATTATCTTTAGTACTTCTCTCCTAATAAAATGAAAGCATGTGTATCTTTGTAATTTTTCAAAAGCCCTCTGTTGAATCTGAGAGAGAATTTTAGGTGCAAGGATTCTGAAAATTTATTTTGCATTTAGGATTCAGTTTTGGGAAGGCAAAAACAGAAGTTGCTAGGAGATGTGAACGGTTAGAATAGGTATAGAGTCATGAGTGTCTGAGATGATATTTCAAAGTCACTATGAAACATAAAAATAATCATAGAATGTGACATAACTATAAAGAACCTTGGCTTTTGCAAATGACTAGGGACTTAAAGTCAGCAAAAAGCTTATGAGGGTATTCTGACAAACTCCATAGGATCTTTGCATTCTAGGAAGGTTAGACTACAAAAGAATAATCTTTCATATTGTAATTATAGTTGAAGACAGTGAACTATTGAAACAAGCCTATCAAAATTTGCTGATTTCAACATTTCAGTGTTTCAGACTTATTTTTCTTGTATACAGTGTAATCCAAGGCAAATAAAATTTCTTCAAATCTTAAAGATTTATTTGGAAAGCACAATGACAGAGAAGGAGGGAGAGGCAGAGGTCTTCCATCAGCTGGTCAACTCCCCAGTGGCCACAACAGCCAGGGCTGGGCTAGGCCAAAGCCAGGAGCCAAAAACTCCATTCAGATCTCCCACACGAGTGGCAGTGGGCCCACACATTTGGACCATCTTCCTCCCAGGCACATTAGCAGAAAGCTGGGTTAGAAGCAGAGTAGCTGGGACTCTAATTGGCATTGTAAGCAGCAGCTTAATCTGCATACAACACTGGCTCTCTTTCTGCAGATTTTGTGTAACATTCCATATCCATTCAGGATTTTGTTTTTTACCATTCTTTCTCATTGTGGCACAGAGTCATTTCCCTGTAGAATATAACTATTGTCCCTTAATAAAAATACATCTTATTACTTGCATGTAAAATTTTGTTATCTCCCAAGGTTATGCTACTGCTATTGTTCCTAGTATAGTTTCATTCATCTGTATTAATTGTATCTTCTAACCAATGTAATTTGATCATTGAGAAACGGATGACTAGAGTATAACAGTTTTCAGTTAACTAGCAGAACTCATAAACACACAGAACAAAACTTTACAGCTGTATACATTCCTTATACTGCAGCTTCTCCAAGTGACAAAAATAAATGCCTTCATTAACAAACCCAAAGGTACAACCTCTTGTAACATGTAACAATAAAAAGCAAAAGTGCATAGTAGTTACAGGGGAGAAAAGATTTCACAGCCATCACTGTATTTATATCTGAGACCCATATAGCAAAAGACAAATTGAAAAGAGAAAAGCACCCAAATAAATTTAAAGAAATGTGACAAGAAAACCTTCAGAAATAGCAAATAGGAAAGCCTGGGTATTTTACACTTAACTTGATGAAGTACATACAAAAATATTTCAGAGGGTTCAAACAAAAATGGGATTAAACTCTGTTGGTACAAGATTTTTCAAATTCATAGTTTTTTCATAATATACATTTTCCATGAACTTCTTAAAGACCCCAGTATGCATAGATTTCAAAAATATTTAAAATTAATAAATTTATTTTTTAATTCCATTTTCTGTGAGCTTTTTGAAGTACTCAAAGTTGTACAGAAATGGTTCGACAAAGAGTATGATCGAATGGTACAAACTGGTGGGGACTGAGAACTTAACCAGGTCCAATTGTTCATATTCTCTGTGGCATTCCTTTCTTCTTGGTGCAAGGCACATGCAGGTCTTACAACCTCTTTCAGCAGAACACCAGAGAGTTCTTTTATCACCTACTTGAGCAGTCATAGGCAGGAAAAAGTTGAAGTGGCCTATTCCCGATTCTGCTGTTTCTTCACTGCCAGGGTGTCATGTATTGGGATACTGTGCCTTGAACCCCATCGTAATCAATGGTTTGATAGTCTGTCTTATTCAGAAATCATTTAGGTATCTAATAAATATTTGTTGATATTGTTTGATTTTAAATTATTTAACTGTCTCAGAAATCAATTTCTAAAATAACATACTACAAAACATAATTATTGTGGAAGCCAGAATAATCACTCAATTTAGTTCAACACAGATTTATATTTTTTCATGACTATGACCATTGAAGCAGAAGTAATGCTAACTTATTTTATCAATAAACTTGTATAACATTAGGAAGAACATATCTGAGTAGAATAAAAATCTTGTATGTAACACTGATAAAAATGGCTACTTTCCTCTGACTTATTTAACCAAAATAGTTTACCAAAGATTTACCTATATTTTGTGAACAGGAATTCTTAAAATGTTTTAGTTCATTCCTTTAAAAAATACTTTTTTTGACAGGCTGAGTGAACAGTGGGATAGAGAGGGGTCTTCCTTTTTTCCGTTGGTTCACCACTCAATGGCCACTGCGGCCAGCGCACCGCGCTGATCCAAAGCCAGGAGCCAGGTGCTTCTTCCTGGTCTCCCATGCAGGTGCAGGGCCCAAGGACCTGGGCCATCCTCCACTGCCTTCCCGGGCCACAGCAGAGAGCTGGACTGGAAGAGGAACAACCGGGACAGAATCTGGTGCCCCGACCAGGACTAGAACCCAGGGCGCTGGTGCCGCAGGCAGAGGATTAGCCTAGTAAGCTGCGGCGCTGGCCTAAAAAAGAATACTTTTTAAAAATATTTATTTACTTGAGAGACAGGGTGAGAGAGAGAGAGACAGACAGAAATCCTTGATCCACTGGTTTATTCCCCAAATTCCCACGACAGCCAGTGATGGGCTAGGCTGAAGCCAGGAGCCTAGAACTCCATTTGGGTCTCTTACTTGGCCAGCAGGATCCCAAATACATGGGTCCACCTTCTGCTGCCTCTCAGACACTCACATATGGAATGCAGGTGTTTCAAGAAGTGGCCTAACTTGCTGTGCCATTACACCCCCCCCCCCCGTAATAAAGAATATTTCTTAGTTCTAACATACTGAAAGTATTAAAAGTTAAATTTCCTTATTTTCTGAGAGTATTAGGATTCTTCAATTCATATAATTACTATTTTTCTCTATAAGCTAATCAGAACAGTACTCCTTTAAGAGATATTACAGGCTGGCGCCGAGGCTCAATAGGCTAATCCTCTGCCTGCGGCGCCGGCACACCGGGTTCTAGTCCCAGTCGGGGCACCGGATTCTGTCCCGGTTGCCCCTCTTCCAGTCTAGCTCTCTGCTGTGGTCCGGGAGGGCAGTGGAGGATGGCCCAGGTCCTTGGGCCTTGCACCTGCATGGGAGACCAGGAGAAGCACCTGGCTCCTGGCTATGGATCAGCGTGGTGCGCCGGCCGCAGTGCACCAGCCGCAGCGGCCATTGGGGTGTGAACTAATGGAAAAAGGAAGACCTTGCTCTCTGTCTCTTTCTCTCACTGTCCACTCTGCCTGTCCAAAAAAAAAAAAAAAAAAAAAAAAAAACAGAGAGATATTACAAAATCTAATTTATAAATGCCATCTAGAGGTAGAAAACCATTACCTACACAACACAGAAGTTATAGACATGGTCACACAGAAAGCTTGTAACTTCAATTCTGAAATTTTAACCATGGGTTAATAATAAACAAAGAATTAGGAAATTTACTGGCCCCTACCAAAGAGCTGTTCTCTTCTCAGTGAGTACAAATTCTTAATTGAATTGTGCTAAAAAATAAACAGAAAAGACTAACCAGATTCTGTCTCTTCTCACCAACAGAGAATAGGCCTCTACAAACCATTAATCTGTTTTCAGGGATCATCAAATAGTCATACTGTAAGCCAATTTCAGAAATAAGTAGCAAAATTCAAAATTATAAAAGCAAAGCAAAATTCTCTTGCTGTTTTGAATTCATCTCTTAGAACCAAGGTGCATGGGCTTAAGACATAAGGTACATTGTTTCTTTGGTGGAAAAGCCTGCCTACCTTTGGTGAGTTTATTAGATGTGTTGGTGAGACCTCCAAAACTGGTGAGAGAAAATTTCCAGAAAAAATAGTCATGACTCTAACATAGATATAAAATGAACATATATTGAAAAATTTTACTTATATAACAGAGCCCAGGCATATGTTATAACCAGTTCAGAGGACAAGTTAAGACAACACAAATTTATAGAGTGAAGAAATGTTGAGGCAAATTGCAAACAGACCAAATTGGTTTTTTGAGGGGGAGTAGATTCAATCACTATAAGATATGACAAATTATGTATCTACCAATTATAGCCAATTCTCCTTATAGTATTCATATTCTGTAAAGTCACCACAAACACTAAATCATCAAAATACTGAAATATTGTTCCTCGTGGCAATAATACAATCAGATTCATGAGATTTCTGCAAGCTTTTGGTTATCTTTTCATGAACTGCTCAATATGAACCTACTTTTATAATGTGTTTTTGTTTAAAGACACCTTATTTAATATCTGCTGTTGATTCATCAACATTTAACTTATAGCCAGCAGCACTGTAACTCATGCATGAATAAACTTTACCTAACACATATACTGGCACATCACAACCTTCTTATGCTTATAAACACTAGTCAAAACTTCAGCACTGTGCTTGGGGAGGGGGTGGCGTTTTACACTATGAAATTACAAATAAGAAGCACAAACATGTGGAACTAAGTAGATCAAGAAAAGTATGCTTGTTTACAAGATGAGAGCTCAAACAGAATACAGAGTGTTACCTTGTGTGACCTTAGCTGGGAACATGTGTATTGGTCAACTCAAATTTTTTGCTGTTGTGTATGTGGGTCACAAATGACCACAGAAATACCAAGTATTGATTTTGGGATTACAAATAAATTTTAGTAGGCATATTTACAGATACAAATAATGGGGATTATTTGTACCTATAACACAAAGACCGTTTTTCATACTCTTTCCTTTTAAACTCCAGTCCCTGGGGGCCAGCATTGTGGCACGACAGGTTAAGTTGCACTTAAAATGCTGGCATCTAGTATCAGGGTAACAGTTCAAGTCCCGGCTGAACCATCCTGCCAATGTGCCTGGGAAGTTCTTGGGCCACTGCTACCCATGTTGGGAGACCTGGAATGGAGTTCCTGGCTCTGCCTTGGCCTAGTTCTGGCTCTTGTAAGCTTTCAGAGTGAACTAGTGAATAGAAGATCCACATCTGTCTTTCCCTCTGTCACTATGCCTTTTTTTTTTTTAATAATTTATTTTATTTATTTGAAAGAGTTACACAGAGAGGTAGAGACAGACAGAAAGGTCTTCCACCCGCTGGTTCACTTCCCAAATGGCTGCAACGGTCAGAGCCCCAAGGACTTGGGCCATCTTCCACTGCTTCCCAGGTCACAGCAGAGAGCTGGATCGGAAGAGGAGCAGCCCGGACTAGAACTGGCATCCATATGGGATGCCAGCGCTTCAGGCAAGGGCTTTAACCTGCTGTACCATGCCCCCACTATGCCTTTCAAATAAATAAATCTTTAAATAACAGACCCATTCTTTGACTGTCTTGTGGTTAGGAAAGATGTCACACTTAACTGCAAAGGCTCCTGAGAAGTCCCTGTATAGAACTCTGAAAGCTTTTGTGTCATAGTGGGAATGTTTTACCTGGTATGGCCTAGTGAGAAATTCCTAGTCTGATCTACTAAGGGTTAAATATTAAGTAGGATTATGGGAATCCCTGTATAGCCCAATTCCCACATGAATAACACCAAAATCTCTTGGAGTCATTTTTTCTATTTGTGTGTTTTCTTTTTAAGATTTTTATTTATTTGAAAGGCAGAATTAGAGAGAGAGAGGAAAGGAGAGGGAGGGAGGGAGAGAGGAGTGGGAGGATGGTTGCATCCACTGGTTTACTCCCCAGATGGCCGCAACAACCAAGGCTGAGCCAGGCAGAAAAGCCAGTAGCTTCAGTGGGGTCTCTCACATGGGTTGCAGGGGTGCAAGCACTTGGCATCTTCCACTGCTTTTTCCAGGCCATTATCAGGGTTTTGGATCGGAAGCAGAGCAGCCAGGACACAAACTGGCGCACATGTGGGATATCAGCATCACAGGTGGCAGCTCTATCTGTTATGCTACAATACCTGCCCCATGTGTGTTTTTTTCCAGAAAAATGTGTTATAAATAACAACCAACTTTCACATTTACTGTTGGAGTACAAAAGCTGGAGTTCACTAGTATTCTGATTCATTCTATGACAAATTCTCCATAGTGTTGTTCTAATTACTGCTTTGGAAATAATATTCTAACAAGTATATTATTTGAAAAGATAAAATTTAAGGAGCTGACCACTGGCTATCACATCAAAGATTTTGTTTTTGGCGGGACTGGGGTGGAGTGGTGCCACAGAAATGTCAGAGCTACAGCAGGTATGTAGAATATTACTAATTGAGTAAATATTTCAGATACTTCATGTTTTAACCTCTGTGCTAGTTTAAAACATGTAATTTTCAGCAAAAGAATTGTGTTGCTGCCATATCTAAAACCCTGTTGTATCTCTTCTGTAATATTTTCTAAAGATCTAAGATTCTTATAAATTGTTTTGAATCTTCCCTCCCTTCTACTCATTAGACACTTGGTAATTTCAAAGTTGAAAGACTTTAAAATTAAAATTTTGAATTTTTCTTTTTTCTTCCTGCTTTTTTAAATTATACAAGATCTTTCAATAAAGTTCATAGAAAATGCACACATAGTTTCATTTTTCATCAAATCTTTGAAGTACCTGCATATATGAGGTTAATACTTCGCGTCCTGCCAGATATAATGTAGGTACATAGTCTGGAGAGAAATTTTGAAATCATGTAAGTACCAGTATACCTCTCTTTAGCCTCCCAGAGCTTTGTTGTTGTGATCCAATGCTAAAGTTTACATTGGCTGCTAGTTATGTCAACTTGTGCCGGATTACGTGGTAGTTCTTTTTCTGTGCAAAGATCACGAAACTCTTTACTTCTGACCTAATGGCAGAGTTTGAGCTTAGATTATTAGGGGAGAAAGACCTTTCACAGGTTGTGAGTCAAGGTTACTAGAGGTAATACGTTATTTCACAAGCTTATGAAGGGAATGATGAATGCTTCCTTATAATTTTGCATTACTGAACCATAAAAGAGATAGTTCTATACCAAAAAATCAATGTAATTTATTTTTTTCTGTCTCATACACAGAATTTAAGTTAATTGCCATGGTCTATTTTGTTCAGAAGCTAGTATGTTGATTTGTTTTTGCATTTGGAAAGATTACACCAAATATTCATATTACAGGAAATAGAATATCCTATCAACAGTGGAGACATCAACGAAACTGGCATATTTCTGTAAAAGAAATTGGGCATGGGATATTAAAAATCACATTTTAAGTTTACCAGAGCATTTGCCAGAGGCATGTTTCTGATACTAGGGTTTAATGTTCAAAATATTTTTGTGAAAGCATTCCAATGTGTGAAACAGCAGAGAGACTCAGCTTCCCATCATTTAGGTGCTGGTGGTTGGATTTGTGGCTAATCCATGCCATATGGCTATTCTTCTCGGTGGGAAGTGACGGCAGCCCTGGGAGCTGTACCCCATCCCTGGGGCAGCTGCCCTGGACTCAGTTGCTTTGATCTTCTTCTGTTACACAGCTGGGAAGAGCAAAGGCTGGTTTTCAGTATCGTAACAGGACAACATATGGGACCATTGTCTTTGTAGGCTACACCTTCATTTTATATAAGCATTCTTCAGAGAGTGCAAGTGTTTTCACTTCCATGATCTCATTCAGAAGCACAAGTCTAGGTTTTGTTTAAAAAAAAAAGAAAGAAAGAAAGAAAGAAAAGAAAAGAAAAGAAAGAAGAGAAAACAAAAAACACACTTACCCTAGGGTTGAAAGAGATATTCTTTGAAATTTAAACATTTCATAAGATTTCATTCCTAAATTCCCACATACTATTCCTTACAGGATAAATATATATATATATATATATATATATATATATATATAACTTTTATTTAAGGAATACAAATTTCCAAAGTACAGCTTATGGATTACAATGGCTCCCCCCACCCCATAACTTCCCTCCCACCCACAACCCTCCCCTTTCCCGCTTCCTCTCCCCTTCCATTCACATCAAGATTCATTTTCAATTCTCTTTATATACAGAAGACCAGTTTAGCATATATTAAGTAAAGATTTCAACAGTTTGCATCCACATAGAAACACAAAGTGAAAAATACTGTTTGAGTACTAGTTATAGCATTAAATCACAATGTACAGCACATTAAGGACAGAGATCCTACATGAGGAGTAAGTGCACAGTGACTCCTGTTGCTGACTTAACAAGTTTCCACTCTTTTTTTATGGCATCAGTAATCAACCTAGGCTCTTGTCTTGAGCTGCCAAGGCTGTGGAAGCCTTTCGAGTTCACCGACTCCCTTACAGGATATACTGCATTCTTTCTTTTGAGAAACAAGTTGCAAATGAGAAATATTTCTCATAGAAAAGATTATAAGTCATGTAACTTGCTCATTGTTCAGTATACACATTTGATGTTTTGCAAGTACTGTTACTCTTACAGATATTTTTCTTTTCTTTTTAGCTAAGGTTTACTGTGCTTGCTCCAGTAAACTTTATGTTCAAGTGTAGTAGAACCAATATATTTGTTCTTCCAGGCACTGTAAGGTAAACACTTTGGAGGTAGATGCTTGGAAATGTGATAAGGCTCTTAGTGGTATCTCTCCAAAAAGCAAAATTCAATTATGATCTGATAACAGCCCTTTGTTGAAAAGTTTTCTTCAGATGAATAGAAAATCCAAAGGGAGACGTATGTAGATTCTGACCTTAGTTTCAGTCTTTCTTTGGGATTTGTCATCAGACTTCCTCACACTCTGTGGTTTTGATCAGAGAAGCAGAGTTGCTTGTTGTTTTTTTGAGAACAAAGTTGTTTTCTACAGAGGAATATGAGGAAAAAACCTTTTTTTTCCCTATATATGATCACAGTCATGGTTGTTTGTGGTAGAGCAGTAATGTAGATGGATCCTACTAGCAAATGCTCGTTTCTTCGATTTGTATTTTGTTTGTTTTTCACAGGGTGCATTGCCTATCCACATACTTCTACTTATTGTTATCTCCATCAACAGCAACTATAATCTAACTCATAATTCCCAGGAGCCAGTTCACTTTCTAGTTATTAGGAGAAAACCAGAACCAAGGTTTTTGTTTTTGTTTTTGTTTTTCATGTGTATACAACTCCAGTCTTCTTACATTGCAATGACCCTGACAACATTTTGAAACTCCATAACCAGAACAGATAATAGATTTATGTCTCAGTTCTGATGTAGTAAAAATAATTCTTCTTTTCCCTGGAGACTGAAAGAAAACCAAGTGAATAGGAGAGTGGTTTTCAGGTGTTGTGTATGCTACTAGTTCCTAAATATTTCCAAGTGCTTTCTCATTTCTTCTGCATTTCCTCTCATAATGTATTTGAGCTGGAGAGTGTGTGTTGAGAGAATGAGGGTGGAAAACATAGGTTCTTATCCATATTTAGCAAACAAGATCATGGAGGTCTTGGGTAACTTGCCAGTGATCATTATAACCAACAGGTTCTAACTAGAAACCATTTCTTTCCTCTGCAGTTGCAGGGGAACATTGGGGAAAGGCCCTGTTTTCCAAGAAGTCCTGAAGTCTCTTCGAAATATTTTCAGAAATGAAAGGAAAAATAAGATCCAAGAGGATATATATTGAAAGTAAATTAGGCTGGCGCCGCGGCTCACTAGGCTAATCCTCCGCCTTGCGGCGCCGGCACACCGGGTTCTAGTCCCGGTCAGGGCACCGGATTCTGTCCCGGTTGCCCCTCTTCCAGGCCAGCTCTCTGCTGTGGCCCAGGAGTGCAGTGGAGGATGGCCCAAGTGCTTGGGCCCTGCACCCCATGGGAGACCAGGAGAAGTACCTGACTCCTGCCATCGGATCAGCGCGG